>NW_017728906.1:143963181-144009127 GCF_001723895.1 Crocodylus porosus
AGCAGGGGTTCAATGCTGCCTTTGCTTTTCCTCTGGCTCCCCACATATCTGAAAAAGAACTTTTGTATTGTCTTTGATGCTCACAGCTAGTTGGAGTTCAGTTGCAGCCTTGGCTTTCCTGATTTACTACCTGCAGGACTGGACCTGTGCAGAATAATCCTCCTTGGAGGTGAATCCCACCCTCCATCCTTTGTAGGCCTTTCTTTTTAGCCTCAGGAGGTCTGCTAGGTCCCTGGAGAGCCAGAGGGGCTGCTGTGCCCTCTTGCTGCCTTTCTTCTGAGATGGAATAGACTTAGCTTGTGTATTGAGGATTGCTCCCTTGAGGAGCAACCACTTTTCTTGAGCTCCCCTATCTCTGGGGTCATGGTCCCTTAGGGCCTCACTGACAAGCCTCCTGAGCTTGTCAAAGTCAGCTTTCCTGAAGTCAAGGACTTCTGTCTTGCTGACTGGCTTGCCAGCTTTACTGTGGATGGTGAAGGGGATCAGCTTATGGTCGCTGTCACCCAGCTTCCCATTGATCACTAGATCGCCAATTATGTCATCCCCAGTAGCCGGTACCAGGTCGAGCAGCGCTTTACCTTTCATTGGCCCATAGACTTCTTGAGTCAGGTAGAGGTCATCCATGCATGAGAGGAAGCTTTACGATCCCTCGGATTTTACTGAATGATCATCCCATGAGATGCCTGGGAAATTGAAGTCACCCATGACAACCATTGTCCTGGAGCATGCGGCCTCAGCCACTTCCCGGGTGAACTCCTGGTCAAAGGTTAGGACTTTGGGTGGGAGGTCTGTAGTAGACTCCCACCGTTGTGTCCCCTGTGACATGTTCCTAATGGACTTTAACCCAGAGGGTCTCCAGTTGTCCACCCTGGTCGCCAATATCAGCTTGCAGGGATGTATACCCGTGGTCCAGTCATGGGTGGAGTCCCACAAGGTTTCTGTTATCCCTATGACATCATCATTATTTGCATTAGCAGGAGGACAAGCTCTTCCTGCTTATTCCCCAAGCTCCTGGCATTTGTGTACAGGCAGGCAAGTGTCCCCTTGGGGGCTCTTGCCTTGCCCACAGATTGTACCAGGGCTGGGGCACAGATAGGCTCCCTTAAGTGCCTTGGCCTGCTACCTTAGCAAGGGTTGCTCAGCAGGCCAGCAGTGGCAAAAGTCCCCCCGTCCCCCAGCAGGCTTAGTTTAAAGCCCGATGGAGCGGGTCAGCCAGCCTGGCTGAGAAGAGCCTCCTCCCCAGGGGACAGAGGTGGAGGCCATCACTTCCCAGCAGCTCACTGCCTCTCTCACCAAAGAGCGGGCTGTGGTCATGGAAGCCAAAGCCTTCCCTATGACACCAGTGCTGCAGTCTCTGGTTAACTATGTGGATCCTCCTCTCCCTCCTCAGCCCATATCCTGAGACTGAGAGGATCAAAGAGAACACCACCTGTGCCCCCAGACCCTTTAGCCCCACTCCCTGTAGTGCCTCATGACCTGACTGGGAGTGCTCTGAGCCATGTAATTGGTGCCAAAATGAATAAGGAGCATGGAACAGTGGTCTGTAGGTTGGAGGAGCTTAGGGATCCTCTCCGCAATGTCCTAGATGTGGGCTCCTGGGAAGCAGCAGAATTCCCTGGTTAAGGGATCAGGGTGGCAGATTGGCCCCTCAATCCCCCTCAGGATGGAGTCTCCCACAACAAACACTTTATGTTTTGTCTTGGGGAGAGCGGGGGCAGTAGCTGCACTTGAGTCTGTGTTGCCTGCGACAGCTGGCAACTCAGCAGGCTCTGCTGGAGCAGTAAGAGGTGAGTACCTGTTGCTAAGCTCTGGTGGGGCAGGGGCCCTGTTGTGGAGGAACTTAGGGCCCTTGACCACCTTCATCCATGCCCCTGACTGGACAGAGTGGGAGGTCCTGGAGTCCTCCCTTGTCCTGGAGACAGACTGTGGTCTACCCTCCAGCTGCTGGGAGGGTAGGGCCTGGCAGTAGGAGTAGATCTCCTTCTCACAGTCCCTGATGGCATGTAGTATCTGGACTGTGGCCTGGAGCTCCTCCAGCTGGTGTGCCAGAGACCCCAAAAGGCAGCAGACCCCACAAGGGAATGTGGGCATGCTCCCTGGCCCCAGAGTCTGAAAAGGGGACAGGCAGCCCCTCCAGCTGAAAGCCAGGGGCTCCATCTGTGTGGAGCCCAGAACCATCAGCTCTGTCTGGGTGGCCGTCTCTGAGGTGCCAGAGGGGGGCCACAGAGCCAGAGGGGACCCTCGGGGTATGGCGCGTGCCCATCCACATCATGCCTCTGGTAGGCTGGGTATGGCTGGGACTATCTACCCTAGGGAGCTCACAGGCAGGGGCTCAGGGCCTCCTGCGCACCCTCCCACACAAACTCCATGCTAACTCACACAGCAGCAGACAAGTGTGCGTGTTTGCACAGCCTGTTTGTGGAGCTCTGGTTGCGTGGCTCTCTGGGTGGCTGGGCAAAGTAGGAGCCTAGGCAGGGTGGGACCCGGCCCAGCTCCACTCAGTCTCCTTCTCCCTCTCACTAAGGGGTTAACCCCCTCCCACCATGGGCCCCGCTTGCCTCTGGCTGTGCTTGGGGTTGGTGGGGTGTCCACGGTTGCTGGGGGGCTCTTGGGGCAGCTTCAGGGGAGCGGAGGCACAGTGGGCTTTCACCCGTGCATCTCTTGCCACTCCGGAGCCTAACTGGGGCTTTTTTTCTGTTGGCAGGCCCTTTTAAACTGCACACATATGCAGTGGGCGTGCTGTCAGGAAAGCTGCTCTCAGGCAAGGGGGAGCCTTGCCCGGGATTTGGGGGGCCCTGCCATACTGTGGGGGGAATGGTGAGTACCCTCCCTACCTCTCTCTCTCCCTGGGGGGCTGAGCCAAGTAGGGGCCTGGGCAAGGCAGGACCCAGCCCGGCTCCACTCAGCCGCCTCCTCCCTCTCACTAAGGGGTTAACCTCCCTCCCACCATGGGCTGTGATTGCCTTTGGCTGTGCTGGAGGTCAGCAGGGGGCTCTGCGGCTGCTGGGGGTTCTCTGGGTGGCTTCGGGGGAGTTAGGGTGCAGTGGGCTTTTAGCCACATGTCTCTCACTGCTGTGAGTAGGTCATGTGGCAGGAACAAGTTGTCTTGAATAGTTCTGCCTGGCACGCAGTAGCTCAGGCCCAGTGATGGAGGCCATGATGGTGCAGAGGTGGGTAGCCAGCACTCTGGCCAGAATCTTGTAGTCTGCACACAGCAGGGAGACCAGCCACCAGTTCTTAATGCAGCCAAGGTCTCCATTCTTGGGCAGCAGTGTGAGCAGTACTCGGTGGTAGCTGATCAGCAGGACCTTGTCAGCAAGGTTCTCCTGGAAAACACACATGAGGCAGGGGCCAAGGAGAGGCCAGAAGTTGTTTTAGAACTTGGCAGGTAACCCATTGAGGCCTGGGGCTTTGCCGGAGGTGAGGCCAGCTGCGGTGGCTGCCAGATCCTCCAGAGACAATTCCTGCTCAAGCTCACTGGTGTGCAGGGCATGGAGACATGGCAGGCCCTTTTGGAGTTCCTGCGTGGCCTTGAGGCAGGAAGGCTCAGCTGCAAATGGGTCATAATAGAAGGCGATGGCGTGCTCATGTATTTCATCTGGGTCTGTAGTTACCCAGCCTTTGGGGGTCTTCAGGTGATCTAAGGCTTTGCCTACTGCCTGCCATCGCTCAAGGTTGTAGAAAAAGTGGGTTGGAGCATTGGTTTCAGCTAGCTTTTGGCAGTAGGCATGGATCCTTGCTTCACAGGCTGTGCTCTCCTCCAAGTCATGCATACATTTCCTACAGAACTGGAGGCTCTTGTGCAGCACCGCATCACTACTTGTGACCAGCATTGCTGCCTTGAGATCTGCCATATCCTCCTCTATCTCTTGCATATGGTGGCACAGTTCATTTGTGGCCAGCTGCGTGTACTGCTGACAAAAAGCTCAGATCTTTACCTTGCCCATATGCCACCATAGCTTCCAGGAGGAGTAGCTCAGTCTTGAGGCCTCCCAGCCCTGCCAAAAGTGGGCAAAGCAGTCCTGGAAGTAAGAGTCTTGAAGCAGGTTGACATTGAAGCACAATAAGGCACCTGCACACAGGTTCTCCTGGGAAGGCTTAGTTCACAGGAGGCCAGGCCCTGATCTGACAGGCCCAAGGGAATGATGCAGCCACAGTGCAGGAGTGGCAGGTGATACCCGATGACATAAAGGTGGTCAAGGTGAGCACTGGTGAGACCACTGGCACTCATCCTGGCTCAGGTGTACTGGCAGGGCTCACCAGTGCTCAGGCCAGACATCAACAAGGTCCACAGTCTCCAGAGCAAACTGCAGCTTGTGGCCTGAGGGCAGGTGAGGCTCAGGCCCCGTGCAGTTGAGTGAGGCATCAATGGTGCAATTAAAGTCCCTGCCTATGAGGAACAGGTCATCATCCTTACTAGTGTCATGCAGGAGGGTGGCCAAGGTCTCAAAGAAAGTGACCCTCTCCTGGCCATCAGTAAGTGCATGGACATTGACTAGTAGCAGGTGGTGTTGTGCTAGAGTGATGTGGACAGTCAGCAGGTGGCCAAGGATGACCTTCTGCACTGCCACTGGGTCATGCTGTAGTTGTGGCGATAGGGGAGTTATGACCCTGGCTCTAGGGTTGGTGCCATGGCTCAGGAACAAGGAAGGAAGGAAGGAAAGGAGAAAAAGCTACCATGGAATAGATACAAAAGTCTGTCTATACACATGCTCCAGGAATTCGCGGGGGGGAGTCTTTAATTAAAGCAGCTCTGAAAGCCACTCTAATTAAAGTGCCCACAGTGTCACATATATTCAGTGTCCCACACTTGAAAATGGAAGCCTGGGATCTATAACTAAATGAGTTAAAGCATCCCCGGTACCATTTTGAAATGCAGTGACGCTGAATACATGTGACACGGGGGCTGGTGGAGTGCTCAAATTAGCTCACTCCAGCAGATTCACAGCATGCTAATTAGTACACATTGGAGCAGAACTGTGTCGTGTATACGTGTCCTCTGTGATTTGGTTTAACTGGTAATGCTGCAATCAGATCTGTAGTTAAGGTTAAGTTCTACATTAAAAGGAGTGATTCAATTATTTTATTGTGTACAAGGAAACACATATAAGCTCCACAAAAATCAGGGATCATCAACCTATAGTTTAGGGCTGAATCAAGTCCATAAAGAGACTGAATACAGTCTGTAGCAACTCAAAAGATCCTTACCATGCTGAAGCTGGGGCTTCAGAGGAGGCATTCCCATGTGTAATGGGGTCCCCATTACTAGAACAGCGGTGGGGGTAGGGTGCCCCAGCTCCTTGCAAAGACTTTTCTGTCTCTTGCCTCCCTCCCCTCCCCTCAGGAGCTCCCTCTGGGGGCTGTGGAAGTATTGCTCACAGGACAGCTAGTAGTTTCCTTCTAAGCACTCAGCCCACCTGAACTGGCTTCCATGCAATGGCACATGCCCCATTCAGCTAGCTAGGAGGTCAGGTGTCCAGGGATACTGGAGAGGATAAGAGAGAAGGGAAGATGAGCAGCAAGAGGCAAGAAAGAGAGAGCCAGAGATGCAGGGGCTGCCCAAAGGTGAACCCCTGAGGGAGAAGGGGGAATCAGAGGACTGCTGCTTCAGTACAACAGAGCAAATCCTCAGATATGTTTTTCTTTTTGTTTGTTTCTTTTTGGGCTCTGCACAAGCCCTATTAGCAGCCTGAGCAGGGCTTTTAGCATCAGCCAGGGATTTGAGTTTTAGCAAAGCAGGGAGCATCTAGGAGCAGGGTGCCTGAAGCTGAAGGTTTCCCTGCTATGCTGTAAGGACAGCTCAGGTTCCCAAATTGTGGACCTGGAGCAGGACCTTAGGCAGCTAAAGCAAACATGACCAGTGGCATAGGTGCTTGGCTAGACACACTTTGGAAAATGTGCCAGCCTTGCAGGTGCTGCCCAGGGTGGCTTACACCAGGGTTCTACTTTTTACATATCCCCTCTTGCAGCATCTGCTGATCATGGGGAACCAAAGGGTTGGGGTGTGCAGACATGTATGACCCATAGCAGGGAGATGCATTGCAAGCAGTGTCCTGTGGTAGCAAAAGTTTGCCTAACTACCCAAAATTATTTCCCTGATATCAAATATTTCTGACACACTTTTCACACTGGCCATGAAACCTTGACAAAAATAAGGTTTGAAAACTAAAGAATGTGAGAAGATCTTGGAGAGAAATCTATACCTTTCAAAATGAGCCTCAGAGTAAGCTGGAAAGTAGGGAGTTGGGTACACTTTGATGGCTTCACATAATTGTATGAAACTGGTATACTAGTTTGATAGTCACTGGGACAGACGCTTAATCTTGATCTTAGCTTACCAGTCTAACCACTTCATCATATTGCTGAAAGTGAAATTTGTAGACAAGTGCCTTTTGATGTGGTCACATTTTGATTTGGAGGTACAGCTGATTTAATAAAGTTGTCTCCTTCCTAGAAATGGTGAGGGCACTGGTGGAACAAGGAGTTAAAAAGAAATCCACAGGACTGTCAGATGAGAACATGGGAAGTCCTAGAGATTTGGAGACAGATGTTAGAATTTTAGGTCAGTAATTTTCCCATTGCCTTACTCATCCTGAACATATCTGTCTTGAGATTTTCTATCACTTGCTGTTAGTTAAAAGATAGATGGTCAAAGGCCAATTCCTTTAATATTGAAAATAATTAGCACCTTGTATCAAATACTTATAAGATTTTTTTTACATTTACAATGATATGTGGACTTCTAATTTCCATTTTAACAATGTGTGCCATGCAAATGTATTTTTATACATGTGTATATATGCGTGTGTTTATATATGTATGTATTTATGTAGCAAATGCATTTATATACTGAATTAAGTATACTTTAAGGTAAGGAATTTTCAGATTGCCTATGGGACTTAAACAAAAGGAGGACTATTGGATAGTTGTCTAAGTGAGTTATATTGATGGTGTGGGTTCATGTATTATATATATTGAATATAAGTCATTCAGATCTATTTGTTTAGGTCTCTTTACTGCTTTCTAGAAGTCAATGGAAAACACTTTAAGTTCAGTAACAACTAGATAACATCTTTAAAATTTCAGAATGAACTTAAATATTTTTTCTAAGATAGGTAAATGGCACCGCATTTCTTTTTAGTCTTCCAAACTTCAATCACAGTCATATTGTAAAATTAAATTTCCAGACTTGTGTTTTCTACATACCAAAATAACAACAGGATGTTGTTTACAAGCCCTTACAAAAAGTTTGATTCAAAATAATAGTGTTCTTTCTTAAGAATATATATATTTATTATAAACATAAATGCCCATAAAAATATCCTGGGAGAAAAACACATCAGTGTCCTTTTCTTTTCCCTTTTTTTAGGTGTTGTGTTTGCTCCATTTTCTTCCTGAGTGACCTAGAAGATTCTGCTTGTTTTCATGATGTGCCACAGTGAATTTACCCCATTTAAAAAATTGAATGACCTAAATAAAAGAAATATCTATTGAAAGTAATGTGTATAAAAAAAAGAAACATTATGAACCAGTTATCTACTTTTGTTGTTCAAGAGTTAAATGATGATGATCTATTATGAAAAAAATGTATTATAGGGCATTCTACTTTTCTACACAGAGAGTTTTCCTTTTTTCTCCTCTTATACAGTTGGCTTGTCAATTAAATCTTATGCAGTTATGATTTTTGGAGGTTTTTGTTTTTTTCTGATCCTTAACCTGTTTATTATAATAATATACATCCTTTGTCATCCTTCCTCTTTCTCCTGCACCCCGGATATAATTTTCTTCAATGCCAGTCTATTATTTTGGGATTATTTTCAATGTGTAAAAAAGCTTCTGCTCCCATTTCCTATTCCATCTTTTATGTTACTTCCTTAAAGAGCTGCCTTCTCCCTAAAAACTGTATTATTCTTAAGTAGATCCTACTATAGGCATTTTAATTGTCTATGGGCACTTACAAGCATTCCATTTCTGCCAGTAAAATCATAGATCTACTGGTAGAAACCTCAGATGTACAAACATTCACACATTTTTTTGCCTCACCAAAAATGGCATGTGTAGTTGAAAAATCTCTCTCTTCCAAGTAGCAGTGGCCTCTGGTACAGTTTGTACACATCTATCCAATGGGACTGTCTGTGCTACTCTCTGGAACCCCAGCATGCATTGCTCCTTTCCTCTAGGGGAAACAGTCTGTTACTCAGCCTGGACTCTAGTGTTCTAGCTGAGCATGGAACAACCCCCTCGCCCCTGATTGCCTCCAGGCTAATAAAAAATCTCTTTTTGGAAAGAACAAGCCAATCCCTTCCTCAAATGCTGTAATTATAGATCCTCCATCCTGCCTTCATCTCCAGTGCAACAAGAAGTGTGATTCATTTTTCCTCCAAACCTCCATTACTAGTTCTACTGTCACCCACTCCAAGTCCATGTTTCCCATTGACAGGCAGAACCCAAGTGAACCCTGATTTAAAAAGCTGTTTCCCAGCAGCTGGGATCAACCAGGTGACCCAGGAACATGCATTCCCCACTTTCAGGCTATGAATAAGAAGCAAATGTTTTATTTCCTCAGCACACAAAAACAGGGTTCCTTGTGCCTCACCCCACCACAGGGACAGGAGGCAAATGGGAAGGTTAGGCAAGTGGCATGTAAAAGGAAAGTCACATGAAGCACAGAAGCTGAGTGCTGTGTCCACAGTTGCTACAACTTTGAAGTATCCTTAGGGGTGAGCTCATTATAGCTCAGCCACAGCTAACACACAAGCCTGCTTCTCACAGTTAGAGGTATCCCTAGTTTTTCATCCCTGACATCAAAGCATTTAATCCTCACCCAGGATTCTAACAACTCTTGGGGAACCATTTCCTGTTCCAGCTGGAAGGAACAAGAGGAGGAGGCTGGGAAGAAAACAATGCTCCTGCAATGACAGGAGAGGGAGCTGGAAGACTTTACCTCCTTCCCATAAGCAGGCAATCCTTCTACACATTAAGGAACTCCAAATCCCGGGTGGACCATGTATTCAGAAGGCAGAGCAGTGAAAGAGCAATTTCCTGCCTAAGTTGTGTGGATACCTTTAAGAGTGTTATGTTTAAGTTGTTACATTTGCTCAGGGACTGCAGGAGGGAATAGCAGATCTGTAGGCAGGGTACTCTTTTCTGAATAAATAAACTAAATCATTCCATAATCTTAACTCCTTGGTCTTTTGATACATGGTACCAGGAGTGCAGTATGAAGAAAGAGGGGGGAAAAAATGGAGCATCTTAGAATTTCAGAGGAGATAAAGCTGCCCATTGATGCAGCAGAAAATTGGAAGAAATTTAAGCAGAGCTTCACCAAATATATGACTGCCTGTGGAGCTACAGAGAAGGAAGATTCATTCAAGGTAACTATTTTTTTTTAATATAGCAGGCCCAGAATCTCTAACTCTATAAAATCAACTGTCAGAAGGAGAACAGAAAAGGTATGACACAGTAATAAAAAGTCTGAGGACTACTGTATACCCATACAAAATGAAAACTTTGAATGGTATAATTTCCATGTTAGACAATGGAGGAACTTGTCAAAGAACTAGACTGCTGAGCCAGACATGCAGCTTTGGAGACCTAAAAGAGTCCATGATCAGAGACCAAATATTATTGTGTATAAGGGATACAAGCCTAAGGAAAAGACTTCTAGAGAATCCTGAGCTTATTTTGGAAAAGGCAATTAAAATGTGCAGTAGCTGAGGAAAAATGCCAGGCTGCGGAAGCTGGAAGAAAAAACAGAACAAGCTGAACTACACAGGATTACAAAACAGTAAAAACCTAAGGCAACACATAAACAATACAGAAAAGAACACCCACTATAAAGCAGGGAAGTGAAGGCCAAAGGAAATTTCTTGAAGAAAAAATGGTCAGCTGCAGATGCTGTGGGGTTACCATGAACCATGCAATGCCCTGCATTTGGTAAGTGCTGCAACAAATGCAAAAGATTGAATCATTTTACAAGAGTTTGCAGAAAGAAACAGGATGCAACACACAAGAAATGGCAGGTGCATGTTCTATGCAACAAGAAAAATAAATAACTCCTCATTGGCACAATGCACAAAGTTCATTTTTTGAAGATTGCACAATCACCTTGGACACCAACGGACTAATGGTAACTTTTAAATTAGATACAGGGGCACAGGTCGATGTAATACCAGAATACATTATTCAAAAACTGAAAAATAAACCTGCATACTATGAGAATAAGTAAGTGATACTTACAGAATATAATAGGAATGTGATTGCAGCCAAGGGTGTTTGTGCAGTGTATGTTGGATACAAGGGTAATCTAGTAAAAATTCACTTTGTAAGAGTCCCAGGAAACCTAGTGCCAATTATTAGATTGTGAATGTGTAAAACTCTAGGTTTGATTAAGAAAATGGATGCCACTGATGGACTAGAAAGCAAAAATATAGAAGAAGGGTTTTATGGTTTATTTCAAGGCATAGGCATACTGTCAACTGTCAAGATAAAATTAAGAACCAAATACTCCCACCCTACATGCTACAAGAAATGTTCCCCTTGTACTAAGGGAGAAACTGAAAAAGGAATCAGATTAGTTAACATGAAAATAATAGAAAAAGTAGAGTAAACAAATGTTAGATCTTACAACTGCACCTCCAGAAATGTAATATATCTCCTCCAGTGCACTAAATGCCCTGATGGAAAACGTGTAAGAGAAATCAAACATAGCTACAACTTATACCCATGTATAAGTTGTTACATTTTTTGCTGGGGATTGCAGGAGGGAACAGCAGAATTGTAGGCAGGGTACTGCTCTCTAAATAGCCAAGCTTTATCATTCTGCAAACTTACTCTGTCTTTTGAGAACAACATATAAGTTAGGAAGAGACCATCCTCTCCTTTCTAGGTAACCCTCCCTACCTGTCACCTAGTGATGACATAACCCCATCTGGGGAAAAAAATTCAGAAATTCTGAGTTTGGGTACAGTGTAGTTCCTGCCCCTGAAGGAGTCGGAGGGAATGGGGGTCTTATCTTTTCCATATCTTGTTGCTATGAGATGTCAGAGGGAGAAATGTTTACAGTTATATCCCATGTTATCTGAAAAGTTTGACCTCTGTGTGTCTTTCCTCTTTTCAGATACAACACCTGCAGTAGGGAGGCAAGTGCATAGATGGTGCAATAGAGGCTCAAATTCAGACAGTCACACAGTTTCTGAATGCATGAGAGATATACAAACAATCATATTGCTCAAAAGGATCTCACTGACTTTCCCAAGATGGAAAAAAAATTTAAAGTTCTTTTCTATAATACATTCATAGAAGAAACACAAATCAGACACAGGATTGGGAAATAAATGACATTTTATAAGCAGACAGGGAAGGCCCATATTTCTCCTTTCTAATTTCTAAATAAGCATCCAATAAACAGTTTTTTTCTTACGGTTATATGGTAAAGTTATCATCAGTTGCTGACTCACAGTCAATTATTCCATTGGAAACAAATATGCCTAATTATAAAGGACCTGTCACACAGCTGCAGGTGGCCCAGCATTTTTCTGTGTTCCTAGGCCTGTGCTGTTGACTGGGGTAGGATCCAGCCCAATCCAGGCTGGCAGAGGTGTTGTGGGCCCAATATAGGGCATCAAGAGGTTGATCCTGGAGGCTATACTGCCACTAGAGAGCCAGTAAGCTGGGCAGGCACAAAGTGTACAGCAGGAGGGGGCAAAATACGGCTCATGGGCCATATCTGGCCTGCAAGGCCATTGTGTCTGGCCCGTGAAGCCCCTAAAAAAATGTAGACAATTAATATGTATCTGTCCCTGATTCCTGTCAAAGATGACAAAAACCAAGGGCAGTAGGACCCAGGGGAAGCCCTGGAGGGCTCCTTCAACAGCAGAGCCCACCCAGCCCCACCCTAGCCTGGGACCATGTGCGTGCACCATGCTGGAACCTCAGGTAAAGGGTCAGGAAGGTAAGGAAGAAGCTGGTGTGGAGCATGGGGGGAAAGCGGGCCCTCCCCCACCCCATGACCCGTGCTCCCTGCTGCAGCCACTCACAGCCCATGTGAGGCTGTCCTGAGCAGGCACATGCAGCCCCAGGTGGGCTGTGAGTGGCGGCAGTGCAGGGCACCAGCCACAGGGTGGGCAAGGGGCAGCTTTTCTCCCCTGTGTTCAGCACCAGCTTGTAGCCTGTCCCCACTGATGCCTGGGCCCTGCACCGGGTCTGGGCTAACTCATCAGGGCTGCAGCTGCAGCCCCCCTGCTTGCTGCACTGGGTGGTGCTTGCTGCTGCTGGTGCCCAGCACAGGAGCTCCAGGCACCACTTGCAGCCCATGTGGGGCTGCCTGTGCCTGCTCAGGACAGCCCCACATGGGCTGTGAGTGGCTGCAGGGTGGGGCACTGGCCATGGAGTGGGCAAGGGGCCACCTTTCCCCCACTTCCAGCACCAGCTTCTTCTCTGCCGGCAAGCAGGGGATCCGGGCTGTGCGCTGCTCCCGCCTGCACCACAGGGCTGGATGGGCACTGTGTGTGAGCAGGTGCGAGAGCAGGACCTGCACCCATGTCCCAGCGCCAGCAAGGTCCAGAGCAGGGCGGCAGGAGTACAGGGTCCTGGCCAGCAGGGTCTCTATGCAGCCAGGCCAACTCCCTGCTCTTCCTGCTGGTGTAGCCCAGTCTGGCTCCACAGACCCCTACCAGCCTGCGCCCTGTTTTGTGACCCACAAGTGCTGGCCATGGGACATCAGTCCCAAGACATTGGGACATTGGTCCCAAGATGGTGACCAGGAGGCGAAGCACCTGTCAAGGGGCGGGGCTACCCATGCAGCCCTCAACAGCTTGCCACAACTTGGTAAGTGGCCCTCCATCTGAAATAATTGCCCATCCCTGTTGTACAGCACAGCACATGTAGGGAAGGTTATATGGCAGCTTCTAGCTGTAGCCCTCTAGCAGCAGGTCTGTGTGAGCTTGCACCTTAGAGAGGGTAATGACAATTAGTGTGGGACTGCTCACAGCATGTACTATGTTTAACACTGTGCAATATTCCTTAGCACATGCAACAGCATACATAGACTGAAATATATAACTATACCCTTACCTGGTATAAATTGGTACAACTTCAACAGATATTAAACAAGCTTAGAGAATGGACTTCAGCTTTTATCTCCACCTGAGCTTTCTTTATGTGATAGTGGGTGCATCTATATGTGCATATTAAGGCAAAGAAAGAAACTCCAGTGCTTATCATGCAGTAGTATATTGTGCTCAGGGCTGCAGCACATTGAGCAAGGCTGGAGCAGCCCTAGTTTGTAGGGAGCCAGGGGGGTCAGCCTGTGAGCCTGGGACTGGTCTGGCCTTGCTCAAATGTTGTAGAGGGGCTAGCTGGGGCACAAGAGTGCTTCCATGCAGGACTAGCCAGCAGATAACCTCTGTACTGAAGCACTTTTATGCCTCAGCTAGCCAGGTCAACATCTACACGTCCATTGCTGTGTCTGAAAAAAATCTGCATCATGACACTATTTGTATTTAAAAGTACTAACCTGCTTCAGAGTTTATTAGTTTCCTGCACTGTAACAGGGATGCATGTGTAGATGTCAAAGTATTTACTGTGTAGCTAATTCATCTACTCTGCAGTAAATGTCTTTGTAACCACACCCAGTGTCTACATTTATTTCGGAAAGGAAGTCAGTCATAAATATTGCAGATTTTATAATGATCACTAAGTTGCAAAAGTGTTTTAATAATTTATTGCCTGCCATCTCTATTAAAGTGTTATATTTGTTGGACTTGTGTACTGCAGGTCAGAGTTCAGAATGTACATTTCCCATTTCAAGTGAAGAAGATAAAAATATACTTCTTTAAAAACATTAAGTAACTGCATTTCATTTAAAGAAATATGTAATCTTCTAGGAAGAGTAACTGAATTTATTAAAGATGGTAAAAAAAAGTCACCACAGAAAAACTATTTGTGAAACTGACCAGACAATTACCTAGGACAAGTAGGTAGATTTGGGTACTCAGTACTTGAATTATATCAATTATTTAAAAGTACAACCCTGCGATTTAATCAGACATATTCATCAAACTTCTGTACCACTTTATGGAGCAAAACTTCTACTTTTCTGCCTCCATCTAGCAGATGGGAAAGATGCAAGCAAAAAGAGAACAGTAAACATAAAATGTCTACCTAAATTTCTCTGAAGCTCTTTTTCAAATAAACTTCCCTAAACCGTTCAATCAAGTAGAGCAATTAGAATGCAAATGTAGTACAAAAGTATCAGTGATAGAGCTGAAAACTCAAAATGTTTGAATTTGAATATGTCATACTTTACTAGATGCATCCAGACATTAAAATGGGGTAGCTGAGATATATTACACATGGATGGTACATAGTCTTAGAGCTATGAGATCAGATCAAACAAAACTCAGTACCTTCAATATAGATCCTGAAACTTCAAAAGACCTTTGGTGAGAGAGTATTGCCTTGATAATGCAAGTGAAAAAAAGCACTTCTTGCCAAATGGGGTTTGCCAATAAGAAACACAAAGCATATCTTCATCTAGCATTTAAGTGTCTGAGCTAAGCCTGAAGGAAGGTGCTTCTATGCACTTGAATGTAAGAATCTTCTAACAGCAGGTGCCTAAAATTGTTCCTTCAAAGAACTGCCTGGGAATCACTGTTTTCATTTTAAAACAGAAATGATGTCCACCTTCAGTATAATAGTACACTGGCTGAAGCACTCATCCAGGAAGTGGGAGATCCAGGTTAAATGTCCCTTATAGATTGAGGGGATCGAAATCCTGCATCCTTCACTTCATAGACGTGTGTCTAACCATGAGGTTGTATGGTAGAAGAGACTCCATCCCTCCTGTTAAAGTTATTCCACTGTCTAGGAAAGAGTATAAGATTCATGGAGCCAGAAGGAGAGTTAAGAAGAAGGAATATGGCTGTGACTTAATGGCAGAAGCACTCACTTGAGCAGAAGGAATCCTACGTTTAGGTCCTTATTGTATATACATTTGGAATTATCAATCCATGGATTAAAAATTAAAATAATTCTTGGGACAGGGACTAAAATTCTATTCCCCTGTGATTATCTTAATCATCAGAGTATATGTTCATACATATTCACATAAACTCACCATATATCCATGAATCTTGCATTCCTTTCTTCACAGTGGCCTGGCTTCTTCAGGAGGTGTGCTGCTTTCACCAAGCCTAATTCTAGGGCACTTTTGTGGGTTGTGGTTTTGAACCCTCTCAGGCTGAGGAGGCCCAGGACCTTAGTCTCCCTCATACTGGGTAAATGTTTTAACCAGTTATTAAATAAAAGTTGATTTAGCATGACAGCCTTCTTTCTGGAAGTCACTTTTATTTCAGTCAGTATGCAATAGGCCTGCTTCGAGTATGCCCAGATATCGGATCTTTGACAGGATTGGGGCACCTGAGGGACTTAGATACCTATGTTCTCAGTCCAGAACAGTTCTGGACATGAGAATTGAGGGGGTCATGCCATAACATGAGATCACAGCTTTCAAGGCAGACAGATTGTCTAATATAACAAGGACACAGGCTAGAAAACAGTCTGGAAACCAAGGAAGTATGTAGCATACTGTCCTGTAACACAATGCAAGTGATACCAACTATCAGAATAACAGAAGGGCCTGAGTCCCAGTTTTGGGGGAACAGACCAAATTAGGAGAAGGCATGAAAGGCTACGTGGACATGTGACCACAGAGAGACAACCAAGCAGAGATAGCCATGGATGGAGAGTCATCAGGTGTCATCAAGGGGGAAGGAGAATACAAATGCAGATACTTGAGAGTAACAAAGTTACTCCTCCTCTTCCTTTCTGCCACTCCCCGTTCTTCCTCCTTCTCCTTCCAAAGAGGGGTTCCTGTCCTCATCCCTGTGCTCCAGGAAGGGTCCCTGAGGCCACCATGGAGGACACCATCTCAGCCCATCTCAGATACCCTCCTTGTCATCCACCTCCAGACTGCTGACATCTGACACCTAAGAAAGACAGCCTCAGAGTGAAGCTTGTGTCCTTGCCAGATGTACTCTGACTCTGATTACGCTTGGTACTCTAGGGTTAGATGGCCATTATTAGGATTTTTCAATCACAAATTTGGTGACTAAAGTCTGCCTGGCTCCTGTTTTAAGATGCTAAACAGATATTTGGATCTGGCCCATAACTACTTATTTTCCTTCTCCTAGTACAGGTAAGATCCCTTTCGTCAGTAGGAGGGGCAAGATTGTCATGGCAGAAATGGCATGTTCTCAGAGCCGAGAGGAGAAAATTCTTTATATACAAGTGCTGCTTCAAATCCTTTAACTGTTATTAATTTGACAACACCTTGGGATCTACTAGTCTGAACAACAAATATCGGTTTGTATTTATAAGTCTTGATTTCTGTGTAATATCTTCTGTCATATTGGGACAGGCAACGTGTGACTTCTGTGGAAGTCAAGGGCAGTTTTACCATTCCTTCCATTGGAAACAAGGTTTTAGCTGAAACTGTATAAATATCCACTAAAGAGTAATAAGAATGTCTGCTGGTGAATTCAGTACCTTCTGTGATTATAATTAGCTAATGTTCATGACTAAAATGGATTTTATGGAATTTCCTGACTTGACCCATTTATTATTTTGTTTGGAGTAGTGCTGTGGTGAATCAGGTTCTGATATACTTTCACTACTGGAATCAGTTCTTGAAAATGTTTTTTTTTTCAGCTCATCTACATATCAGGCCCCAATTCCATAAACTGCTGAACTCCCACCCTACAACTCCCTGCCCTTCCCTACACAATTTATGTTGACTGCAGTCAGCTCTCTATATATTCAAATCATACCTTAAGTAAAAAAAGATTCAAAAGTCAATTTTGGTCAGTTATTAAAAATAACACTTATTCAAGGTAAGAGTGATGTGCCATGGAAACCACTTTGCTGTAAAGGAGTTAATTTGAAAGTTCAAGACAGCTGTGATTCTGTCTGCCATATCTTTTTATTTTTGTCAATCCGCTCTTGCATGGTAGAAAAATTATGTCTGCAGCCACTGCAATATGACACACTTCCTTGCTGCTTAGTAAGTTCTTTTAATCTATATTGTAGGGTATGTGTGGACTTATGAAAAACCATGTAGTTTATTTCCATTGAAATTCTTTCTAAATTGAAAAAATGGTTTGACATTAGACATAACCATTCTAAATATAATTCCCAGTCAAAATTAAAATAATTCAGTTTTAATACCTTTTTTTAGTTTTCATTTATCTCCAATCAGATGGTTCTTCTATAGATTTGGATAGAATATAATACTTGTCTATTACGAATGCTTGGCCATATAGATAGATAGATAGATGTGCGTCTACACAAGATGCTTTACTACACAGTAGAGTACACATGCAGGCAGTTACTGTACAGTAAATTAGTCTACTATGCTGTTAATTTACTACCTGCAAATCAGGAGGAGTTACTCCTCCAGTGCAGCTGGGGAACCAATTTGGGGCCCTGGCATTGCTGGGAGTGAGTGCAGCAACAGAGAATGCAGCAATGGAGAGTGAAGCAACAGAGATTGCACCCACAACTACTACCAGGCGGGCTGCGAGGCAACAGAGCAACCAGAAGAGAAGATGTTGGGTAATCATAGTAGGTGACTCCCTGCTGAGAGGAACGCAGAGAGACATCTGCCACCCACAACAGGAGGTCTGTTGTTTCCCTGGGGCACAGATCCATGATGTCATAAAGAGGATCCCTAGGCTTGTCTAGACCACAGATTACTACCCCATGCTTCTTATCCCTGTGGGAACAAGTGACTTAGACAGGAGCAATACAGACCACGTCATAAGGCTCTGGGAGCTAGGCTTAAAGGATCAGGGGCTCAGATAGTTTTTTCTTCTGTACTCCCTGTTGCAGGCCACGGTCCAAGGAGGCAAGAATGCATCGATGAAGTGAACCAGCATCTCCAGTGGTGGTTCACCAAGAAGGCTTTGGCTTCTATGACCACAGCACCTACTTCAAGGACAGAGGACTCCTGGAGAAAGACAGCATCCACCTCACATGCAAAGGTAAGTCCCTTTTCTTGGCCAGCTTGACCAATATTTTAGGGCTTTAAACTAAGATCGCAGGGGGGTGGGGAAATGCTAACTGAAGCCTACCCAGGAACCAATATACAGGAACACTCCATTGACAATGAAACCAAGCAAGCCACTCTTACAGGAGCTGAGAAAACAGCTCACCTTCAACACAATAGGCAGCCAGTGAGTTAGGTGCCTGTACACCAATGCCAGAAGCATGGGGAACAAGCAGAAGGAACTAGTCCTTCTGCTTTCCACTGGGCACTATGATATAGTAGGGATCATGGAGACCTGGTGGGACACCTCTCATGACTGGAGCATAGCCATAAAGGGCTACATCCTTCACAGAAGGGATCAGATAGGGAAGAGATGTGGGGGTGTTGCCCTCTATGTGAAGGAGCAGTATACCTTCCTACAGGACAATGCTGGCCCCAAAGAAGAACAGCTTGAAACCCTCTGGGTCAAGATCTGGGAGAGGTGCAGTGAGAGAGACCTGACTGTAGGTGTATACTACAGGCCACCTAACCAAGGGGAGGAACTTGATTTAGTGTTTGCCCGTAAACTAATGCACATGCACAGAACATGGTTGTCATGGATGACTTCAACTACCTAGACATCTCCTGGGAAGAGTGTTCAGCCATCTCGGATTGTTCACAATCCTTCCTGACCAGCACCAAAGAGCTTTTTTGCCTGAGGAGGTGCACAGGCCAACTAGAGGCAATGCAGTTCTTGACCTGGTCCTGGCCAAAGGGTATGCCCTGGTGACCAGCTTAAACATAGAGGACAGCTTAGGTGATAGTGACCATGAAATCATTACATTCATGGTCCATTGCAAATACCAAGCTCAAAGTCTTAGACGTCAAAAATGCACATTTTAATAAGGTCATATCACTAGTAGAGAATGCCCTGAGACACCAAGGAGCATGGGTAAAGGGAGTACAAGAAGAATGGTTGTTCCTTAAAGATACAGTCCTTAAGGGTCAGAGACAATCCATTCCCTTATGCCTCAGTCTTTCACAAGCTGGTCTTCGTCAGCTCTCCCACCTGCCCCCAGGCTGCACATCTAGAGCCATGGGCCCCACATAGAGGGAGGAACCTCCTGTCCCTGCTCATGTCCCTGCCCCGCTCTCCACCCTGACTGGCTGAGTTCTCTCCCACCACCTTGAGTCCACCCCTACCCTCTCACCCCCAGCATTCAGGGAACTGGGAGAGATTACAGAACTTTACTGAGCAGCCAGAGACCTCACAGTTAGGCAGTCAGGGGCTTGTCACTTACAGAGAAACTTGTCAATGGCAGCAGTCATCTCCTCCTTGGCTGTGGGAGTCAGGGACTTGTAGTGTAGTCAGAGATACCCCTTCAAGTGGTGACACACATTGCAGGGAAGGGGAGGCTTGCCAGGGGTGCTGTCCAAGCTCAGGTTCCCATATGAGGTGCTCAGATGTTCCTGAGACACCATGGCAATCAGAAGCAGCAGTGCATAGTGGGTCAAGCACCCCTCAGTGTGCTCAAACAGCTCATTGTGGTGCACCCAGGGAACTCTCAGCAGGAACATGCTTGGGGTGCAGGGAACCCGCACTAGGGGCCCTGCCTCAAGCCACCTCTCTGGAGCAGCCTGCTGGGGGGAGGTCAGGGGTAATACCAGCTCCATGTCCCAGCCAGAAAGAACCCCATGCCTACAATCCCAGCCATCATGGGCCTGGTGCCCCTCAGTGAGCTAAGCCAATATAAGCCTGGTGTCGTGGGGGGAAACTACCTGGCCTGCAGTAGAAGGGGAAAACTTGGTCTACAGCAGCCATGGCAGCTACTGCCAGGAGCCATCCCTGACCCAGCCTGGGTAGGGGACTGGGATGGTAGTCTGCCTCCAGCAAGCACCAAGTGGACTACCTGCTCCTGTGGAGTGAGTGGGAATGGAGGGCTTAGCTGGCATCCACCTGTGACAGGCCTGCCTGTCTGACTTACTATGGTCCTTGGACATCTGGGCATGCACAACCCCTGATCTGAGGCTGGGTGGTGAGCAGCCCCTTGGTATAGTGAATGTTATCTATGAAATGTTTCAGACTCTCACAAAAAGCCTCTCTGTCCTGGATGCAGGGAAGAGGCACCAGGGATGTCTCTCCTCCATGTCAGGGGAGATGTGTCAGGGGATGCGCCCTCCAGGATGACACCACCCTTGGTTGGCACCCTCTGCATACACCATCTCAGAGAGCAGTGGAAGCAATACCAGACCCCACTGCTGGGCTGGCTGGTCACCATGGTGGAGGAGAGGATAGTAGACTCACAGTCCTCCTATGCTGATGTGACCCAGGTACACCCAAAGGTTTGTCCTATTCTCAAAAGAATGGGATGGTAGGGGTGCTGAGAGAGGGAAGCCAGAATTTCAAGCAGATCCCTCTTTCCTCTATCGAGTTAGCAGAAGCCCAACGTTCTTAACTATATACAATTTATTAAGTTATAATATACATAAACATAAAATTAAATATCATATACATATATTTGCACAGTGAACACTAACCAATAACCAAGGTCAAACCCTAAATAACACTATTTACAACATCACAATACAACATTTCAATTACAAAATATAAGGCTCAAACATGAATAATCTTAATATCATCTATTCCTTAATATAGTCCCTGACCCATGGCAAGAGATAGTCCTCCTTCCAATAGGGTCCCTTGTGGGGGAAGTCCAAGAAGCACTAGGAGCCCCTCCCCTTAGGGACTTGACTAGGTGGGTGGCTGCTTACCCATCCACTTCTCTGGGGTTGCCCGCCCCAAATGTCTTTCCCCTGTGGGACCCAAGGGCCCAATGACTTATGCTCCCTCAGGTGGTGGTGGTCGGAGCACAACTTGATGGGGTTTCCTCTGCTGGAGCACGTCTCCAGGCCTCCCCTGTACTGCTGGGCTCCTCTCCACCCTGTGCCCCACTCTGGACACCAAGGGGTCAGCTCCCTTCCAGACCTGACAGCTTACAGTTTTCAATCAGGTCCAGGGGAGCTCTTCTCCTCCTCCCCTTAAGAAAGGGGGGTGACTTTATTTCTCCTGTTGCCTCATGATTGGTGGATGGGCTCTACCAATCAAAGCAGCAGTATCTGAAGCCTGGGACTCAACCCAAGCTCTGAAAGGTGAGCAGGCTACAGTGAGAATGTAGTGCATGAATGGGAGAGAGACTGCAAGGACTGGGCATTCTGGGACAGGTTTCTGGCCCTCAAGCAGAGGCACATCATCTTCTTTGAGAAGATGCTGGAGTTGCAGGAGTGGCAGGCCCTCCATGGTGGCCAGGGTTGTGGAGGCCACAAAGGAGGATTGCCAGGTGCTGAACACCTTCCTGAACCTGGTGGTCACCTTCATGCCTTCTGCTGCCCTGCCCTCGGCCCTGGCTCTGCCTGCCCCCAAGCAGCTGCCCACTGCCCAGCAGCAATCCACACAGTGGGACTGGGCTGAGGTGTAGTGCCATCTGCACTGCCCAGGACCTCCTGCCCCTGCACGCTTGCCAAGTGCCTAGCCCCTCTCACCCAGGCACCATGTGACTCCTGAGCAGGTGCTGCCCACAGTAGGACCAGCACTGCATGTGAGGCCTGCTGGCCTTGGTTTCATAATGAAGGAGCAGCCAGCAGCACAGCCAAAGAAGCAGCCACCCTCACCCCTGGGCAAGCCCCTACTGGCTTGCCTTGTCACAGCATCCATACCAGCAGTGCTGTGGCTACAGGCCAGGGTGTGGGAACCTGTCCCTGGGATCCATACCAAAGGTGCCTTCACCCCAGGAAGGCACACAACACAGTGTAAATAGTTTGCACAGGGAAGAGGGTGCTTTCTTGGTGGTGGGTGGTAGGGTTAACGGTGAGGTCTGGGATGTTTGGGGAGGGACAGTGTGACTGAGGTCCATGGTCAGCTGGCCAGAAGCCCAACAGTGGGGGTGCAGGATGAGGAGATGATCCACCAGCACATATTGCACATGGTACTCTGACCCCCACTGCCAGGTGTTCAGCTTGCTCAGGGCCTTGATGTTAGGGAGGGCCATTGCTGCCACTCCTGCCACAGCTGGTACCCGCAGTGCCAGGTATTCAGCACCTACTGTGCCTCCTCCACCTATACCTTGTAGAAGAGCTCCCCATGGGCCTCACAGATGTTATGCAGCACACAGGTTGCAACAATGACCCAGGGGATGTTGGCCTTCATCACCTTGACATGGGTGGTAAGGATGTACTAGTGCCCCTTCAGATGGCTGAAGAAGTACTCCACCAGTGCATGGCTCTGGCCCAGACACCTATTGAAATGTGCCAGGCTTGTGCTGAGCTGGCTAGTATAGGGCCACATGAGCCAGGGCAGGAGCAGGTAAGCAGAGTCCCTGATGAGGAGGGATAGAACAGTCACACTGTCCAGCTGCAGGTCCAGAACACCAGATGAAAAGTGCTGTATCCACCAAGGATAGCAGGGCAGAGGTCCAGAAGACCCAGGCATTGTGGGTACTGCCAGCCCATCCAGTGCTGAGAGTAGTTTAGGTGGTCCATCACAGTCAGAAGCATGACCAAATGAAAGCCTCACTGGCTGTAGTATTGACAGTCCCCTGGGGCAGGCAGGTGATGGAGATGTGGGTCCCATCCTGAGCCCCAATGCACTGTGGAAAGCCTAGGGTTTGGAATTCCACCACCACCTCCAATGGGTTATTGACCCAGAGCACAGTGTGGACCAGCATGGCTTGGAGAGTGCCACAGACCCACAGAATGGCCTCCCTGGTGATTGCATTGCCCACCCTGAAGAGGTGGCCAACATACTGCAGGATGGTGGGCATGGCAAGCTGCAGGAGGTGATGGCCACCTGGATCTCCATTGGAAGGGGTGGCTGAATGGTGTTGGGCTGCCACTCCAGGGTCAAGTAGCTTCTGGAATGTGCTTCAGGTCATCTGGAAGGAATCCTCCCACTGCTCACTGTCCCAGATGTGCTGGATGACATGAAGCCACCAGTCCTTGGCTGGCATGGCAGGCCCACATGGAACCTTAGGAGCTCATGGATGGCACCTGTGGCAGTATCCATATGGGTAACATCATCCTTGCTGGGGTCCATGCAGAGGCCCAGGGGCTGATAGGTGACAGCCTGGGGACGGTGGGCCACAGGTATGGTGGTGAGTCTGACCAAATGGCTGTGTAATACCAAGGGGCAGACAGGGTTCAGGCTGACCTGGTCCAGGCAGTGGTTTCTGCAGTGGTGAAGTGCAGTGAGGAAGGAAGCAAGCAGAAGCCCATGCCATGGTTCATTGCTACTGGGACCTGGGTGTGAAACAGCCATTGCATGCTGGACACAGGTTCTGCAGTGTCAGAAAGGGCTGTGCCAGGAGTCTTCAGACTGCTCTAAGCCAGAAAACCATGGGGCCAGGGAACACTGCATGGGGCTTCCTTTTAAAGAGTGCCCCTAGCAACCAGGCAACTATGGCCAGAGTCTCCAGCTCTCTCTGGCTGCTGCATGGGGGTGGAGCAAGACAGAAGGAGGCCTGGATCATTCTACTCTCATAAGCAGCAATCTGATCCCAAGAGTCTACAAGTGTAGCCATCTGCCCAGGGCTGGTTTACTCAAAGTAAATTACTGTGCAGTAAGCCTAAATAGCATTAACTGCATGTGTAGAAATTCCCAATTATATTACTAATAACTTGTATATGTTTCTGTGTATAGAACATTTTCCTAAATTATTTTATAAAATAGATTAATCCATTTATAATCTAGATTCTCCCATGTAGACTTTCATATAGTAAAAATCCCAACTCATATTCTATAAGTACTATGATCCAAAGGCCAGGTTTTTAAAGGTATTTAGGTACCTAAAGATACATAGAGTCACTATCTAGTATTCTCCAAAGGTGTTTTATACTAATTGAAGTGAACCCTTAATTTAAATTCTTAGATGTTAATTGGAGCATGGACTGGAACTCATGTCAGGTTTCTCTCTCCCACTTACTAAGTGCTCCAGCTATTGTCTATTGTGTAAAGAGACGTAAGTCCAAGCATCTGTTGTGTTTTGTGAAGAATGGTTGCCATAAGCACTGAACTGCAGAACAGGGTTCATAGTTATGAATCTTAATTAGATAGGCTTTTCCCTGCTTCCTGGAACAAAGCACACAAGTCCCTGAGGGGGAAAAAATTAAATGCATCTCTCTCCTCAATATTTCTTATTGGCTGTCTGCATTTTGTTAATCCTCTTCTAGGGTGAAACTACATATTACACTTAGCCCACATTAAACCCATGGATTGTTAAATGGTGTTAAAGAAAGAATGTGCTGTCAGCAGTCTAATATTAGGGTAATACTGTTTCTTTTCTGTACAGGTTAGACTTGCCACTAGAAGGATGGTGAACAGGGGTGTAGCTAAAAGTTAGGACACCTGGGACGTGTCCACACATGCAGGTGCGTCCACTTGCAGCAGCTCAAATAGCAACAGCACAAATTTGTGCCAGAGATTTTTGCCCCGGCACACATGCCTGAATATACACATGTGGGGCAAGTTGTGCCACTTGGGGCAAACTGACCCTACCCAGATCCTCGCAGATCTGCAGACAGGGGGAGCTGAAGGCTAGGGCCAGCACCTGTGCTGGCCCTAGCAGTATAAAAAGGTGCCCTGGTGAGTAGTTCTGGGATACTTGCTTTCTGGAACTTCTAAGGCCTGGCCAATTGACATATGGGGACACTAGCCCCCTGTGGCAGCTGGACTGCTGCAGCAGCCCTGACCTAAAGTGGCCCTTGAACTCTCTACCCACTGAAGCAGTCTGGCAGCGGGAGCTGCTGCCTGGTTGTGATCTGCTGCCACCTATGACATCTTCCCCCTTGTACCTGTAGCCCCATGTCTGCATGCCTGCCAGACCTGGATGGGGACTGCATGGATCTGGGCTGTGGGTGCAGCAGTTGGGCTGGGTCAGGCCAGGCAGGCAGCAGAGCCATCTGCCAGTGGGCCGTGGCTGCAGAATTGACATTTGTGCGGCACTGCTACCATGTGTGCCCCCACCCTGCCATCTGGGTAGCTATTCCCTGGAAGATGTGTTTGTTGTGGTGGCCCTCTCTGAACTCTTAAAGTATGTCCTCCTGGCCCCAGATGGCCAGCCCTCCAGTTGGGTCCCCAGTGCCAACCCTGGGCAGGCTCCTCTGCCTGGGTCCTGCCACTTGCCTTACTAGCAGGAATCCTAGTGTTCCCTGTTTAAAAATTGCCAATTCTCTGATAAAAATCCCAGATTCACTCTTTAAAATACCCCAGACTGAAGCAGACCAAACACAAGCTAGGTAGCATGGCCCAGAATTAACCCTTGCTTGAAGCAACATAACTTTGACAAACTCAGAGGGCCCTTAGCATGAATTAACAAGATTTAACATGTAGACACTTATGTTTTCAATGTCCTGAGTATGGTCTAGGTGTAATCTGTAACTTCACCCTAACTCTTTTCAGGCATTGTATATGGTAATTTAAGTGTTAAGGAGACAAGGTGCATAGAAATCTCAGTGTTGCCACATCTGACCCTAGACCCAGGCACTTGTTTACCACAGGATAGAAAGATCTCAACAAACTGAGGATGTGAGACACCTGCTGTATGACCATCCCACAACAAACAAACACCTGAAGTCACACAGGAGCTTCCTCACCAGCTCCCAACCTCTCCATCCCACACTCAAGGAGACATGGCTAGAGATGAGGAATGAGAGACTGAAGGAAATACCTGACACTGAAAAAATGGACTTTCCAGTGACCAAGTCCTTACCACCAGCAGTTGAAGAAGGCGATGATGTCTCAACCACCTACATACCAGAGTTGGATGCTCCAACTAATGCAACTAAAGGAACTAATGAAGAAGTGGGGCTATACCATTGGTTCAATGACCTGTGACTGTGGCACAGAGCTTCAGACTCTGCAACACCTGCTGCAATACCTGCAGCTTGAAGGCACATGTGCAATGAAAGATCTGGCACATACAATGAATGAGAACAAGCATGTATGACAAAATGGTCAAAAGTGGTATACAAACACAAAAACAGGAAGAGACTATCATTTTAGGTACTGATTATCTTTTTAAGTATTTGACTCCTAGGTTTAGGGGATATTTGAATTTGTTTTCCAGATGGAGTCTATCATTCTAATCCTCTGCCAAAGATCACATTTACTAGCCCTCTCAAGAATTCTGTATTACAAACTTGGTGCTGCGTTTGCTTGTTTGTTTTGTCTTCCTAGATATTGTTGGTCCATTCGTACTTGCATTAAAACTTGACTTTCACCTTGCTGCTTCACATTCTTCACAAATTATGATTTTATAAACAAGAAACCTAGGGAGAGAAAGATATATTAATGTACAAAGTTTTATATTTGATTCTGGGGCAGCATCTATGGAATCTGAGTTTATTAATGTTCAGTGCATGGTAAAAAGCCATCTGCTTCTTCAGATTTTTGCCTGAAGGATAGGAAATAATATGCGTATTCTTTAATTTATCAGGTGAATACATTTAGTAAATATTTGTCATGGAGTGATTGATCATGACACCATAATTAAAGTGAAACTAGAGGTCAATATAAATCTTATTTGACTCCCCTCAATCTAACTTTTAAGAGGAACAAAATATTAATACATAATTGTTTTTCCTTTTATTTGTGATGATTACACTAATTGGAGACTACTTGCAGTCTATCTGGGAAACAGTAATCCTCCCCAAATAATCCATTTTCAAACTTGAAGTGTTCTTTCTTGACTAGATTTTCCTACCCAGTCACCTCTTCTCAATACAAAACCCACCAATTCACACCTGTGCAGAGACCCATAACCATTCATGTGTGGGAAACTTTTGATTAAAATTGATTTTGAAATAAAGTGGGTATTAGCAACTTATATATTTATTGCTGTGGAATTAATTGATTTGGTGCTTGACTGGCTCTGTCTGCCTGAGGAATTACTCGAGTTCTGACCATGAAAGTACCCAAACTTTCAAGGGCAGGTCTATACAGATAGTACTGAGGAGAAAACACAAGGCACCAGTAGTTCCTTGCAATAGTGAAGAAAGGAGCATTCAGGCAACAGCAAATGAAGAGCAGGCTTGAAAAGATGAAGAGAGTGGGTAGGTTGAGGAGGAGAAGTGTGGGAAGAACAGAAGAAGAAAATAGAGACAGGGTATGTCTACATGAGATGCTTACTACAGAGCTGACTAATTAGTTCTGCAGTAAACACCTCAGCATATATACATGTGCCCCTATTAGGGCACAGGAAACTAATAAACTCTGCAGGAGGGTAGTAAATATAGTACAGCAAATACTCCCTGCTGTGGAGTTTTTTCATGCACAGCAGCGCACATATAGACCCTGACCTAGCTGGCTGGGGCATGAAGGTGCTGGATTGCCTGTCAGCTAGCCCTGCACTGAAGCACCCTCATGCCCTAGGCAGCCCCTCTGCAGCACATGGAGCTGGAGGGAGCAGACCCAGTCTGGCAGAGTGTGATCAATGATATGGTAGCTGATACGTTGCCTTACAAAGCAGGGCACGACAAGTTTGTTTCACTATCTCCCATCCTGTTTGATTTAGCATTGGAACCACTGGTCACAGGTATAAGGGATGAGGGTGATATAAAAGGCATTAGGGTAGGAGATAGTGAACACAAGTTCCTGTTATATGCAGATGATGCACTAATATTTCTATCTCAGCCTGAGAGATCAGTTCCTGCCCACTTATCATTAATCAATAATATTAGTAATCAATCTAGCTATAAAAATCAGACTAAATCTGAGTTACCTGGATTAAAGAATTAGACCACAAAAGAATATTTTTATCAAATAAAACTTTCAATGGCAATTAGCTAACTCTTTGGTGCATTAAAATGTCTAGGAATATTAATGTTATAGTCTGCCAAATTTTGTAAGATTCTTGATGTTATATTACAAGACCTGAACAAATGGAGCATTTTGGCAATATCCTTCTGGGGCTGTGTTAGTAGTTTAGAAATGAATGTATTACTTTGAGTAGTATTAGAATGGCATGACCATGATGCTTCAGGAATTATGTGACTATTATACCAACCATGTAGTTTCTACAAATATATCACCCTAAGACATCCTTGCCTCCTGTATTACCTTGACTAATTTATCTATTACAAAATTCCCTGATTCTATTTTAATGTAATGTATTGTTTATTAGCTTTTTGTGATGAACTTTCCAAAAATAGTTAAATATCAATATATGCAGATGAATCAAGTATTGGAAAAATCAATTTTGATCTGAGGCTTTAGGTTTAGCAAATCCTGCAACTATACTTCTTTTTTCATTGAAAACCACTTCTTTTCCACATTTTGTGCCATCACTCTATAAGCATATAACATTACATAGCAGATTCAATGCAAACTATTTAGGACTCAAGTGGAATGAAGACCTAGGTACTCAGATGACAGAATCTCAGTGGAAAACAGCAACTCAGAATATTCAAACATCTACAGTTGATATCAGACTGCATATTATATACCAAAACAATATTTTTTGTATTCATTAGGCTCTCCCTAAACTTAAAAATTTAAATGTACTGTCAATAGATACATCAGCCTAGACCTACCATCCAAAAAGCACCCTTTGCACTCTAGGGACAGCCTCCCTGTCAATTTATAAGAGTTAATGTGTCGCAGGCACAATAACAGGGTGGTACTCTGAGAGGCTGGAGGGCACAACAAAGTGGAGGCCCAGGTGGTGGCTAGGAGACATGGCTTCCCTGCTCCAGTACTGAGCTCAGTACAGTTATACACAAAAAACACAAATACACACATTTGCCTAGTCTCTCATTTCCCTTTTGAAGAATTATTGCAAGGCAAAGTTAAGAATATGTGGGTGCATTATGTTACATTTACACACTCTCAAATGCTTTGGATACATCTTTAACCCAATTTTAACACTTAGGGTACATGGTGGGTGTGTCTTCATGAGATGCTTTACTGTTCAGTAGAGCTAATTACTGGATAGTAAACACTACCATATACATGTGGCTGACTCTTACCATGCAGTAATTTCCTCTACTTGGCAGACAATTTGCTACCTGCAAGTGCAAGTAGCAAATTAACTGCTGAATAAATACTGCACAGTATGGCATGTGTAGACAGCTGACAAGGGACAAATGTGCTCCTGGTCAACTGGGCAGGGGGACAGGAGATTGCTTCCTGCCCCCAAGAAGTGCCTGTTGCCAGGGCAGTCTCTGCCATCAGAGTCAACTGGGAAGGGGGCTGAGAGCTCCCTGCACAGAGACAGTTTCCTGCCCAGCCTGGAGCTGGCTGGGATCTGCTCCTGACATGGACAGTTCCCAGCCAGCCCCAGGCTTCACAGGGATGTCTGTATGTGAAGCCAGGAAGCCATTTTGGGCAATCCCCAGCCAGATCCAGGATGCAGATGAAGACTTCCCTGCACAGCCCAGAGCTGGCCAGGAACTGTTCCAGTCAGGGGCGGGTCCCATCCCCATGCTGCAATCATGCATTCAAGGCAGGGGGCTCAGAAAGGCTGCAGGGGAGGGGAAGGTCACAGCTCTTGACCCAGTCTGCTAGTGAAGCAGCTAGTAGTGAGTCCCTGGCTGGGTGGGCATTCCCTGCCTGGATGGGGCTCACTGCTAGCTTCCTCACTGACAGATCAAGGTAAGGGCTGGGACCTTTTCCTCCCCTACAGCTCTTTCCAAGCCTCCTGCCACTGATCAGAGAGCTGGGGCTGCGAGTTCCCTGCTGCTGGGCAGGGGGATTTTGTCCCCACCTGGGCTCTGTCACCAAGGCGCACCCCAGCAGCAGCAGGGCCCACCCCTGGGAGTAGGAAGCAATCTCCTAGCTCTCACCAGAAGACAGCAGTCTCCAGGACCTGTGCTCCCTTCCATCCCCTGCCAGCCCACTAGAGCTCCCAAGCCCAGACTACAGCTCCCCTGGATGCTGCAGGGAGCTGGTATAGGGCCAAAGTGTGCAGAAGCAGACTGCTGCAAGGAGCAGCAAATCTGCTCCCAAAACTCTTCATGTGCAGATGCCTTCCCATAGTGGGTTTACTCTAGAGTAACTTACTCTAGGGTAAACTCACCCTGCAGCATATGCATGTGTATATGTGCATGATATGTGGTACAAAACCTGGATTTAGGTGTGAATTACTTAGCTTGGGTCATGGCATCTCTAGGATGTAGATGGGTGAGTCTACACGTTGTTGTATGTTGACATGATGCACTACAGCACTGTATGGTGATATAGAGATCATGTGTGTCTACACATGACTGTCAGCTACATTTCCATAGTGGCACACTCCATAGTGTCAAAATCTACCTGTGCACTGCACACACAGTGCAGTAACCATCTGTACTGTACCATGCTTTAATACTTCCTTTTGGAAGTATCAATGTCACTGTATGGGGATGCGTAGATGCATCCGATATGTGCTATGTCTAGAACTATCATGGACAGAGCTGGCTCAGGTGCAGCCTTGGCTGTGTAAACATGCTTTTAATGTCATTTGTATTTGATTTTGTTATATTTCGTAAATACAATTTTTTACCACTATTTTTGATTGCCTTTTCATCTTTAGGTTACTGATTTGTGTTATAAGTCTTAACTTTAGTTTGGTACGATTTTGGTCTAGAGATCCCGTTATTGTTCTTAAGCATCTAGATACTTGTGATAGGCACATCTGAAAAAATGAAGGGAAAAAAATACCCAAATAAATAAATCAACTGGACATTCTATTACCAATTTGATTATGTGACCCTGTTTTATCTTTCTATGTAAATAGATGTGTTCACAGTTTTCTTAGTTGGGTTTGATTTTTTAAAAAATCTAAATTGACTAAAAATATAGTAGTGTAACGTTTTATTTTAGCAGGACTGTAAAGCTCAAGTGGTTTATACATACTTGCTTGTTTATTTGTTTTTTTTAAGGAAAATAAAAATAATCAAGGGTATTTATATTAAAAAGAAAAGATTGCTGCTCATATTTTCAGTTTAACTCCTTTCATCATGGAAATCCCTTAACCATGGTGATTCAGAAAGTGAGTACTTGTCATAGAAAGGTATTTTTTTTGTTAGTTCAATCCACCGTATACAGAACACGGCAGGAGACGTACCACTCAGATATTTCAATGAAACTCCCACCGGTGATATCTATCAACAAATGCCTCATGTAGATCATAATAAATTTGGATACTAGCACAAAACAAGCTCATTACTAAAGACTGGGTAATCATGTATGGCTATCTCCCTCATTTTTATTTTTATTTTTTTGCAATTCAATTGAAAACTCTTGAAGCTCCAGCAGATAATGTTCTTATTTGTGTAGAGCTTCATAGTTATTTTAGTCAAATCGCTCATAAATAACCCTGGATGTTCTTTCAGACACAACATTTCAGCCATATTTAGATTTTTTATATATATAAGGAAATAGTTTGGATATTTTATAAACAACAACAATAATAGTTATAGCAATAGTTCCAGTAAAAAGTAAGGCTTTCGTGCTGCCCTGAGCTCTAATTAAAAATATTACTTTTGGGTCAAGCCATTAAATTACCAGAATCAATTAATTTATTGCCAAAGTAATACCTGGGATATGGCAACAAATAACCTGATAAAACTTCATGTAAATTTGAAAATAAATTGGATTAAGTGATTTGAAAGCCTCTTAGGTGAGACATAAAAAAATCAGGAAGAGCTTTATTTTCTATAAATCCCCTGATATTCAACATCAGATCATTACTTTAGGCATTTGTGTTCCCCTTTTTATCACAAAGCAGAGGTTTCAAACAGTTGAATGAATAGAAATTGGTTTCTTTCAGGATCATCAGCTCATAGAGGGTGCAGACATAAGTGATAATTTTCACCTGATCTGGCCACAAAAAATGGTTTATAGCTGTAACCAAACACAAGTGCATGGCTGCAGACTGCTTTGAAAATGGCTGATCAGGTGAAAATTTGAACCCTCCTTGCATGAGGGGTCAGATGAAAATGTTTCAGAACAGACTGTCTTAATAGTTGTTTCATAGTTTTATAGTTGTTAGGGTCAGAAGGGGCCTGAGCAGATCATCCAGTCTGGCCCCCTGTCATGGGCAAGACTGAATGCTGGGATCATATGACCCCAGCTAGGTGATTATCTAGCCTCCTTTTGAGGTCCCCCAATGTAGGAGTGAGCACCACTTCCCTTGGAAATTGATTCCAGATCCTAGCCACCCTTACTGTGAAGTAGTGCCTCCTAATGTCTAGCTTGAACTTAGTCTCAACTTGTGACTGTTATTCCTAGTTACTCTGCATACTGCTCAGAGGAACAGGACCTCTCCCATTCCCTGCTGGTCCACCCTGGTAAATTTATATATGGCCACCAGATCCCCTCTCAGCCTTCTCTTGTGGAGGCTGAACAGGTTCAGGTCCCATAGCTTCTCCTCGTAGGGCCTACTTGCTGCCCCCTGACCATGTGAGCGGCTCTCCTGTGGACCCTCGCAATGCTGGCCCAGAACTGGACGCAGTACTCCAACTGCAGCCTGACCAATGTCACATAAAGGGGGAGGATCACCCCCTTGGACATGCTCGAGATGCATCTGTGGATGCATGACAAGGTGTGGTTGGCCTTCCTGACCCTGTCCTCACATTGATGGCCCATGTTCATCTTGGAATCAATAATGACTCCAGGATGCCTTTCTGCCTCTGTGCTGACAAGAAGGGACTTTCCCAGCCTATAGGTATGCTGCTGGTTCTTTCTCCCTAGCTGCAGTACCCTGCACTTGTCAGTTTTGAATCCCAACCTATTCTCATCTGCCCACACTTGTAACCTGTCCAGATCTAGTTGTAGCTTGTCCCTCCCTTCTAGTGTGCCCACATCTCCCCACATCAAATTGTCTGCAAATTTGAACAAGGTGCTTTTCACCCCCTCATCCAAGTTGCTGATAAAGATGTTGAACACTACAGGCCAGAGGACTGAGCCCTGGGGGACTCCACTGCCCACATCCCTCCACGTCAAAAATGACTCATCCAGCACCACTATCTGGGTGCGGCCCTCAAGCCAATTTGTGACCCATCTGACTGTGTAGGCATCAATGCCACAGTTGCCTAGTTTTTTAATGAGAATGGGGTGAGAGACAGTGTCAAAGGCCTTCCTAAAATCCAGAAAGACTATGTCCACCACGATACCTGCATCCAAAAATTTTGTGACCTGATCGTAAAATTCAACCAGGTTGGTCTGACAGGATCTGCCTCTAATGAACCCATGTTGGTTGCCCCTGAGCATAATCTCCCCTTCTGGTCCCTCACAGAAGAGTTCCTGGATAATTCTCTCAAAGAGCTTCCCTAGGTCCGAGGTAAGACTAATGGGCCTATAGTTTCCTGGGTCCTCCTTCCTCCATTGTTTGAAAATGGGGACTACATTGACCCTTTTCCATTCCTCTGGCACCTGGCCAGAGCACCATGAGTGCTTGTAAAGCCATGCCAAGGGCCCCGCAATGACCCCTGCCAGTTCCCTCAGCACCTTGGGGTGGAGAGCATCAGTGCCTGCTAATTTAAACACTTCCAGCCACACCAGAAGTTCCCTAACTAGGTCCTCCCTGACCCTAGGCCTAGCGGTGCCTCTCCTGAGTTCATCCAGAATCCCAGTGGGGGAGATGTCCTGGTCTCTGCTCAGAAAAATGGAGAATTTGTTAAAGATGTCAGCTTTATCATCTGGTGCAACCACAAGATTGCCAAGCGTGTCCTGCAGGGGCCCCATGTTACCCGGTGCCTTCTTTTTACTCCCTATATATTTAAAAAAGGACTTCTTGTTATCTTTGATCCTGGTTGCTAGTCCTAGTTCCATCTCCACCTTAGCCTTCCTAACAGCCCTGCTACAATCTCAAGTAATGGAGGTATAATCCTCCTTGGTGATAGCCCCTCTCTTCCACCAGATGTAAGCCTCCTTTTTAGCTTTCAGACATTCCTGAATGCCCTTGGTGATCAATGGGGGCTTTTGAGCACTCTTGTTCACTTTTATTTGCATTAGGACTGTCACCCTTTGGACTTGGAGGATCGTTTCCTTAAGGAACAACCACTCATCTTGGACTCCCAATTCCCCTACCCTCTGTGACCTTAGTGTCCCTCCTACTAATCTCCTTAACTCTTTGAAATTAGCCCTCCTGAAGTCAAGGGCTACTGCCTTGCTGCAGGCCTTTGACACTCTGCACTGGATAGTGAATTCCAGTAGGCAATGATTGCTATCACTCAGGTGGTTGGGAACCCACAGTCTCTTCACCAGGTAGTCACCCATGGCCAGGACCAGGTCCAGCAAGGCATTTTCCCTAGTGGAGCTGTGCACCTCCTGAGTTAGGTGGAGGTCCTGTATCTCAGCTAGGAGCCTACATGGGTGGTCAGACCTGGCTAACTGCTCCTCCCAGAAGAAGTCCAGGTAGTTTAGGTCACCCATGATGACCACATCCCTTGATTTATCTGCCCCCGCAAGCTGACCTTAGAATTCCTGGTCCAGGTGTTTCCCCTGGTTGGGTGGTCTGTAGTAGACACCCACTGTTAAGTCACTTTCCCCATGACCCCCTTGTATTCTTACCCAGAGCACTTCAGTCTGCCCCTCCTCTGACCCTGTGCTGTTTGTTGAGGACATGTATTGCTCTTTGACATAAAGCACCACACCCCCACCTTTCCTCTCCATTCTATTCTGCCTGTACAATCTGTAGCCCCTAATGTTTACTGCCCAATCATGGGTTGAATCCCACCATGTTTCAGTGAGCCCTACTATGGCCAGGTTTGTACTAGTTAGCAGGAGGGCAAGTTCCCGGTTCCCCCCACCGCCCCAGAGGCATCTTCTGTAATTTCTGTCTGCACTGCCAGTCTGTTGTTGTTTTCAGGATCAGAAGGGGGGAAGGGAGTGGCAGGAGTTTGGTCTGAGTTTTTTTCAGCCCCTGCTGGAGGATGTGGTGGGTGTATGGGGGTCCCCCTGAGATGTGTGTGGGGGGTCCAATTCACCCACCTCACTACCCAGTGCCAGCGAAGAAACCATGAAAATGAGATCCCTCTCCTCCCTTTTCCCCCTTAAATTCTGAACCAGGAAAGACTGGGTGCATCTACATGAGATGCTGACTGCATAATAGCTTTAAAAAAAACCTGTTGTCTTTTTAAGCATGTCATTTCCCTTTCCAGCAAACCAAGGGATCGTTACCTCTCTGGCACTAGCTGATAGATCCAGTTCTAGCACATACTGGATGATTGTAGTTGGGTTTGTGTGCTGGGAGGCTGGGTGCTATCTGGGTGCAGGCAGACTAGGTCCTGGTGCATTGGGTTCTGTCTGGGTTTTGGTGGGTTGGTCAGGGGACCTAACAGGTAGCTCAGCCTGGGCTAATTGTTTAGTTGGCCACACCTTCCTGGGGTTTGGACTGGAAGCCCTCTCTCAGCTAATGATTCCAATAGGCTACTGGCAGTGGCTTCTGAATGGCTGCTAGGGAGAGCAGCCTCCCTATTTATTTCCACCGGTGGCAATAGGTTCTAGTCCAGCCAATATTTCTTCTGAAGGTCAGCTCTGGTAAACCTCTCTAAGACCCTATTCCCAGTTCCCTGACTCCTGACCCTGCCTGGCTCTTTTCCTGGGCTCTTACTTTTGGATACTCTCCTTGGATAGGGTAACTTTTTCTGTGAATCTTGGTCCACCCTGATTCTGGTTTTGACTCGAAGTATGCTCTTTCTCTGGCTCTGAACCTTGGCATGTTGTAGCTTGGCTCTGGATCCTAATTGTGGTTCTGGTTCCTGGCATACCTTGACTTTGGGTGCTGGAGGATTGGGTGCGGGTGGTGGGGGAGGGGGGCTGCGTTGGCCTGAGTCAAGTTGGTCCCATTCCATTCCTGGTGAATTGGGATCTGTGAAGTTTGGGTATGGGGGGCAGGGGCAGGCAGATCCAGGCTTCATTTAATTGGGCACAGATTCACCAAACTCTTGTCACTCCTCTACCCAAGCTGCATGGATCCTGCCTCCACTGAGACCCGAGGCCTACCTTTCTCATATAGACACAGTTTGGGATTTCAGATGTGGGAGGAATGGGGTGCTCAAAGTGGGCTTGTCCATGTTCATGGTGGGAAACCTGGGGGGCAGTCTTCAGTCCTGGTGGGAATAGGGAGGGGCTAATCAATATTTGTATGTGGAGGGACCATGAAGCCCTGGTCCTGGTAGAGATGGACTGATCTGTGTCCATGAAAAGGGAGGTGGGTCAGTGGACTCCAGAAATGGTAGAGGTAGGGTACAGCCATTAGTGTCGATATTGGGAGATTGCCTAGGGGTCTCTGGGAATAGCGTGGGTCAGGGGCCTCCAGAAATATTGGGAATGGGGATAGGTCAAGGTCTGGTGCTGGTAGATTGGTTGTCCATTGTTGGTGGGTCACTGTCTCCACTTGCTCAGATGCCAACATTGATAGCTGCAAAGTCTTAGGATTGTGGAAAGGGGCCTTATTTTCCTGGCCCCTCAGCTATCAAAGGGTTTGCTGTCTCAGGTTGCAACAGTACAGTGCAGGTCATCATAGACTGTCTTCCTGGATGGGAGCAGGGATGCTGGAGCAAGGCATGCTGGGATGCTGAATGGTGGTATGAAGGCTTATATCAGAGAGGTAAGTGTATGAGCATTCATACTCCCTGTAGAAACTCTATCAGGGGCAACTTCTACCTTGTCAGATGAGACAGAATTTTCTACTGGACCCACCATTTTTGGTCTGGTAAAAACTTTATGCATGTACACTTAAGGTTCATACTGGTGGAACTGCAATTCCAGTTGTAAAAATATAACATTTGTATGTGGTGTCAGGCACAAGAGTCACTATATAAATGTAATACATGGGGGCAATTTAAAGGCTACCAAAAAAGCCATCCGCTGATCAAGGAATTGCCTATAACTAGCCAATATGAAAAGATAAATCTGGAATACTGCCCCTTTCCAGAACTACCACATCTGACTTAGAGCTTACGAAGGGAGGGAAGGAAAATAAATAGTTGTGGGATATAAACAATAGCGAAGAGACCATAACTCAGGATTCCCCACATAGATGAATGCATCTAGGCCAGGTACAAACATTACACTTTTAGTGGTATAAATGGTCAGAAACCAGTCTATACCCATAACAGAATAGAAGCTTGGTGCATATAGGCTAGTTTAAAAATGTTGGAACCCAGTATAAAATTTGCACCCCCACCAAAGGGCAAATACATGTTCTGTTTGCAAATGATATAAACTATGCTGCTTGGGCTTTTCAAATGTCTGTATCTATCCATAGTTTATCTCTTGTTGGTCTCATGACTTTTGTATTCTTTTCTTCTCCAAGGACCAGTACCTTCTCTTTGGAGATTGGAATTGTGGTTTTAACTCCTCAGGATGGCAATTGACACCTCTGCCTCCTATTAACTGTGCAAGTAATAAGTTATGTCAATACTCTTTCATATTTTACTTTTCTTTGATAAAATAGCCCTAGTGTCACAATTCACTTTATCTCTCTTGATTCAGGTGATACAGGTAGTGCTTATTGTGATTCAAGACCTTCTCTTTAAAAGTTTCCCTGACTGAAATGAATAAATATCTCCAGAGAGTGGTTTCTCAGTGTTCCTGTAGTGGCAAGCTATTAATCCCAAGTCAAACAAATGTTAAAATCTAATAAATGAACATTGTAATGAACCAGCAAACCAAGAAACAATCTGGGACTACCAGGTCACACAACCATTCTGTGGTATCTTTTAATGTTTTGTTTTTTTGCAAACTTCAGATGCTCAGCACCCTAACATATACGTTTTATCTCCAATTACTTTCTCCATAAAAGCCATACATATCTTAGCAACACTTATCATACAAATGAAAATGTCCCTATTTCATTTCTTCCTAAAGAATGGATATGAAAAGTCGTTCTATTGACAGGAAGCTTGCCTGTCTTCAAAGACACAGTCTATTGTTACACAACCAAATATGGTACACTTAAGAAAAAGGAACATGTGCTCATTTTTAAGATCAAGCACCATATTATCTAGTCAGGTTTTTGGAAATAGTTTCTGATTGACAGAAGAAAATTAAATGTATTTTTCATCTCTACATAAACACAGTGCAGCCTTATAAAACACACATTAAATATAAATTTAACAAATATTAGATTAAAGGTGAAAGTGATACATTGTATTTCTTGATCAGAAATAAGTCTTTAGGACAGTATTTGCAGATTTTAAAATGTTTTTAGACTGCGTTATATAGACATGAATATATAGGCAGAATAATGCTGTTCACTTTATTAACTTTTAAACAGAAAATGAGAATGAAAATAAGTTAAATGAACCCTGAAGCTGCCCAGCAGATTTCTGTCAAGTGCAATTTTGTACAACCAGTATGTACACCACTGGTATATGAAAAATTATAGACCAGTTCTACACTATAGCCTTGTAGTGGGGTGAAAGATGGTTTCTAGTACATATTAGCACATTTTCTGGATTATAAATCTTCAGTGTCAATAAGCCAAGTTGTATCTAGCAGATGTTGGCAGGTCTTGTTGGATCCCAGCCAGCTAATGCATGCTAAAATACAACTTAGTGCTTTTATTTTGTAAAAAATAGAATTTCAAAACATACCCACTGCAACAAGATAGCTAACAGGTTACAAACCATGTTTTACCCTAATCAACACAAATATGAGCCCACTAAAACACTGAAGGTAAAGATATACAGTCATACTATCCTGTTACAATGAGGGATTTGGTCTTGCACCCAAAATTCTGTTTTCATGTGAAGTTTAGATGAACAGATAAAGTATGTATAAATCCCTAAAGGACCATATTCCCCATCCTGCTTAATATACCAAGCCCTCCAGCTGACATAGATTCAGCTGTCAGTTTGCTATCTCAGCCTTGATCACCATCCACATTGGACTTCTGCCAAGATATCAATGCAAGCATTTAGACTTTCTGATTGCTGAGGGAAAGTTAAAAAAAAACCAAACATTGAATGAATCCAGTTTGCTTCATGGGAAAAACACCTACATAAACCCAAAAGACAGAAATTCTCACCATTCCAGAAAGTTCTGAGACATATTAAACCAGTCAAAAACAAACCCAAAGGAGAAGAGGGGGTTAGCAGCAAATGGCCCAAGGGAGAAAGGACTATCTCTACATACTTATAGAGAGAGATGGGATGGGTTTGGGAAGGAAAAGGAGAAGGACCCATCTCATTTGTGTGGCCATCCCTCACACCTGAAGCAGACATGATTATCCACCCTGTATCTATCTAATTGTAATGGCTAGATACATGTTAAAGTGGCTTACATCCCTGAGTGTCATTGGGCAAGTCTACACATGCAGTTAATTCAACAGAATTTACTGTAGTGCAATCTGCACTAATCTAAGCATAGCATCTGAATGTGTGCCTAGGGACAGGAGCTAATTAAGCCCCAGTGGAGCAGTTTAGGCTGAGCATCAGGCAGAAGCCCGGCCCCCTGATGGATCAACTGACTAGGCACAATTTAAGCCCATGTCACCATCTACACATTCATTTAATCAAAGTTATTTACTAAGGCACAGTTATTTATGGGGCATAGTTATTTACTCGGTCATTGTCTACACATTCATTTATTCAAATGTACTTGTGTCTGACGGGACTATCCTACACCAGTGTAAATTAATCGACTGCACCCTGATTCCAGTGCATGTGTAGACAGTAGTGTTTTATTGTAGAGCAAATTAGTCTACTTGGCAGTAAAGTGCATATTTAGATGCATCCATTGGGCAGTAAACCTACCCAGGAGCACATCGACATGTGTTCCCTCTTAGGAACAGATGCTCCCACCCTGCTCTTCCCTCCCCTCCCCTTCCACATCCCCTCCCCCCCCGCTACAGTGCTAACCAGTGGTAGCTTGGGAGCTGACAAGAGACATGGGGAGCCCAGTGGGCACAGCACCAGGAGAGCTCTGCCAGATGCAACTGTCTCCTGGCCCCATGTACATTAGGAGAGGACTTGCTGTGCATGGGGCTGAAAGAGAACTGCCCCTTCAGTGGGCAGAGTGCTCCTGGGCCTGTGCTTATCCAGATACACAGCTGCCAGAAAGCCCCCTGGGCACACCTGCAGCTGCCCTGTTTGGCATGGATCTGGCTGCTCTGAAGAGGGGGGTGGGTCTGGGAATCCAGCCCGCACTTTTCCTCTGGAGCAGCCAGCTTTGCACAGATCTAGCTGTTCTGGGAGAGAGAGGAGAGCTTGATTTCCAGCCCATGTAGATGCTGGCCAGGAACAAATTTGCTCCTGGTTAGCTTAGCTAAAGGGGACTGGGAGCTCTATCTTCTCTAAGAGCTGCTCTAATTAAAGCTCCCAGAGCATCTCGTGTATCAGTGTTCCCAAGCTGAAAAATGGCAGCAGGGGCATTTTAACTAAAGCTGATTCAACTTGATTAATTGAGTCTGCTCTGATGCATTGTAATTACAGTACATTGGAGCAGCCTTGCTGCATGTGTATAGGTGCCCCTAATATTCCAGGATTCACAGTGAAGAATCCAACTGCATTCTTTGGTGCACTGCAGCCACCTTCCCAATCACTCAGTTTTGCTTTGCTAGTAGTACAAAATGAAGAAGACCATGCACTCATTTTCTACCTAGAAGTTTGACAGAAGAATGGAATACTCTTCATTGGCAGATGCAGAATTTTGAAAAGGGGAATTCACATACATAATACAGCATATCTTTTTCTCCAGTTAAAGAGAAACTAGAAGCTTTACTAATATACGAAGGGGATAGAACTATAGTATTTAGTTTAAGATCAAAGCAAAAACCAATATAGCTATTGGAATGTGCGCTCATTAGCTACATAATTTAAAAATGCAACATAAATTAGGCAAAAAATAGTCAAAAGTTATTATTTCATTAGTCCTGAAGTTGTTATAGTGAAATGTACATGTCATTCAGTTTCATAAAACAAAATTTAGCCTTCTTGAGTATCTTGACAGTCCCTCCAACTTCACTGTCAGTCATTTCTACACCTAAGTTAAGGTTTTTAGCTAGAGCTAGAAACAGTCTGCAGAGCTGTGAAATAGAAGAGAGATATTGCCAGAAATAGCTAACAGACAGCACAATTGCAGAATAAAGGACAGTTTTACTAGAGGGACATCAGACCATTAAAAAGGATAGAAGATTGGTAACACCTGTGGATTGAGGGAAGATTAGCAGGAATCAGGGAGATGATTGAGCTATGAAGCCTATTGACTCTCATCATTGCCTGAATAGATATGCCACTGTCCTTCCCAGGCTGTTTTTCCCAGCCTGTTGGTTTTAAATTTAGGGGACAGAAGGAGTAAAGTGGAAAAGTGCAACTGCACCCTTTACTCGCCCTCCCAACCCCTCACGATCTGCCCATGGCAGTCTCGGGGCACTTCTCTTTGTCTTTTATGAGAAAGTGAGCAATGGAGGCTTCTTGCATCCTCTGAATTATTGAATGTGTATGCACCATGCAGCAGAATCTGGCCTTAAATAGCCAGCAGCAATATGTAGACAGCACAGTGATGCATAATAACACACACTTATTTTAGTTTCTGTTTACTAGGTACCTATCTAACCAACAGCCATATATTTTCATAAGAGAGACATTCCCTCATCAGTTTTCCTTGGTTTGCTTTTTTTGTACAAAGAAAATATTGTAATTCACCCTCAGTATAAAATTACATAATCATCCTCACAGCATTCCTTGTCAGTCTCTCCCTTTGAGGTGAAAGATTGAAGGAAAGATGTGTGGTACAAATAGGGTAGCTTCAGATTCCTCTTTAAAGCAAAGTGCAGAATATTACCTGCACTAAGAAAAGACCTTTGTACATGATAATGACATTGCCAATCCTGAAGATACAAACTGAGAACATGCAGAATAATAGAAAAACTCCCTTTTTGCCAAGACTGTGTTGTGATACAATACAGGCTCTGAAATGCTGAAACATTTCCTTAAGTTATACAAAATATTCTTTGACTTCAGTTGCATGAAGCAGCACTTTCATAGCTTTCAGAAAAAAAACAAGGGAAGTACATCCTCAATTCTGAATAACAGCGCTTTAAAAACTGTGTGTGTGAAGATAACTGAATGTGTAAGTCTTTTCAGGGCCAGGACCTTAGACTGTAAAATCTAAAGACAGACCTGCTATATGAATTTGTACATATTTTATCAAAACAAGATCTGATATTTGATTTAGGCCTCTGAATGCTTTGAGAAGTAGCAATAAATCAGATTGGTATGGAACAACACTAAAGCCAGATCTGCAACAAGAGGCATACAATGCCAGATAGTAAAGTTAGTGTAATTCAAAAGTGTAATTTGAACAGATTTGCCAGCATATTGTTTCTTGGGGTCCGTTGTAATGTGCCTCTACACTGAAATTGGCAGTTTGAATGTAGAACAGGTAGGTACATTTGAACTAGCTTTATTCTAGCTAATGTAATAGTGTAACAATCAGCGAATGTGCAGGAGCAAAGGCTTTCATCTGAGCTAGCTGTATGAGGCAGTATCTAGGGTCCCTTTACAGTCCTTGACACTTTACTTCACTAGATTACAGCTAGATTGCATGTCCACATGTGCTGCAATCACACCTCCCCAAACCAGTGTAGTCATACCTTTAAAATCAAGCTTTCTTTCTGCCAGTGTAAAATTGTGGAGTCTTTCTTTTGGCTTTTAGCAAGTGCTGTAGCTCCTGATGAGATGACAGCACATGACGAATCATGGTTTTCTTTTCAATACTATCTTCACAAGTGGCCTATTCAAATTGACAGATGATGTTAACTTTAGTGACAACAATAGTCCAGTGAGTAGAGATGAAACAACAAACATCTAACATCCTTTATCATGTCTTTATCCTCAGAACAGGTTTATCAGAGCCAGCTTCAGGGCATGCTTTGCCTCCCACCACATTTTCCTATTCTGTCTCAGGTGGGGCTAGCAAGAATATATACTGTTAAATATTCTTTATGGAAATTGCCTGTTTTCTAAGGTTGTGGCAAGCTTAAAAAATGAAGAACGTTGTACAAATTATCATCGTGTTCTGTGTTCATGGTTATAAAGTTTAGGAGTTCTCAAGAATTCTGAGCAGGGATTGGCAACCTATGGCCCATGGAACCGTTGGATACTGGAACCAGCCCATATGATATTGCCATTGGTTGTGGTCTGTAGACCTGGGGCTTCAGTGACATTTGGAGATGGGGGGATTTTCCTTTGCTGTGCTGCAGCAAGGCAGTCAGGTGGGAGTGGGGGTTGGGGTGGGGGGTGGGGTTCAGGCAGCTGTTGCAACAGGGAGCTTTCCTGTGGCTATAGCTTAATCTAAATGGGGAATAAGAAAATAGACTGGCCTGGTATGCACCTCTAATTTAGAGGTACATTGCCCCAGGACAAGGATTATATGAAACTGGGGATGGGCAACAATGGGCCCTACACAGTGGTAAGTGTAAGTGGGTGTGGTAAGTTCCTCCAAAAGGACCCTTCGAAGATCAGATATTGATTATTAATAGCTAAAATGCTGTTAAAATTATAATAATTGTAATTAGTATAACTCACTATGTAAGATAAAATCAATCACTATGTAACATAAATCAAAACAAAGATTTCAGTTTTATTTAAACCAATGCTTGATATTTTCCCATAACAAGTTGACATGATCATTACATCCTTGTGAAATGCATTCAATTGGCATTTTCGGACAGGAGGTTGTTTTGTCAACAACTTTTCAACCAGCTTAGGTGAGAGAATACTAATTGGCATAAATACTTCCTTTACCTCAATATCATCCACCAGTAAAAGTACGGAAGGCTTCAAATAGAATCAGGTTTAAAACTAAATTAAGTAGGTTTAAGGACATCTGAACATTTTAACTACTATCATTTTTCCCTCATCACAACCCCCTTTGTAGCCAGCTGCAAATTACCAAATTTAAGTCAAGATGATAATTGATAAAATAGTTCATGTTAAGAGATAGTATCTTTAGTACAGATTAATCAATCATTCTTTATGAGATGCTAGCACCCCACTTATCCATAAGGAACTTACTGATAGTCTTCATCTGTGACAAGGCAAATAAGCCTGCACTGGTTTTCACCAGATGAAAAAAAAAATGTTTGCTAAATTTACTTTGCTTATCTCCTAACAAGTAAAACTTTTATATTTTGTGCTCTGTTTCTCATCACCCATATGCACACACATGTGAACACATCTACCTATAAAGGAAGTTTGAAAACCAGTTTTAGGAAGGACAGTTAAGAAAACAAGCTATATTTGAAAAAATGGAGATTACAAGTGGAAGGATGATACAGTTTTCAACTGCTTTGAAAGGCTTCCGTAAAAATAACAGAGAACAACTTTTCTCCCCTGCCAAAGAGGAGAGGGCATTAAAAAATTAGATTGATTCTCAGGGAAAGAAAAACCTCTCTCACTGTAACAACAGCTTTAATGAATCTCGATTTTCTAACATGTGGAAATAAGTCATTTAAATATGGAGCAATATAATAAGATCTTGAACGTTTGCATTATCTTGCATGAAAACAAATGAAAAATTTTACAGTAAAGCTTCATAGAGAACTTCTGGAAACATTTTCTTTGGAAGTTTTCATGAAGAAGCTCGATAAACATGCATCTGAGTTGGTTTAGAAATCCATCCAAATCCTACATCTGTGCAGGGGGTTGGGCTAAATTACTTAGATCCTTTCCAATTCTATGATTTAATACAAAAATAGAGAAGGCTAAATCTGGAGAGAAAAAACTCTTTCTCTTAGACTATACCCATTCCATAGAAACATTATGATTTGAAATTCCCCAATTTCCTGCTAAGTTTATGAGGTACTCCTGGGGCACTTTGAACTTTGTTGTCCAACACACTTCAGTTCAAAGTAGATATAATTAAGATACATTTAAATTGAAAACATATAGTGATAGTTGCATGTTCTCTGATTTGTGAAAACAATCAAGGAGTCACATTACATTAATTCATATTTCACTTGCTCTCCTCCCTCAATACTCCTGTATAGTTTACAATATGAATCTTAAGGTGTCCTTAACTCTACATTTGATGGCCTGTTTAAACATTTCTAATGATCCTTTTTACTTTGATTAATGATACCAAGGAAGTCTATTACAGAATGTGCATTTCTGAATCTTTAAATGAAGCTTTAATGAGTCTGGACTTTCCAACATGTGTAGATAAGGCATATAAATGTGAAGCAATACAGAAAGATTTTGCACATTTTGCATTATCTTGCTTGAAAACAAATTACAAATTTTACATTAAATCTTTACCGCTAAGCAATTTTAAACTGCACAGGGGTTCATTATTTTTCTTATTAGCTAAATTTCAATACCAGCATCATGCTGATAAATATCATCAACTATGCCATAAATTTTGCTTAAATTAATATAAACAATAATGCTTTATTAGTATGTACAATGGAGCACATCTTAAATAATCATTTGATTCGAAGGACTCTATTTTCTCATCTCTTCTAATTTACTGCATGCATGTTCTGGAATTTGCCAAGTATCTTTTAGTATATGCAACTCATTGGAGGCATACTCTGCCCTTTGTTCTGCCCTTCCACTTCCTTCTGTCCTACTTAAAATGCACTACCACATATTAGCATTTAGAGACTAGCTAGATATTAGATTCTGAATATTATATTACATTCTGAATATTGTAACAGGGATTTCAAACACATGCATAGAGAAACATTTGCCGAGGACATTTCTGGCTGGCAGGGGTGGGCTGGGAAGAGATGAAATAGACACTGTTCTGTGCAATATTAATTACAAGCAGATAAGATGGTAACAACTGTACATTCTAGATTTCATAGACATTAGGGCTGGAAGGGACCTCGGGAGATCATCGAGTCCAGCCCCCTACCCAAAGGGCAGGAAGTCAGCTGGGGTCATAGGATTCCAGCAAGAGAAGCATCCAATTTACTCTTGAAGGTGTTCAATGTA
>NW_017728906.1:144009138-144029848 GCF_001723895.1 Crocodylus porosus
CTTTTTGTTGTCCTTGATGCTTGAAGCTAGTTGGAGTTCAGTTGCAGCCTTGGCTTTCCTGGTTTGCTCCCTGCAGGACCGGACCAGCGCGGTTCCATTTTGTTTTGTCAAAACAGTGAGGCTGTTTTGACACTGTTTCAACATTTCAATAGATCAGGCTAGGGGCGGGGAGTCAGCCCAATTATAGGGCTGGGGAGGGGTACTGAGTGATTGAGTTCAGTTCCTTTCCCCAACCTGATCATAGTGCTGGGGAGGGGAACTGAGCCTGGGCTCAGTTCCCTTCACCTGGGCTCAGTTCCCTTCGCCTGGGCTGTTATTGGCTTCCCACAGCCTGGTGGCAGGAGACAGGGAGAGCCAGGGCTGCACTTCTGGCTGCTTCTGGGAGTGCAGCCTTGGTTCTCCCCTGTCTCTCACCACCTCGCTGCTGACTGCTTCGAAACTCAGAATGTTTCAAAAATTTTGTTTTGTTTTGAGGCTGTTTTGAAGCCCTTCATTTCGATTCAATTTCACTGTGTTGAGCTCGAAATCTGCTGAAACAGTGTCAAATCGAAACAGCCAGTGAAATTCTGTGCAGCCCTACTCTACAGTAATAGGAATTGTTTGGAGTAAACTAGAGACATAATGAAAATGTGACATGAGCAAACTCCCAGGCCCAGTCCAAGTAACTGCCTGCCAACTGTCTATGGGCAAACCACCCTCCAAGTTCGTGTGCAATGCCCTGTTGTTAAATAAATTAATTGTTAGGCATCTTGCACACTGCCCTATACTGGGCCAAACTCATTCCACCCCTCTCTCACTGGGGCCTCTAACACTCCATACCCTGTCAGCAGGCCTCTCTCATACTGCCTTCTTCTGGGCCACATACAAAAAATCTGCCCGGAAAAAAATGGGATAGTACAATTAGTTAATATACTGGCCATTTTCCTCTAGATGTGTGCAAGTCAATTGGCCCCAAGCCACAGAAGATAAGACTGTGTAAATTTTGCTAATTTCCTTGATACAATATTAGAAATTAGTTTAAAAGAAATCTCTGTAATTTAACCATCAAGTATTCCCTATTTTTTCTCCAGGATATTTGTATAGAACTTCTCTAGGGGAGAAATGAACAGCATACACTTGCTATTCTTCTAAAAAAGCTATCCCAGCAAATGACTGTTTTGAGGCTGCAGATCCCGTGACTCAACAGAGAAGGAACATTAGATAGATCAAAGTATGTGTTGTGTCTTTAAAAAAAATGACTATTATTTTCCCTCCCCCACTTCCATAAAAGCTGCACGTTGTTTTTGGAAGGAAGAATATAGGAGGGCTTGGTGGGAGGGAGATAATTCTATGATCAACTGTGTGATATAGAGTAAGTCTTCAGGAACATAGAGTGTCCCAGAAGTTTGGCATTTTAAGAGACAGTCTAAGTGAGTAATGGGAAATTCAAGTGCCTCATCAAGATACTACCATCAATCACTTGCTGCTTCAAGCACAAGCTTCCATGCTCATCCAGTAGTTAGAGCCATGAGAGGGTTAACACAGGACTCCAGTCATTCAGATTGATAAACCAGACATAAACCGCAACCAACTTGGCAACTGCATGGCATGCATAGACTTTCCAGGCATGCTTCTTCTCCAGTGAAGTAAACAACTTCCTCATTTAAGATGCTTATCCCAAGTTTTTTGGGGGAAGGTGCATACTGCATGAAGATTTCAGTATGAGAATATTTCAGTAATCTATGCCATTGAAGTTCATCAGGTCACATGGATCAGGATAAAATGCTATTGTACCGTACAAGAATCAGCTCTAATGGAAGATGAATAATTGCCCAAGATAAGTAATTGAACATTTCAGTATGAGATCTAGTTGCAGAATTCTGATACGTTTTGATATTCAAGTTACTGAAGGTAGGAAGAATCAACAGCTGCTTCCTTATTCTGTGCTTTTTCTGTGATTGAAGGAAAGTGGACATGGTGTTCATCACAAATGATGATTCAGTATTGTTCTCTTTCTCTGCTAATTATTGAAAGTATTGTAAATCTCATTTTCATTCATATATGGCTTTGATATTTATTCTCAAGTCAAATCAAGATACCCATAAAACCAGAACCAGAATCTAAGTATTACATAATGGTTTGTAAATAAATTATTTAATTCTTGGTTCCAATCCTAAAATTGTATGCACTGTATCACTTGATATCAAAGATTAAAAAAAAAAGTGGGGCGGGGGAGGATTAATCTTAGAACCTGCAATTTTGGTAAAATATAATACAAAAGCAGAGGACATATTAGTGAAATATGTTAACAGGTCCATTTATAATCCTACATTGCTACATCTTTCATTCACAAACTGTCTCATAAATAACCATTTATCAAGAACCCCCTTGGTACATTTATATTTTCAGCTGCAGTTTTCTCAGACCTATACCTAGAACAGACTGAGTTTAGCCAGGTGTGACAGTCCAGTAATGAAAAATCCTTCCAGCATCCTGGAACTCAGCTCAGAGTAATAGACTGTCAAAAGTTTTTTTTGGGGGGGGGGTTTGGTCAAAATCACAGATTTTGAGATGAATATTTAAATGCTCAATTTCAAGGGTAATGCTTATGGCTTCTCAATAATAAGAAAAATATGGTTATGAATATAGCTTGGGTTAATACTTATTAACTAAAAATAACAGCCCAGTAATTTTCAAAACACACAGTAGCTAAGCATAACTACACACACCCGAGAAGTAAAAAAAATATTTTACTGTCCTTTTACAAAGGCCAAAACTGGCATATTCAGTAACTTTGTTTAGGAGACAAAGAGAGCTAGCAACAAAGCTGGAAGTAAAAATCAAAAGTTACTAACTAACTTCTATTTTGTATTCATTTTACTGGGCCACACTCTCTCCTTCAATGCCTGAGGGACCCAGAACTATGGTGTATTAAACATACTTATTAAATACTTCTGGCAATAATACACTCTTTTTACCAGATGCACAAGCTTACTTTCTGAACATTCAGGAACAGTTTAGCTAGAATGCCAAACATAAATGTGCCTCATGAAAGGTGGATGCAAATCCCTCAAAAATAGGTTTCATTATTGCTTCCTCAAGCCTACTTTTAGATTGATCCTCATTCAGCGAGCCCTCATCTAACTGCAATCTCAGACAAACCACTTATCTATACTATTGCGGTTCATCAGGTCACACGGATCAAGATAAAATGTTATTGTACTGTACAAGAGGCAATTCTGATGGAAGATAAATAATTCTCCAGAAGTTTATTGGTATTTCACACTGGAAGAACGGGAGCCATTCAAGAGTAACCCATCCACTTCTGTTAGGGGTGTGCAAGAATCAGCATATATATTTTACTGCAGGCATTGCTGGGAGGTTATTGTCCAAGGGCAAAATTGCTTCTTCTACCCCCTACCTGTATCCCCTAGTTCCTGAGCCTGAAGAGAAACAGATATTTAAATATCACCCCAGGCAGCTGATCTTTGTACATTACTCAGATTACTGAGATCAATGCACTTTATTCCGTTCCCAGACCTAAAACCAGACTAAAATGGAAAGTCTAAAGTGCCTAAAATACTAAGTTAATGGTACCAAAACCATTTCAATAACATACTTCTTGGCGCATTAATGGGCAAATGCAAAAATATACAAAGCAAGAGGCCCATATGAAGCTCCAGCATATACTAACATACCCAATAACTGCTTTTTTAGCCATTTAAAGAGAATAGTATGTACTGTCCAAGAACAGCACATAGGTCCTTTTTTCAGGTGGGAAAATTAATTCTGTATATCCCTCTCTTCTGAAGTTGATACAATAATAGAAGATATATTAAAAGTAATCAGATCTAGATCAAAATCTGTTCTAAGTAGCGGTGCATAGCTGCATAAATCAGCAAGGAAAATAAAATAGTTCCTCTTTGATCTCAATATTGTGCTGTTAGACAGGAGGCTAACAATTGCACATATACAAATGCACAATTGCACATATACAAATGCACAGATCAATAAGGTGCATACACACACACACTACCAGCTCAGGCACATACACATCCAAACCAGACTTGGCACATGCATACCTATCACCAGTTCAAGCACCTGTACACCCCAAAAGTTAGACAGAAATCAATTGTCAATACCCACACAATCAGTACACATATGTGGATCACTGATTCACATATCATGCACACAATGACATATATATATACACACAGACACACACACCAGTTCACACACATACAATCCATCTACACATACCCACAGGTAAGTTCATAACTTGGATGGTATGGTGTGTGTGTGTGTGTTTGGGACACCTGAGGAAAGGTTAAGGTGAAAGAAAGAGAGTGTAAGGAGTGAAAGTTGCTGGAACCAGAATTAGAACCAGTAGGCTAGAAAGAAGCTGGCTGAGGAACTGAGGCTTCGGATTACTGATGGTCAAGTGGCCCCAGGGTTACTTGGGGTTACCTGGTACCATGGTGGAAGCAAGGGAAAAAGCCTGGTGGCAAGGAGAAAACAGCCAGGAGACAGAGAAAGGAAGCTGGGAGATCAGGGGAAAAGGCAGTGGAGATAAAGCAATAACAGTGGCAGAGATTGGGGGAAAGGCAGTGGGGATAAGGCAATGGCAAAGAAACAGTGATTTGCAGGCTTAGAGCAGCTCAGGACACATGTTGGAGGTGGTGGTGAGCTAGAAGCAGGACATGGGGAAATGAGACAGAAGTTAGAGGGGTGAGGAGTAGAGATTGGAGTAGGGCCAGAACCCTAGTAAAAAAAAAAAACAACTTAGGGGTCCAAATAAGTTTTATTAAACAGACAACACACTACACAGCCTCATGAAGTTTGATTCACACATACACACACACACAACACACACACACACACACACACACACACACACACACTTACAATGGCAGCAGGAGAAAGAGACTCAGGGGAAGGGTTGGAGTCCAGGTAAGGAAGAGAAACAGAGTCCAAGTCCTTAGTTGAAGAAAGGGTATGGAGTGATAGCTACCTATCCAGGCTGGAAAGGGGTCCTTGTCCAGCAGGTGTTGTCCAGAGAGGGGGTCGCCGGCAGGGCCTCTGGGTGGATAGGTGGTGTGGCGTGGTGCTGGTCCAGATGGAGAGGGCATCCCAAGGAGTCAGTCTTCACTACCCCTTTTTATGGGGTAGACTACCTCTGATCTCCTATGGGGAGGTCCTGTCCAGGCAATGTCAGTCCTGTTCCAGAGGGTCCCAGGTGTTCTTACTGAGCATATATAGCCTTGGCACAATGGTGAGTTGCCTCATCTTTTGTTTCTTGAATGCTGAGGGTGGTTCCAAGGGATTGGTTCTTGGTCCCGGTATTGGTTTTGATGGTTCAGTCTTTCAGAGGGAGTTATTTTTAGACCTACTGCCATTGTCTCTCAAGCACCTGCATTCATCCCCATTCATCCAGGAACCAAGTTACATAGGAGGGGTAGGTATGAGTCATAGGTTACACAACAGGGCATGGGGACAAAATGGAGACTTGACAAACAAAATGGAAACTTGACATGACTTATGCTGAATTACATATTAGGCCTAAATCATATAGGATCAGTAAAGCAGTAATATAGAACAGTAAAAATCAATATAAACATAATAATTATATAATATAAAGAAGAGAAAAAACAAAACAAATACAACTTGCTACCAAAATAAAATGCTGAAGTTTATCTTATTTCTTAGCTCACTTACTTATCTACAGGGAATAGAGCGGAAGATAAAAAGTCAGAAATGGTTGGGGAAGGGAAGGGAATGCATGTTAAAAGAAAAAAAAAAGAAAAACTGGGGGGAGGGGTTGCTACAATATTGGTTTTCTTATTTCTTTGTATAGTAACATAAAGGCAGGATGTCACAATACTGGCCATAAATATCTAAATAATTTCAGTACATTGATCAAGAATGTATTGAATGTATAAATGAAAAACAAATAAATAAACCAGATCTGTTAATAGATGAATAAAATGTAGTTTGTTTATCCTATATTTTAATTTCAGATAAGCAAATGTAGTGTCCCATCAACTCCTACTTGCAAAATAAAAACACTTATATTTGTTTAATTATATATAGTGTGAGGTATATGGATATAAAATTATCTGGAAAAATGTCAGACAAGATGCAACTTTGTGTGCGCAGTCTGTAGTACCAATGGTGGTGATGGTAAATGCGCATCTTGTATAGGGTGGTGCAGCGATCAATATTAGGCAGTGTCTGTTTCACATCTTTACTAATGTGTTGGAAGTGGGAGTAAGCAGAGCATTAATAATATTCACAGATGGAAGTTTGCTGGGAGGTGTTGCAACAACAGTGAGTGCAGAAAAATGATGCAAAGGGACCTTGAGAGGTTATAAATATGGATGGGAAATAATGAGTTCATATTGAACCTGGAAAAATGAAATGTGAAAGCTAATATATCTGAGAAATAAGAGGCCAAATCTCCAGGTTGTATAATATATTGAAGCTCTACTGAAGTCAATAGACAGACAACGATGTATGCTTGCAATGAATCTGGCCAGATGACCTGAAAAACAACTATTTGGTGCAAGGGAGATACCAGATGGTAGCAATACCTAATGTGACTGGGGTGGATAGTGAACAAAAGCAAGCTATGAGTTTGTGAAGAGGTAGGAAAGGCAGGAAAACAAGGCAATATACTCTAGGACCTCAGGTTCAGTAACCCTGTTTTTCAGATAAGGAAATTTAAATCCTTCTCTTGGAGACTGATCCAGCCCCTAATTAAGTCCAAGGGAACCACTCTACTGACACCTATGGACAGTGTATTAGGCCTAAGTAGTTTCCCAGGCAGCTGGCATCAAACCAGTATATAACATGAAGTAGGTGGAAATGGAAATATTTGTGGCTTAGCATTTTAGAATTTATTTGTGGCTTTGTATGTAGAGTTTGTAGGCTTACGCTGCTAACACTGGCTTAAGAAATATTAACTCTCAGATTTAGAAAATATACATAATATAGTTGAATATGTTATTTTGGATTCCAGTTGACAGTTATAGGAGTATTCCTAATAAAAATAGCAAATATCTCAGCATAATCTGGTGTGATTTTACAGTTCCATTACAAATCCACTTTAACAAGCAATGCAGAGACTTATAGAAACAGCTGGTATGTGCATGAATGACTAAACTGTTAACTGGACACATGCCTTTCTATACAGATTAACACTAACCTTTTTCATTCTTTCTTGTAACTGTCTCTTTGACCCCCTGTTTTCTGACATGGTTTTCCCAGTGTTGCTACATGTGCACTGAACATAAGTTCTACTTTTCCTGTATTTTTTAAAAATTATACAGATATCTGAAACAGTCACATTGTTTCATTTAGTGAATTTATTTGCCTTGAACATATTTCTGCTTGAATATTTCTTGTAATTGCAAAATACAGTCTAAATATTCCTTTCCCAGATAGCAAGTTTAACTTAAATGAAAGTAAATTTATAATAAAGTATGATTAAATTTAAAAGCTGTCTCCCCAAGTAGTACTTCTGCACTAGTGATGTATTACAATACTGTATCAACTATACACGGAAAGTAACTTAAAATGGGATGCCTTTCTTTTCACCAATTCAAGCTCAGGTCACTTATTCAGACAAGGGATAGCTGATTCAAAAACAAACAAAAATGTTATTTTCCTGGGTTTTACTTGAGTTCAAAATAAGTTTGTAGAAACATTCAACAAGCAAAATGGTTTCATCCTGCAAGGTTTAAGAAATCTCTCTCCTCAGCAGAGATAAGTATATTAGTAACTGGGAAGGGTCATTTAAACAACATCAACTGTTCCTGAAGAAATGACCCAGGGTAGAGTTAGAGGCCTCCAACCAGCACATTGGATCATCATTACCACCACTGTAGTGATCATCAGCAGGGATCCTGGTTTTCTCTGATAACCAACACCCCCTCTAATTTTTTTATTTTAAAAAGGTAACCCAAAATCCACATTGTCCTATTATTTAAATGAAATGCCACTATATATACGTCTATAGGGTGTTTTTTTTACTATGAAAATTAGGGATTTTTTTTTAATCAGACTAAACCAGGATCCCTGATCATCACCAAAAGTCTTTGTCTGTGGCATGGCTTATATTCAGTGCTTCTGAACAAGGCAGAAAAGAAATAATAATAAAAAAGAAACCTGAGAACCAATCAAGAGAGGGAAAAAAATCCATCCTTGCCCCCACCCCCCCAATGGGGACTATTAAAAGCCCAGAAGGATGAAAAAATGAGACAGCTTCTACTTTACTGCAATATGGGAACAATAAACACAAGTCTACCTATCATGAACCCCTGACTGAACTCCCTTTTCTATAAACCCTATCCCCTCCACAAACTTCAACCACAAACTTAAACTTCTTTCATAACCAAGCTGGCTGTGGATCAACCTTCACCCTGACATATGTAGCAGAAGGTGAGGGGAAGGGGGAAAGGACAACTAGCAAAACCCAGAAGCATGGTAAATACCTATAGTAGAAAACAGGCATAGCCAAAATCATTCCCAACCAGTGGCTTTCCAACCTCTTTTTTAACATCTCCAGTGATGGAGATACCACAACTTCCTTAGACAGTCTACTCCACTGCCTTACTATTTTAACAGTGAAGAAGTTTTTCCAGGTATCCAATCAAAACTTACATTGCTGGACTTTCAAGCCACTGTTCTGTGCCCTTTTCTCTGCAGCAAGAAATAAAAGATGCTTTTCCTCTTCTTTGTGGCAGCCCTTCAAGTATCTGAAGACTATTATCATGTCCCTTAAGCACCTTTTCTTCAAGCTGAGAGGCATATTTTCCTCATGTGTTTTGCTTTCTAAGCCCCTTTATCATATTTCTTGCCCATCTCTGGACCTTCTGTGACTTCTCCACATCCTTTTTTAAAATGTGGAACCCAGAATTTCACTCAGTACTCCAGAGAAGGCCAGAGCAGTGCTGAGAGGTACTGTCACCACCTGTGTCTTGCACCTAATGGTTCTGTCGACACAGCCCAAAACCATATTTGCTTTTTGTGCAGCTGCATCACACTGCAGACTCATACTGAATCTGTGATCTACCAAGACTCCCAAGTTATTTCCATAATTTGCCATCCAACTAGGTGTCATCTATTTTATATTTGTGTTTTTGATTATTTGTTCTGAGGTGTAGCACCTTGCACTTGTCCACATTAGCTTCATGCTGTTAGCTGTAGCCCAACTTTCCAATCTGCTGAGATTCTTCTGGATTGTAAAGATATCCTCCAATATGTTCACAAATCCTTTCCAGTTTCATGTCATCTGCAAACTTGCTTAAGAAGATTCCCACGCCAGTATCCAAATCATTAAAAAAATACATTGAGCAGCATTGAGCCCAGGACAGACCCCTGTGAGACTCTACTCAAGAACCTTCTTTCATTCTGACATGGACCCATGAATAATTACCCTTTGTTTGTGGCTACTGAGTCAGTTATCTCTCCACCTTTCAGTAGGTGTCCAACTCCCATGTGACTAGGTGGCTAACTTTACCTGTTCCTATACTTAAGTTCAGATGTCACAGGAATCTATTTAAATTTGGCCCAGGTTGCTTTAAGTCAGTGGTGCTCAACCTTTCAACTCCTGGGATAGATGACTGCCCCGTGTACCAGATCCTTCATGGGGTCAGCACATGGGATCAGGCCTTGTGCGCCTGGATCAGGCCCCACTCACCGAGAATGTGTTACATGCTGCCCTGGTTGGACCCCAAGTACCCAGATCAAGCCCTGTACCACCCAGCCCTGCATGCCCAGACCAGGCTCTTCATGGCCTTGCCCCTGTGGAGCGATAGGTACAGTCTAGATAAGAAACCATACGGCCTTGGGTCAGCCCAGAACACCCAGATCAGGCCCTGAACTATCTCGGCCTCCTGTAGGTCTGTGTTTGAGCTTGCCTGCTTTAAATCTCCAGAGAGTTTGCTGATCCATGTAGGAAAGTAAAACTCTTGCTTTGCAGCATGAACAATATGCATAACAGCTGTAACTGTGTACTTTCTTTAGAGTTCTGAAATGTTATTTTTGTCTTAAGTACTGTGATCATTTAATAAAGAAATGCTCTGCCTGTCCCTTTGGAGATGAGTACACTTTTTTATACTCATATTCATCCTGTTTTATGTAAATGAGAGGTGGCCACTATCAAATGAAACAACAACAACAAAGAATTTCATTTCTGGCAATAGTAAATCATGCAAAAAGAAGGTTGTGTTTTTATTTTTCTTGCCTAATTCCCGTGAAATTCAGGTGGCAGTGCCCTGATTATGGTTTCCTGAAAAATGTAGGCTATATATTCTCTTCTTACTACAAAATATTTCCTGTTGATTTTTGCAGCAGTAAGAAAAGGCAGAATGCGTAAACAGGCTATGTTGAAAAGAAATTCAACATCAACCAAAATAGCTGACATATAGTAGTACATGTATGGGGGGGAGGGCAAAATTCACCAGCACATCATTTTATAAAGTAGTTACCTAAAATATTTATATTGTTGTTATGTTGTTAATGCCGATATTATGTTTTTAGATGCAGCTACTTCCAGTTTATATTGACATGCTGTCATCAATTATTCTTTACCATCTGTGGACATAATTAGGTTTACTCTTAAATTTGATTTTAGCACATATCATTCACAAGGAACTCTTGTTTACTAAACACACTCAGGGTAAGAAAAAACAGAATAGAACATCATTTGAATCAGCGGCATAACTTCACAGCCAGGCACCCAGGGCAGCTGCACAATACACAGGTAGCTGCAACTTTCTACTGCCACCATGTCACTGATAATGCGCCTGCTCCAGCAGCAATTTTTTTCCATCATGCTTCATTCCCCTCAAGTCACTGCCCAGAGCAGTGGCCCCAATCACTCTGCCCAAGTTATGCTACTGGTATGAATAAACTAAAAGTAACTCTGCTGTTAGCCCTGGAAACGCAAAACATTATAAAGTACCTCTCAAATGTATGTCACTGTTTCCCCTCACCTTTTGAAGTTCAAGACCTTACTCAGATTCAATCCACTGTGATTTGATTTGTATTTACTTCAATATACCTGTATTCAGCTTTGGCACCATAAGCAGGACTTAAAGAGTATGGATAAATATATATTCAGAGTAGCTTCTAGGATTTTAGGGGTGTAGGTTGTATCTGTGCTGGTCTAAGGACATAGGCAGACAAAGTTATTTAGGTAAACCTGGTATCTTTCATCGTTCTAGGATTTTACAAAGGGAGGAAGCAGCTGAAGTGACTGGTGATGCAGAGGTGGCTGCACCCCAGCTCCCAGCCTCCTCCCCCCTGCTCCCCACCCACTGGGGCAGGAACAGCAGATGAGGACTTAAGTTTCAAGGAAGGTAAGCATTCCCTGGTCCCTGCTCCTCCATGCTCAGAAGCATGTCTCCTACATCCTTTCCCCTCCAATTCTCCCCACCTATCCTACCTGCTACCACCAGGTGCTGTCCTGGGGGTGAGGCAAGCTCCTGCCCCACTCAGCTGGGCTGACTAGGGGATGCACTTATTGGAAAGTGTGGAAACAACATCACTGGCCAAAGAGAACATTACCCCTCCCTGTATCTGCTCCTAGGCTGGCAAGAAACACATAGGCAGGCAAGTTTCAGAACCACGCAGGCAGGGCAAACACACCTGTCCACTGCCACCACTGCTGAAGTCCCAGGCTCAGCACAGCCTCCATGAAGTCCACATGGAGTGGGCAGGTGCTCCTTTCACCCTTGGGTGGTATGCTAGTGACAGGCCGGGAAGGGGAGAAGGGAAAGGGAGGATGTGCCTTTGAAAATGGAGGGGGAGCAAGGCAGAGAACATAACTAGCACATCTGCAGGAAAGCCTAGTAAAAAAAGCTCAGTAAAACCACGTCAACTTGAATCCTGCTTCATGTTGTGTCAAAGGTAGTGTGATTTAGCTCACTTGTATCACTAGAAGCTTATGCAGATATAGCAGCTGCAGCATAACAGGTGCTGTGTAGTCCATTTTAATGGTTTTTGTCCCATTAATCAAGCTACGCAGGGAATCCTGTAGAGGATCAGGATGTTGACTCATGGGCTACTGAGTTCCAAACTAATGGCCTAACCCCATGACTATCCTTATTTATTTATTTTGATCTGGCAAAGCAGTTGCCAAACAATGGATTATATGGAGTTGATTCATACACAATATGAATTTGGTGGACTAAGCTGTGGCCTAAAAGAGACTCAACTTTTTTTTTTCTATTGTTTACACAGGTATTACAGGGCTGTTATGACAATCTCACTGTTACTCTGTTTTACCTAGGTCAGTGAAAATAGTATTGCCCTGTGTATGTGTGAGAGAGAAGGTGATCTTGTTATATGGCTTTAGTATATTTTTTCTGGAATTTGCAGTTTTACAGATGCCAGCCTTATCCCTTTCCCATTTTAGCTGGTTTTGCAACTGCTGTATATATACCAACATTGTCATACTTGGATAGCTAAATAGACAACTGACTTTCAGACTGCTGAGCACTTATGAATAACATTAACTTTCACAGAAGGTTCTGGCTAAATGACTCTAACTAAAAGTGCCCTTATTGTTCAGCTGCCTAAATATGGTTTGAATTAGCTCATTTGGGTGCCTATACATGTGCGCAGAGGGGGGAGGAAGTGGGGAAGAGGGGAAGCATTTTAATTAGAATGGTCCCCGGAGAGCTACTTTAATTAAAACACCATAGCATCATATGTAATTGTAAATATTTTATTTTATTTCCGTATAACTGCCGCGCGGCACTCTCACATTTATGTAACCTTGTAGTTTTGGCTTCTAATCAAAATGAAAGCTTTGTACTTTTCCACGCTTGTATTAAGCTGCACATGCGTATTCTGTAAGTTTAATTTCTTATCTGTAAGTGTCATTCCTGCAGAAATGAAACTTATGTAGAAAATCTACCTAGTAACTATTATGTAAAAGAAACTATCCTATCCCTGTATGCTTAGCTTATATCATAGTTAGTGTCACAGAGGAAGTCCAACCAACATAAAAGAGGTAAAAAAGCAGGAAGTAGCAAAGATGACGACTGGACAACCCTTCAGGCTTGATCACCCTATAGCCAGTCCTCAGCCTCCCTGCCTGGGCATATCCCAACGAAAACCAAGGCCTCGAAAATCCAACAATCGACAACGATTTACCGTGTTACAGTTTTATTATCCACCATCCTGTTCATGAGCTGTTGACCAGCCATAGGACTAACTAGTGAGTAGCCGCACCTATCCCACAAGGGGTGGAAATCAAGGGCTCGCTAGTGAACCCTGTAGGCCAACAGACCCCCTTTGTATCCGGCATACTGTAACTGAAGAAACATTGGAGACTCCACCTCTTGACTGCCTCTCTTCATAGCTTAGACAGCATATCTACGCTTTCTATACTTATATTTACTGCAACTTCATTCCAGCCAGTCTCCCCTCTTATTTGTAAGAGGGTGAGGCCAGGTAAGTGAATAAAATAAATTTTTACTTTACCTTATATTTACTCCGTAATAACTTCTACCACTAACACCCTATCTCAATGAGCTGTTGACCAGTTCTGGGACTTAAGGAGTTGGCAGCCGCACCTAGCCCATCGGGTTAGAACACAAGGGCTTACTCCAGAACCCCGTGAACCAACAGACATCCTACAAACTTATTATAGAAAACTAACAACTTACTCTAAGTCGTCTACTTGTGCCAACTCGGTGAACCTCGAAGGCAGTCATAAAGCTACCTCCAATTCCACCCCACAAGCCGTGTGTTCGCCCGCTCCGTAAAGGCTGTGGCTCCCCAAGCGGTGCCGGAATCGCTAGCCCGGCATTCTGCCACAGTAATAAGCCTCTGTGCATTTAAAAATGGCCATGGAACACGTTAAATAAAATTCATTAAAGCATCCCAGCAGCCATTTTTAAACCCATGGACTTGGTACAGACAATCAAAAACACCTGAGGCTGAATTGATTCAGTCTTTGCAGGTTAGTCTAAGCTGCACAGATTACACTGAAACAAAAGTGAACACACATTTACCTTTGATACAGGACTACAGCCACATACCTGCAGTGGCTCAGGCTAGGGGGCACTAGAGGAGGTTCTCTGACTGTGTTCACTTCCTCTTCCTGCTGCCCCCAAGGTCCCTGGGATTTACAGTCTAGGCTTATAGCAGCAGGATTCTGCAGGCTTGCTCATCACTTCATCTTCCTGCTGCCAGGTACCTCTAGGAGTTGCAGCCAGCTGTAAGTTTGAGCTGGAGAAGGGGTATTTAACCCTCACCCCCACCCCAACCCCATCCTGGATTTGTCTGTCTGAGGTGGGGGACAATTCCCCATCTGTAGACTGGGCTGCATCCCCTGCTGGACTTGCCCCCCCACCCCCATCAGCTAGCCCTCAGTGTGCAGCTAAGGAGCAGAGAGGTGAGGCCAGTCCTGTTCTCTGGAGCAGACAACACAGCTCAGCCCAGGGCTGGAAAGCATTCTGGGATGCTGGGGGACTCTGATCTAACTTGAAACAGGAAGGTGTCTGGGGCAGAAATTTCATAAATCTGTTTGACCCAAATCAGTTAAGTCCAATAATACATTCAACTAGGTTTCATAGTGTCACTGCTGGGACTCGACTAGCTGTTCTCGGGCGTCTCTTCCCCGAGTGACAGGTGTTGTCCCTTGCTGGTGTTCCCGCCTTCAGCCGAGTGGATGTTCTCTACCCGACTCCCTGACCCCGTTCCCGCCTGCCATGACTTGATGTTACCAGTGTTTGGGGTCGGTCGTCGTGCGTGCCCGTGGCCCAGGGTTCCCCCGGCGGTCACTCTCAGGGCTCCGCCACCCCTACACCCCGGCCTCACACCTCCTTACGGTGATGCTAAGCTGTTGGTCATCTTGCTCTTGGATTATTACCCCAAAATAGAGTGCCAGCTTCCCTCCCTGTAACACGAGACTATGCCTACTACAGGTCTAGTGTCCTCTGGTCTCCCCTAGAACTTGGGGAAAAGACAAACCTAACACGAAACACAAAAAAAGGCTCAATACAAACTGGGTGTACCGCCCCTTTAATTGCCCCCGCATGCCTTACTGTAGCCCCGTCTGCTTTGTGCCTAGGCATTCAATCTTTGCCCATTCCCTGGCACCTCACAGTCCAGCGGCGGCGTATCCTCCGGAGGCACCTTTCTCTGGGCTTCCCCATAGGCTCTCCTCCTCAGGCTGCCTTCATCGGGGATATCTTCTGTGGTGACACGGGTGATCCCGGGTCTCCCTACCCATCGTCCCGGCAAAGCTGCTCCTGCAGCATCCTTGACTCTTCTCATCCCCGTCCAGGGTGTTTCTTCCTTCGTGCTCGGGTGCTTCTGCCTGTCCAAGGGGCAAGGGCATTGGAAGTAGTGTCTCCTCCTTCTCCCCCCCGTCTCGCAGCATGTGCCACCATTTTCATTTGTGCCGGCTGGCGCTCTATGCTTGCGTCGCTGGTCGGCCGCAGCTGGATAAACAAGCGGCTGACGAGCCGTGTGGGTTTTGCCTCCTGTCCTCTGTTCTCCGGCTCGGGAGGTGCAGGTAAGTATCTTTGCATCCCAGGACACATAGTTTCATAGTTTCTAGGGTCAGAAGGGACCTGAGTAGATGATCTAGTCTGACACCCTGCCATGGCAGGAAACAATACTGGGGTCAAACGACCCCAGCAAGATGTTCATCCAGCCTCCTCTTAAAAACCCCCAGGTTAGGAGCCTGCACCACATCTCTTGGAAGTTGGTTCCAGATCCTAGCCACCCTCACCATGAAGTTGCGCCTCCTGATATCCAGACTAAATCTACCTTCCGCCAGCTTGTGACCATTATTTCTGGTCACTCCTGGCAGTGCTCGGGGGAACAGGGACTCCCCCAATGCCTGCTGATCCCCCCAGACTAGTTTATAACAGGCCACTAGATCCCCCCTCAGCCTTCTTTTGTGGAGCCTGAACAGGTTCAGGTCCCGTAGCCTTTCCTCATAAGGCCTGCCCTGCTGTCCCCCGATCATGCGAGTGGCCCTCCTCTGGACTCTCTCCATGCTGTCCACATCCCTCTTGAAGTGTGGCACCTAGAACTGGATGCAGTACTCCAACTGTGGCCTGACCAGTGCTGCATAGAGGGGGAGAATCACCTCCTTGGACCTGCTCGAGATACATCTGTGGATGCATGACAAGGTCCGGTTGGCCTTCCTGACTGCCTCCCCACACTGCCAGCCCATGTTCATCCTGAAGTCAATGATGACTCCAAGATCCTTTTCCACCTCCATGCTGAACAAGAGGGGAGTTCCCCAACCTGTAGGTATGGTGCCGGTTGTTCCTCCCCAGGTGCATCACTTTGCACTTCTCTGTGTTGAATCCCATCCTATTCTCATCTGCCAACCCTTGTAACCTGTCTAGGTCCGATTGTAGTCTGTTGCTTCCTTCTAGCATGCCCACATCCCCCCATATCTTAGTGTCATCCACAAATTTGAACAGGGTGCTTTTTACCCCCTCATCCAAACCACTGATGAAGATGTTGAGCAGTGCAGGCCCGAGGACCGAGCCCTGCAGAACCGCACTGCCCACATCCCTCCAGGTTGAGAAGGACCCATCCACTACCACCTTCTGGGTGTGGCCCTCCAGCCAGTTGGCGACCCATTTCACTGTGTGGGTGTCAACACTGCAATCCCCCGGTTTCTTGATGAGAACAGGGTGAGAGACAGTGTCAAAAATTTTTCTTAAACCAGTTTTAGCAATTTTGAAACTGGTTTATGTGCACTGAGCTTCTGTTCTGTTACAGGTGTAAACCAGTTTCTGATCACTTAAACTGGTTTATGTGTAACTTCTGTCCCTAGCCCTGGGGACTTATACACATGATGCTAAAGCAGTCTAATTAGAACATGTCAGAGCATGTGTATAAGCACCTGGAAGCATGAACATCTTGGCCATGATCAATTCTTCATGAAATATGATAAGCTCATACATGCTAAATGAATGGTAAACAAAAAAGCATATAACTGCTTAAGTAAAAGCAGAGCCAAAAAATTATTAGTACAGTTTAGTTTTTTTTTTTAAATGCAGTGAACGTTGCCTGTTGTGAGAGAGAGTGATCTGAAGGGATCAAATGAAGTCTAACCATTAATAGAAGTTGGAAAAGGATTCTAAATGCTCCCAGGCTCACTCTCTTACGCTGAACATATTTTCAAAGGAGGTAGTATATGTCAGATATATAATTCATTTTTTCTGCTGGCAGTCTGATTTCCAGTGCTCATTATAAATATTATGTGAGTGTGTATATATACAATCTACAATTAAAAAAATATTGTAGAAAAAGATTTGATTGTAGAGATTAATATTATAAAGCTGCATGTGTGAAAAGGCAAACTCAAAAGCAAATGGAATTATTTTGGGGTGAAAACATGAGTTGAAAAGTGAAAATGGCTTTTTAGAGTAAGGAGTGACAAAGATGAATTTGAGACTAATGGTTTAACTTCTCAACTCATCTTTCTGTCAAGCTTCTGTCATTATACCGTCCCATAAATCAGGACCAGAAACTTTCCTTGAAGTGAGGTTCCTCTCTAAAAAGTAATTCTAAAAATGGCAACATAAGTTTCAGAGCCAGATTTGCAAAAGACCTCCAACTCCATGTAAGCTGAAGCTTCACTTAAGCCATTTCATGAATTTATGTTGATTTTCAAGTAGGTGTTTAAGCATATGTGAAAGCTTGCCTCAGTTGTGAATGCTGATCATGTATGAAACCTACCTCCCAGTCTTTATTGTATTTTTAAAAGTTGCTGATCAAATTTGCAAGTAAATGGATGATTCATCTAACAAGACCAAACAGGGGATCTAAAATCCAAGCTGTTTCCTTTATGGCTTGTGCATCATAATCAGGAATAAAGTTTCTGTAATTAGAATTTACTACACTTTTCTACTGTTAATGTGTAATCCTTACAGAATCCAGTTCATGTCTTTTTGTTGTTCTAGCTTGCACAAGGATACAATTAACAGCACTATAATATTGTCAATAACCTTAGCCAATCTAATTCAGAATACATGCAGGGAAGAGTTTTGGGGGATGAAACTATAATGTTCCAATTAAATATTAGACTACAACAAAGAAAAGCTTGCAAAACATTTTTTATCACAGTATTAGGCTATATTATGCTATAGTAGTATTGCATTTCTTGCATTGAAGGAGAGGATCCCCATGGCACATGTCTTAGAGGTCTGTGGAATTGTTCCAGAACTAAAAATTCTTCTACTGAAAAATCATCTAGGTAAGAATCACAGCAAATATTTAAAGAGTGAAAACTAAATGTAGAATACTTTTCCAGGCAAAGAATACCAATACATGAGCTTTGATCAAAGCTAAAACCATTATATCCCTATTATAAAAAAAATATATGTCAAAGAAAGGAGAATTTAGCAGTTGCTGATTAGAGAGGCGTAGTGACTTAAACACCTGCTATACTCCTTGTCCCTCCTAATAAGTAAAAATTGATTTATATGTAATAGCTATTCTGTAGGAGTCACAGCAGGTCAGATACTGGATACCAGATGCATTTGCAAGCCCTTGACCAAAGACTGGAAATATTTGGATTTGGTTTTGATTCTGAATTCAGTACAATCTTTTATAGCCTCTCTGCCCTCCCCAGTGATCCTTTTCTCTCCAAGTTGCTTCTGACCTAAGACCCTTTCTGACACTGTCAGCTACTGCATTTGCTGTTTTGTGCATTTTTTTCCAGTTCCTTTCACCCTCTGTGCCTAAATGACTTTCAAATTGTTGTTGGACTTCACCTTCCAAAAGTAACTAGACATGAGCATTCTGAAATGGAAAGAGAGAAGCAGTTCTAAGAAGAGCTATGCAAAATATTTATCAGCTTCAAGTGGTTCCTTAAAATGGACAGTTTGCATTTGTTTTCATGCTACACAGAAAAAAAAATCACTGATTGGGAAGGTGAAGTTCAGAGGTTATGAATATTAAATTATGTGGTTATTTAGGTACGTATACAAGGTATATCTAACACACACATATCTTTTGTTTCCAAGTGAAAATGAAGGTAATCACAGGGAAAGGTGTTTGAAGATGAGAATGAGAACATGATGGAGTTAAAGAGATAAATAGGGAGTGCAGGAAAGGGAAAACAAGGGGAAAAAGAAGCAAAGGTCAAAAGGAAAAATGAACAATAAGATATAAAGTTTAAATGTATACAACAACAAAGGAAAATGGCAGAATCAAAGGTTTTACTGACAGTTGCAGAGCAAATTGGGAGGCATTCACTGGTGACCATAATTCTATATATTGATATGTTGGAACATACACTCTATTTTCAATGGAGCAGGAAGCCAAGATCTCTGAAGATACATTGCACACATGTAGCATATGCCAATTTTACCTTCCAAAACAGTTGGAGCTTCTGACCTCTGTATGGGTGGATCTAGAATTGAGATGACAGGAGCTGTGGCCACGTCCCCTTTGGGTGTAGGTATAAGCACATGTGCAGTGAAGAATGCTCATTGTGCATGTGCCACACAGCTGAAGGTGATGTGGCCCAGTCCCTTGCTATGACCCTGGATTCCAATTCAGCTCTCAGCAGCTCTTGCTGGAGCTCTGAATGTGCTGTGACGTCTCTTGCCAGCTTATGGGGTTCCCAGAATTCCTGATTTCAAGCAGCTCCAGAACCTGCTGTTGTTTGCTTTACCTCTCCTTCCCCCACTCTTCCCCCTGGTGAATCCACCACTAGGCAAAGAAAAAGATGCCAAAAGCAGCATGGAGCTGAGTGAAAGCGGGGACATTGCTGGTCACTGCCCCTCTCCTTTCCCCACTGCCAACTTCAGTGGAGGGACAGAGGGAAGGGAAGACTACAGAACAAGGAGCAACGGTCTCAATTTGCAGCAAGGGAAGATTAGGTCAGGTATTAGGAAAAACTCTCACTGGGACGATAGTAAAACACTGGAAAAGGTTACCCATATCGGTTGTGCATTCTCCATCCTTGGAGGTTTTTAAGACGCAGTTTGGCAAAGCCTTGGCTGGGATGATCTAGTTGGGGGTTGTCCTGCTTTGAGCAGGGGTTTGGACTAGACCTCCTGAGGTCCCTTCCTATGCTAATTTTCTATGATTCTCTGAAGAATGTAGAGCAGCTGGCTCCAGAGCCGTTTGGAAGGAGAGACTCTGGGCAGAGCCCGCACCAGCCAACTTACAGAAGTCATAGAACTTGCAACAAATTCAGAGCTCCCAAAAGACGTTGTGGTGAACTGCCAGTGAGGTCTCAGAGCTGTAAGACCTCACTACATATGCAGGGCAAGCTGAAGTGGGGTGCAGCTGCACCCCTGCACCACCCCTGGATCCATCTCCTGGACCTCTGACCTCACAAGACCTGATAAGAGGTTACACAGCACAGTGTGATTTGATGTAAGAATGAGAGTGAAATCAGATATTGTTCACCTCCTCCTTTCAAATGCCCTGCTATCAGCATATGTCTCCTGCTGTTCTTGGCCTAAAGGGGAAATGGTGTTTGTGAATTCTGCCTACATAAGACTGAAGTAGGAAGCTGCTGATGTTAAGCCCTGCATTATGTGTGGAGTGTTGATGAGCCTCTTTGTCCCAAGCCAGCTGCTCCTATATCCTCAATTCAGTAATCAAGAAAATATAGCTCAAACCCCTACAGTAAAGCTCAGGAAAATCCATTTACAAGTAGATGTATAGCAAATGCTAGATTTAAAAGGTTAATTTATATATATATATATATATATATATATATATA
>NW_017728906.1:144029948-144077580 GCF_001723895.1 Crocodylus porosus
TAAAAGCACAATTTTCAGATGAAATCAAGACCACAAGGATAATTTTTGGCCAGATGAAATACAATTGTAGAACATAATCTCATTTTCAGACATTATGATTCAGTGAACAATTCAATTACAATATATAAGTACAGTACATATAAACAGATTTGTTTTCAATTTTCAAAAAAAACGTGCTAATGCTTGGCAATAAAGATCTTGGATGAATGGCTAATAGAGCTAAAGAATATGAATCGGATTGGAAAAATGTATTTGAAAGAGAATATTTTACTGATTTATAATTAATGACAAATTTTGGTTAAAATTTAGGATCGGTGCTACAGCTATATAATGTTATGATCCCTTTGGCTTATAATCTATTAATCTATTAAATGTTGGTAAATATTCCATTGAATTCTCAACATCTGTTCAATCCCAACATGTTTGTACCTTCCTGTTATTTATTATTCATCACTATTCAGGTGCTGTAGCAAAACCCCCAGTTTTTCTTTTTTAATACATACGTATACATTATATATATATATATATACACACACACACACACATATACATACATATATGTATGATAGATATATATTCCCTTCCCTTCTCCAATTATTTCTGGCTTTTCTTTCTCTCCCTTTCTATTCCCTATAGACAAGCATAAGTGAGCTCAGACTTAGGATAAGCTTTAACATTTTTCTTTTGGTGGCAAGTTTTTGGTTTTGGATATCCACTGTTTTATACTATATTATTCTTGGGTTTGTATTGATTCTTACTGTTGTATATTGCATTATTATAATTTTCATATTGATTGTTATTGTTTCATATGGATATTGTATGGTTTAAGCCTGTGTTTGTAAGTGAACCAAAGTAAAGTTTCAATTTTGTATGTCAAGTCTCCACCTTGTGTCCTCTGCCCGAGCATCCCGTGTGTCTCAATTGTATGAGTCATGTACCCTTCCCATGTAAATTGGTTCCTGGATGAATGAGAATGATTGGGAATGATTGAAGTACAATGGTAGCAGGCCTCTACCAGATGGCCTGTAATGACTGGGCCATCACCTTGCATTGATTCTTCCAGGAACCATGGACCTCACCCAGGAACAGGGACAAGAATCCAGCATTTGAAAGACAAAAGACCCTGCAGAACCAGCAACTCTACCATTGTACCCCACCATTACAGACACAGACACTTGAAACTGCACATCCCTGCATGGAGCACACATACTCAGTACGCCAGGGGCTGACTCTTGCCTGGGCATGCCTCCTGTCACTAGGGTCACACAAGGTCTGCCCCTATAAAAAGAGGCAGTGAAGACAGACCCAGTGGGATGCCCTCTCCATCTGAACCAGCACCATACCACACCACCTATCCACCCAGAGACCCTGCCGGCGACCCTCCTCTGGACAACACGTACTGGACAAGGACCCCTTTCCAGCCTGGACAGGTAGCTATCACCCCCCACTCCCTCTTCAACCAAGGACTTAGACTGTGCTTCTCTTCCCTACCTGGACTCCAACCCTTCCACTGAGTCTCTTTCTCCTGCTGCCATTGTGAGTGCTTGTGTGTGTGTGGGTGTGTGTGTGAACCAATAACTTCATGGGACTGTGTAGTGTGTTGCCTGTGTAATAAAACCGTGTAATAAAACTGTTATTTGGACCCCTAAGTTGGGTTTTGCTTTACTATGTTTTGGCTCTGCTCCAACCTCTGCTCCTCTAACTTCTGTCTCTGGCACACTGCCACCTCCAACACCTGTCCTGAGCTCCCCTCTGCCTCCAAACCCCCTGTTTCATTGCCACTGTCTTATCCCCACCGCCTTTTCCTTTTCCCCTGAGCAACTAGGTTTCTGCCTCCGTTTCTTTCCTGGCTGTCTCCTCCTTGCCACCACTTATCTACCCCCTCCCCGCAATATCTCAGCTGTCTGCCTCAGTTTCCAGCCCCAGTCTACCTTAAGTAAACCCAAGCCTCAGTTCCTCAGCCAGGTCCTCTGTTGTCTACTGGTTCTAATCCTGGTTCTGGCAAATTTAACTCACTCTTTCTCTCACTGGAACCTTCCCCCAGGTACCCCAAGCCCACACATACAAACTGTACAATCCAAGTTAGGAACTACCTGTGTGTATGTGTAGGTGGGTTGTATGTGTGGGAACTGGTGAGTGTGTGTATGTGTATGTATATATATATATGTGTGTGTGTGTGTGTGTGTCTATGTATGTATGTATATATATATATTTGTGTATATATATATGTTTATGTGTGTGTGTGTACCTGCCTGGTTTTGAACATCTGGTCACATGGTCTGTGCCCCCAGATGTTCGAAGTTGTCCACCCTTGTGTCCCTGTAATCTCAGCGAGTTGATGTTGCCAACCTGAATCGTCTCTCCCCAATCTCACCCACCATGACTTTGATCTTATCACACTGGTGGGGATTGTCTATCAGTGCTCCTCATTCCAGGGACCATGGGATGTTGGTCTTCTGTGAGGCTCCTCCTCCCCTCTACCTTGCTTTTACACCACACCTTGATGGATCTTGATCATCTTTTGCCACGTCCCTCTGATAGTTGAGCTTGGGGCTCTCTTCCCAGTTGGCTCCAGGAATTCAGCTAAATAATCCCCTCCTACCAGCCGCCTGCTCTGACCCCAGCTGCATCCCGTCAATGCTACATACTCTGCCTCCCCTCCAACAGTGGGTAACCAAACAAAACACAAAATAAATTGCTGGCAGCAAACACCAGATAATAAGGGCTGCCCTTTGCCCCTTCTATGTCTGCTCCTACCGCCCGCTCTTTTGGCCCCAGTTGCCATCTCTCCAGCCTCAACCAGCCTAACCTTAGTTTGCAGTAAGCCTACTGTGTTCTTGGTGGGTCCCCTTGGCGCGTCTCCCCCACATCTCTTCTTTGGGGCTGTCTGTGCCCTCTGCGGTCCCACCTGGTCTGGTGATCTGGAGCTTGCCGCCTCTTCTTATCCTCTAAGGGCTCCTCCAGGTCTCAGGGTTCTCCAACCCTCCTCAGCCTCTGCACCTCGACCTTACTTCCTCATCTCTTGTCTTGCTGTTGGCGGCGATCTCCTCTTGCAGGGTCTTGCTCTCTCCACTGGGGCTGCTGGCTGCAAGCCCCCACACTCCTTTGTGCCGAGGGGACTCAGAGAATGTTTCCCTCACCAGCGCTCCTCCTCCTCTCCTCCTCTCAGCTGCTTTTAAATCCCCCTATTGGCTCCTGCAGCCGTGGCTATCAGCTCTCTGTAATTTTATAAAAACACGGCTAATGAGCCGCTCAGGTCCCGCTGCCACTTCCAGTTTAGCCGCACTGCTCTCTGAAGGTAAAAACCTTTCTATTTGTTTTTCTTTCACTTTCTTTCCCATCCTGTTCCTGTTCCCTGGGTTCCTCCCGGGCTCCCTGGGGTTTTCACCTCGGCTGCTCCCTGGTACAATATATATATGTCATTGTGTGCATGATATACAAATTAGTGATCTGGGTCTAACTTTTGGGGTGTATAGTGTATGTGCTGGAATTGGTGATAGGTATGCATGTGTCTATGCTGGTTTGGATGTGTATGTGCCTGACTTATAGTGTGTGTGTGTGTGTGTGTGTGTGTGCACCTAATTGATTTGTGTGTTTGTAAATGTGCAATTGTGTCACACCCTTCTGTCTAACAGTGCAGTACTGAGATCCTGAGAGCTGGCCTGACCCCACAAGGCTACATGCAAAGGTTCTTGTTCATATGAATATTTGTGGAAAGTCTGTTATTTGTGCACATGTCCTTATCCAAATCTGAACAAGGGAATTTATCCATGAACAGAAGCATCTACTATTTGTTTATCATTAATTGTTTTTTTTTCCTTCTTTAGAAAAACTCAATTGTCTACTCAGTGAGAAGAAATAATAAAAGATAAATTTAGAAGATCAGTTATACACCAAATGTAAAGAAAGGCCAAGTGTTTAACTGAACATGTCATGTACAGACATTAAAACAGGTGTAAGTGACAAAGTAGTCAAATTTTTACTAGGTTGCCATTTAGTATATCTTCCCAATGAGTGTGAAGAGGTAAATGGGGGTTGGGCAGAAACAAATCAAAATCCATATATAAGCCATTGTAAGATGAAGAAATCACCTTTAATTTACATTCACTTTCTTTGCCTTCTTATATTTTATGATACAGGGAACATACAAACAAAAAGCTACAAAATAATGGTTACAAAGTCAAACACTCATAGATAAAGGCTTGGGTTCTTGTCTCTGTTCCAGGATTGTTATTTTCTTTTTAATCAATAGTTGTCTAATGTAAACTGTGTTGCTTTTACCTCAAAGAGTAATATAAACAAAGAAAAGTAAGGAAATAAAGCTTACTTTGGCTGATCATTTCTTTCCCTACTTCCCCTGTGGCACCTGTGTCCTGAAGCTGCACATCTCTGCACCTGGTAGGGAAATCAGCTCCTCGTGGGAAAACACAGGCTCTCCCTTAACCTGGTATCTACTCCTTGAGCAAGTTTCAGTTCCCATTCCAGAGGCGGGAGAGCCGCATCTCTCATTAATGTTAATAGACCAAAATAATAAATTAGACTACAAATGCTTAAACAGGCCTAGCATCAGCTACAGGAGTCTAAATTTTATCCATCCCAGGGAAATCCCACTCACCAGGCTATGGGGTCACATTTCCTCTTGCATATTGTTCCTTAGTCCTGAATCTTACACTCTTGGCTACCAGTGGGAAGACTTCAATGGGAAGGGTGGAAAGCTCATCCACCCAGACTAGACTATAAAAGAGGTTGTTTCGGGTACTTTCCACAAAGTGGGAGATGTGGGTTTGAATCCTCTGAGGCTGAAGAGTGCTTAGTATTTTCAGTAGGTACCTTTGTTGTCTCGATCACCCACAGGAAGCACAATTCTCAGCATAAGAAGCAACCCTATATTTTGGATCACACCTTCAGGGCAAGGTGTTTAAATGTTAGATATTTGCAAAACTTAACTGGGTGCGTGTACAGGTTTGATTTGTGTCTTTTCTCTCATAACATATTTACACAGTAAGCCAACTTAAGGTTGATGAGTCCAGTGTAATTCCTGTATTTTCTAAATTCTGAGTGCTAGAATTTGCAACTTTTATAATATCTTTTTAATTTGTGTATAGTGGTAGTGGGTTGTTACATTCTTTCTGGACTTGTACTAAAACTGACAGTTTGCCTATGGATTTTACAGCTATTTGCTGACAAAAGAAAGGTAAGACTCAGGAATGGCGGGGGTTTTTAGGCTCTGGAAAAAATGTGTGCAGCAGGGGGCATAATTTTTTCTACCTATTCCCTTAAGAATGACCACTTCTATCCTGTTGTCTCCACCATGTACAGCCCTGTCTGTTTCTCCTCTTTGGCCCTTTTAGCCAGCCCCAGTCTCCAGTTCCAAGATTCACCATTCAGTCTCAGACTCCCACTCCCTGCATATACCACCCTCCAGACCTTTTTTCCTCCATCCCTTCCTTCAAAACTTCCTGTTCCTACTTACTCTGATCCAGCTGTTACCCCATTAGTATTCAATAAGGCATCCAACTCTTCAGTACTCCTTCTGCCTAAGCTCTGATGGATCATGGAGAATACAGAAGAGACAGTCTTCCTACTCCCAGTTCAGGTAATTAACTCCAGATTCTTCAATCTCAGGAAAAAGTGATGCTCAGTCCTGGAAAAATCATGCCCAAAGTGAATGGCATCTTTGTGGAGTTTAACTCAAAAATCAAAGCCCGCATTGAGTAAAGATAAACTGAAATTTTTCAAACTTGGCCAAATTTTGGCAGATTTTTGAGTAGAATAACAAAAGATAGAGCTCTAACACAAAGATCACCCATCTACCAAACAGTGAAAGTCTCTGCTTCAGAGCTTGTGGAGAAAAAAAATTAAAATTACTACCCCATCATGTTTAAATGTGGGGAAAAACAAATATCCTTAAGCTTTATTCATGAAAATGTCTGAACTATTTGGCTTGAAACTTCTTTAAAAAATAAATGTGAGTGAAAAAACAGAACTTTTCTAAGTTATAAGCAAATGAAAACACCATTTCATAATGAGGAATGTCAGAGAATTGTAATAATAGGTGATGACACCAGTCCTGCCCATAATTAAGTCCAGCTTACTCTTGGCATACAGTTTACACTGTTAAGACGTCTGCTCCACTCCTGTTGCAATAATCAGTTCTGGATGAATGAAAAGAGAATAGAACCTGCTGAAAGCCTCTCACAATGAAAAGAAAATAAATATCTGTGGTTAAAATATGTATTCCTAAGTTCACACAGTTTATTTTTACTATTTTATGCAGTAACAAGGACAATACTTTGATGTCATTTAAGGCATAAATTAAAATAGTCTATGCAAATAACCTGGGAAATAAAGTCAGTAGCGCATACATATGGAAAGCTGCAAGGCCTATGGAAAGCCTGGCGATCTGTTGCTATGTGATTTGGTTTCTATGAAGTCTGCAGAGCTTTTTTCTTATCTTATGGCAAAAGGCAAGTAAAATCCTGAATAAGCTTACAACTGGGAAAGAGGATTAAAACCTTTTTAAAAGAGCTGGACAAAATATGAAAATAAGAAAAGAAACAACATAATTTCCAAGCTGCTTGATGTAATTTGAGTATCATGTTTCTAGAAGAAAGGTAAGCCAGGAGGTAGATTTCTTAGTAACAATAAATTGAATTATATAGTCAATTTCATACAAAAAGCTAGAAGACTGTTCTGGAAAATTAACGCAATACAAGCATGCATACTTGCATAGAAAGACGGGGTAGTAACTGTTGATTTGGCACACCATCACTTTCATGCAATAACTTTGTGTCAGAAGAAAGAGGGACAAGATTGGAACAAACTTTATGTTTTGCCAGTTACTCAAAGCAACCATTAACCCACCTTAACCCATTCAGTTTAGCCAGGTTTAGAGCTGTGCTGTTTTATATTGCCATAGACCTATAGACAACCAGAATTTACAATTGAATCTGGCTCAGATAGTTTAACATCACTTATTCTACCAAGTCTGGCCCATCTGCATGATGACTTGATGCTCTTAGGTTCAGTTTCTATTCAATCTGCAGGGAGTGTTTTAATTTTCTGGCAAAAAGAAAGTAAAATCTGGAATAAACTCATGACTGTGTGGCATGATAAAAACTTTTTTAAAAGGTTGGACAAGATATGAAAATCATTCTCAGAAATATCATTAGACTATCTGACATACCAATGACAATCTCACTCCTGGTCTTCCTCATAATTCCCCCAGCAGGGCTGTAAATAGTTTACTAATATGGATACTGTAGAATCCAGAATAGGAGTTCTGTATTTCTCTTCAGGTAAATGATTAAGTAGCAAATGACATCTTTTAGCATCTGGTGAGCTGTCAGATGCCAGAAGGTGTTTGTAGTGGTAATTTGGCCATCTGCAATCCATGTTGTCAGTGCATTGTAAGTTATTGTTGTCTCCTGCAGTATTGACTTTCATTGTTTTTCTCATGTTTCAATGGTGGGTTGTGAGGCAGACATAGTACAAGGTGTTTCCTAGCTAAGTCCTCCCACCATCCCAATAACCAGATCTTCCCAATAGCTTATCAATGAAAGTACTGTGGATTGTTTGTGTTAGCTTCAAGGTGCCTTAACTGTGATAGCAAAAATACTACTCAGGTACTTAAATCCTTTTTAAGGTAATCTAAGTCACTTTTCTGATAAGCTTCCTCATTGTGTGGTGCACCATCCATGGGAACATATGGCCTATTGTAATTACATATTTTGCAAATTACTTAGTAATTATACTTGAAGTTACCAAGTAGTTCAAAAGCAATTACCTTATAACTTGCTTTCAGATCCTGTAATAAGGCTTTCAATTTAGATGGAAAAATAACTAGATAATTATTTTGTGGTTACATAGTCATTAAACAATGGCTTAAATAATTTAAGACTTTTTTTTACAAATGAGAATGCATCTGGCTAACAACTTCTATGCCAATTTTCAGCCTAATGCTAATTAAAGCAGCTGAGTTATATTTCTGAAATACGGGGTTTACAAAAGAAATGCCAGATGACCCCTGACTGTAATTAGCTGAGACCATTATTACTGTCTCTTCTCACTGGATCATATAAAAATATTTTCTTTTGTCTGACTTTGCGTTGTTTTTGTAGCATCTTTTTATTTATTTATTTTTGGAAAATGACTAGCTCAGAAAATTGTTTGGAATTTAAAACAAAATAATTAAGATAGGAGTCCCCTAAATAGTCATTGGCTTTAGAAAAGTGTCCTTTTATTATGGGCACATTAATATAACATTGCAACTAGAGGAAAAATTTAGTTGATGGATGTAAATACATTTTTATTTTTAGACCAACAGCTTCCAATATGGAATTTGGAATTAGAAGATGGAAGCCGAAGTGATAAATGCGTAGTGAATTTATTTAATGGGGACTGAATGGTTCAGGGAATTTTTAATGGGATATAGGGACTTTTATTACTATGTCACTAAGTTTGAAACTGGCCCAGGTCTACAATGACTGAAAATCATTACTATTTGATAGTTCTTCAGTGGCCTATGCAAAAAGAGTGATGGTCTCACTCCACAACTGATGGTCATTAGAAAAATTACTACCCACTAGAGAAGAGCAGAAGAAATAGGTAGGAGCATGGTGTGAAAGGCAGACTGTAAAAAAAATATTAATTATCGTGGAAAAAAAAGAGAAAGGATAAGGCAGGGTTTTCCAATTAGTATTATGAAGGGAGAGCTTGTCAAAAAAACTCTTGTAATCTTAAACATTTTGTTTTCCTCAGTCTGCATTAAAAGACAAACCAAAAAAAGGATACAGTACTCCTTCCTACTTGCTATATGAGCCCTTCCCTACACACCCCACCTCCTTCTCCCCCTGCACTTTCTGTCCTTCCCTGGCCTATACTCTGAGCTTTTCAGGGGCTCAGCTTCACAAGTATAATTCCTTCAAGCCAGCTTGTCACAGAGCCTTGCGGTTAGGATATTATCTTGGAAAGTGAGAGATACGACTTCAAACCCTGTCAGAAGAAAGGGTAGAACCTGGGTCCCCTGAAACACCCCAGTCTTTTGGGTATGGGACTAAACAGTTAGACAGATCTCCTCTTTCTCTATTAGCTACATTTGCCAGGTGCTAGGGATTCCTGAGTTTGGACAGAGACAGTCTTACCCTGACAGAGGCATGCAGTTCATAAATGTTCCTATTGATATGATGGGAGGAGTTGCTGCACAGAAGGTATGTCCACCTGTGCGTGGACTAGAATAGAACTGACTGCTGGAAGTTCACAGGCTCTTTCTTTTCTATCCAGAGTCTCCAAAAGGGGAGACTAATGCACCTCTACAGGGTGCAATATACTTTGGGCTTATACTAGGCTTCTGATTAGAGATACAGTAGGATTTGGCCACCTGAGGGTAGTGCCCAGGATTGAGGAAAATGCCAAGCAAAACCTGTGGCGCTTTAGAGGCCTGCTTGCATTTAGGTCTTTGAGTTTCAGTGCATCTTTGGCCTATAACAGTTGACTTGAAATTAATAAAGTAGTGATCATGGAGTTATTGTAAGCCCTAAGCACGGTACAGTTCATTGTTATATTGTCCTAAGAGTAGATAAAGGACCACATTACTCTGAGTCTTACTTATATAGAATAATAGATTGTAAGGCCAGAAGGGACCCCAGAAGATCATCGGTCCAGCCCCTTGCATCAAGCAGGAAAGATAACTGGGGGTCAGGTGACACCAGCGAGGTGACTGTCTAGTCTCCTCTTAAAGATTTCCAGGGGACATGATTGCACCACCTCTGGAGGGAGCTTATTCAACAGTCTGGACACCCTGACTGTGAAGAGGATTTTTCCTAATTTTAAGCCGGAATTGGTCTTCCAGGACTTTGTGGCCATTACTCTGTTTTCCCCTCAGACGCTCTGGTGAACAGTTTCTCACTGAGCCATTGATGTATTACCATAGCGTAGAGGTAAGCTGCTACCAGGTCCCCTTTCAGTCTTGTTTTCCTTAGGCTGAACAGTCCCAGATCCCTCAGCCTTTTCTTGTATGGCTTGCCATGTGAGACTCTGATCATATGGGTGGCTCTTCTTTGGACTTTCTCACCTTGTCCATGTCTTTGTTAAAGCGTGGTGCCAAGAACTGGACACAGTATTCCACCTGTGGTCTCGCCAGTGCTGAGTAGAGCAAAAGAATCACCTCCTTGTTTTTGCTGGAGATGCAACTTGTCTAGGTCCACCTGTATGTGTAGCCTATCTATCTACAAGAGTGACAATGCTTCCTCATAACTTGATGTTGTCCGTGAACTTAGCCAGTGAACTCTTCACCCCCAAATCCAAATCATTTAAAAAGATGTTGACAAATACTGGATCAAGCACTGACTGCTGCAGGACACTGCTGCCCACTTCTTACCAGGATGCCACAGATCCGTTCACTACAACTTTATGGGTCCTATCCTGCAGCCAGTTTCTCACCCACTTGACTGTCTCAGAGTTAAACCCACAATCCTCCAATTGTCTTGCAAGGACATCATGGGATACTAGATCAAAGGCCTTATGGAAGTCTAGGTATACAATGTAAACCTGCTCTCTCGTGAGGGAGAGATATGAAGCAAGGGAATTAATGCAGTGCCAGTCCTACGTCTCACACAGCTCGTTTTCTTTTCCATGTCATTTCAATTTCAGTTGTGCCATCAGGTCTGTGGGATGGAGTTAAGGCTCTATCCCCACTTGCATAGATACAGAAGTAATTGCCCTACAGAAGCTGCTCATATGTCACGTGTCATTGCTGGTAGCCCATATAGGCAAATTAAGGGACAGCTTACAGTCTTTACTATCATGCTTGGGTACATGACTAAGTCTTAAACAGATTGTTTACTTTAACTACAAGATTAAAGTGAGAAGACTAGTTGAAATCTATTAGTTAAAATTACAGAAACCAAAATTTCGTAATCATTTTTACTGCCCATAAACCATGGTAATGACACTGGCAGAAAAGTAGTGCTCTTATTCTCTCTCCACTCCCTGAGGGACCTCAGAATAAAACAGAAGCATTAGCTACCCAAAATTAATTACATCCACAGATAGTCTTCATTACAAACACACCAGAATACAGTGGAATATACTGAAACCAATACAGAATGTAACTGCAAGTAAATGTCTTATAAATGGCTTACAGTGTCCTTTCATGCAAAGTGTAAAGTCGTCTTGTCAAATTCCCTGCTGCAGAAGGACACAGTCAAATAGTGTAGCTGGATTTTTTTTAAAGAAATGATACTCATATGACAAATACCACTATGATAAACACTACACAACTCATGCTATAATAGTGGGTGTACCTTCCCATGGTTACTGCATGAGACTACATAATAGTAGTCTCAAGTAAATTTATAGAGTTTTTACATAGTATTCTACATAGTTAATGTATAGGGTTTTTTCCTGCTATGGAGTCTGGATAGTTAAAATTGACCTTGTGTATTTGAAAGTGTTTTGTTTGTTGGCTTTTACTTTCTCCAGAAGCTTCTTATATTGTATGCTACTGGCAAAAGATTCTTAGATTTGATTCAACAGCATTCTGGCCCAAGATAGCAAAAGAGCGTTCCAAAAGCATGGCAGATACGGTATGACATCATTCATTTCTTGGTTACAGTGTTCTTTCCTACATCTTAGATCAATCCCTACAGATCTGAATGAGCTAGCTTGAGTAGCAGAGGCAGCATAGATCTCATAGCAGGGTGCTCCATCTGGGTCAATTACCACACTGAGAAGTGTAGTAAATTAGGTCATTTGGAGTGGCAGTGCTAATATAGTTATCTGTTTCTGGTACCCAGGATATCTCACTCGGAAGCATTTTGGGTAATCTTGCATGGCACTGCATTGGACCATGTAAATATCCTCTTAGATATTCTTGATGATGAATTATATGGAGCATTGCTATGTTGTAGGAGAAAATTAGTACAAATGCAATATATCCTCTACCCCATGTACAGACATCTATATATATAGCTCATTGTAGTCAGTGCAAGTGTTTATGTTTCAATATTAAGTTTTGGTTGAATGTTTTTAAGGGTTTGGGGGGGGTTGGTTTTGTTTTAACAAATATTCTATCCTGGCTAAGACTTCCTCTGGTTCCTTCTACTTGTTAGTTGCAGTCACAACATACTTTTTATAAAGGCAGTGTGTATAATTCAAGCAGTAATAACTCTATATCTGACAAAGTATCTGCCCATAAGCAGAGTGAATTTAAAAAAGTATGCTTGTCCCTCATTTCCCCCTATTCGCCCCATCTCTGGATGCTCTTCGTGTTTAGGTTTTGATAAATAGGAGAGAGGACAACAATTTAACAGAATGAATAAACACATGAGAAAGGCAGTGTGATAAAACCTTTCTTCTAACTTCACAGTAGATGACAATTATGTTAGTACCTGCAGTGTATGATGGCAACCAAACATGCCCCCTGCCTCCCAACTGTCTGAATCTAATCAAGCATGAATTTTTGCATAATGATGAGATATGAGGGACATGCTAAGTAATGACATGTAAATCCTATGGAGACTTCTGAATTTCCAAATAGCTCAAGCTGGATAACAATCTATTGCTACATTAGTTAAATAAATAGGGGTTCACCTGAAAAAAAATTCTTTTTATAATTTGTGTTTCTGTGGAACAACAAAAATCATTGTTATATTATTCTTTATTAGCAATGGGGTTACTTGAAGATCAATAAGACACTAATGCACATATTGAGGTCACATATAGTAACCGATAATAGACATTTCTATCCATTTTATGAACATATTTATGTAATGCCTATCAAGAGAAGTTTTACTATTCATTGAGTTTTCTAAAACAATTCTGGGAAGCAATAAGATATTGCAATTAAACTAATCAAAAGCCTTTATCAATGCTGATCAGTAATCGTTACAGGTTAATAGGACTTAATACTGGCCTGAACATTGCTTTGGGGAAAAGAGAATTTGGCAGATACAGCCTATGCTCCAGGAATCTTGCCATAAAGAAAATAATTCCATGGAGCAGGGCTAGAAAGCAGGATGTTGAGAACATCCTGCTGCCCTGAAAAAAAGCTACCGGAAAATCAGGTCAGCATATAACTCCAAGCTGCAGTTTGCATTTTAGACAGATGAAGGATAGAGGCGTAGCTAGAAGTTTGACCACCTAGTCAGGGAATTGACTCCATTTGAGATTGTGGGGCATTTATAGATATGCTGCAGGAAATGGGGGAGGGGCCACTTTAATTAGAGCAGCTCTGAGAGCCGCTGTAATTAAAGCGCCTGGAGCACCACATGTATCAGTGTGAAAAATGGCAGTGGGAGCACTTTAACTAAAGGTTGTCAAACAAGCTTTAGTTTAAGTGCCCCCAATGCCGATTTCCAGCACAGGGACACATATATATGATGCTGGAATCTACTAGAGTGTAGTAATTGCCACAGTCCAGCAGATTCAATTAATCAAGTACTCCGACACACTGTAATTACAGCACATCAGAGCAGCCTCTCTGCACATGTATTGGTGCCCATGATGTTCAGGTTGGCAGCCTATACTTGATCTTAAATAAGGGCTCCTCTTATGATGTGGTAAGTCCTGAACCCAAATGGATAAAAGCCAAAGTCTTCCTGTTGACTAAGGTGCTATGAGTTAGACTTTAATGAAATATATACTCCGTGTGACCTCTTTCTCAGAACATGAGGTCAAAATAATGTAGTCCACAGGTATTAGGAAAATACCTATCTTTGAGAACAAAAAGATTTCACGTGTTTAGCTAACAACAAATTTTGTCCTCTACTTTATGCTTCTAAACAAGAAAGCTCCCAGAAAGAACTGGCCAGTTATTCCAGAACTGCTACAGGACCTCAAAGACCTTGGTTGTTGCACTGTATAATTCCTACATGACATGATATGTAGGGCCAGATTCAAATTAGTAAAATAGCTACCTAAAAAAAAAGTCGGTCACAGAAACAAATTACAGGAAAATTCCTGTTTCAGTGGTAATAAAACCCCTTAGCACCTAAATTAATTCAGTACTTGCATAGAAGATTATAAAATGCCCTAGGCACCAAAATTCAGATTTGTGTGTGTGCAAAAGTGTTTCAGTTTGGGCACTGAGACACAAAGCCCTTGCTGACAGATGGGTACAATCCATAGTGGAAGTGGGACATCCTGTAAACTTTAGATATACCCCTGGAGATGCTTGATTGATAGAATGCTCCATGCACTGACAGAATGAAGTTCAGTATGAAGTTTAAGAGCCAGGATCACTTTTATTTAAAACAAAGTCAGAGCAGGGAATGGTGTTGTTCTCATCACCTACTATGAAGCACACACAAAGAAAGTACTTGATTTGGCTTCTATACCTTTCTCATCGTAAGGAGATTCAAGTCCACAACTTCAACTCCCTGAGGGATTGGGCCAAAGGATAAGAAGGGTGGAAGATTCTGCATGGAGTATCCTTCATCTGTCTTACTGAATCTGTACCACAGTGAGTGTGTTTACATGATATGCTAAATGTGCAGCAGACTTTCTTCTGCACATTAGCACATCTTGGCAAAAGCTGTGCTATCATGCTAATGCACAGTACAATTAGTCTACTACACATTAGCACCACTTAAAAAGCATGTGTTGGCACTACAGTGTAGTAGCACCGGTTACTATTATTACAGGTACTAAATTTAATGTGCAGTAACCATGGTGTATTAATGCATGTGTAGGTGTATACAGTGCAACCAAAAGTAATGCTTATGAGATTGGGAAGAGAACATGAAACAGACTACATGAATCTGTAGCCCAGTAGTGGAATTTCCAGTCTCTTTTTTTAATGTTATTTCTCCTTTTTATCCAGAGATTAACTGAGGCAAATTGCATTAGCAATCCCTGGGGGAAGAAATGAGAACCCCATGACTTTTGCTTCTCAAAAGGGGGCAGTAGCATAGAAAGTCATACTCTTTCCTGCTTGATTTTTCTCCTGCTCTCCTGGTTGTCCAATGGTCCAGTTTTGACAGGAGGGAAGGATAGTATCTCATCAAGATAATTCTGTGCTTGGGGGTTTGGATAGTCCTCTTGGAAACTGTATATCTAGGTTTGAATTTTCTGAGGCTGAGGAGGACCTAGACCCTAGCTCTCCTATATCCCATGATTAAGTCCTAATGATAGATCATTGTGAAAGGTGGATGGTTTCATAACTCTCCTTAGGTACCAACAGGCAGAAGATTACTTGGTGGCCTGGATCATCAATGGAAATATTGACTAATACCTGAGCCAGATGCCTCAGGTCCAAAGAAGGTCTTCAGAAAAATCTCAGGACACTGTATCTCCTATTCCTTAGCTGTAGATGGGTCATTGCTCAGGATCTGTGGTGTCTGGTCACCCTTCAGAAACATCTACTTCTCTCTGTTGACTGTATAGAAGCCATTGGTGCCTAATGTTGCTTTTTTAATTACCTTCCTGGGACCAACAATACCAGTAGTTTTGGTATTGTGACATTAAAGTGGGACATTCCTAAGGGGGACAATTTAGATTTTGCCCTTCATCGATTCTCCATATAAAAAATGGAATGCTGGTACTTCTTTGCCATTTTTTGGTGTTCAAACGATAAATATATTGAAGACTGGGAGGTAATCAAATATTATCAATATATGGGATGTATATGTACCTCAGACAGATATTTAGTGCATGACGTTCAATTAAACAATATGCAAATTACTTACTTTTAGTCATCTCTTTTCCAGCTGTCTATTCAAACTCCCTCAAATGTCCTTGAAATCTGAGACACTCCCTAAAATAAGTGCATAGCCAAGTACTATGCAATTTTTAAATTATAGCCTTTGTTTGGCTGTGTCAGTAATACTTGCTAACTCCAATTCATGGAAAGAAATCTATTAAAAGATTCAAGGCAAAAGCACAAAACAAATAATTGATTTCCATGCCCTGAGAACTAACCTGACAACTAATTTTTCTTCCTGTTCTTATTTGGTCCTTTTTTTCCCCCTGTCACAATGAGACAAGAGTGGAATATGCATTCATTCATTCATTGTTTGAAATATTTGTTGACTTCAGGGAGTGTAGAATCTTATTTAAGTATACTACTTAAGAACTCGTTGACTTCCTGTCATCCTTTCAATGGATTTTTTAAAAATAGAAGTCTTTACTGAGGCTCTAGAAACAGTTCTGTAAACTAAGCAAAGGTGTATAAAATTGTATTTCAGAATATATAAATACATTTTGTTTTATTCTGTTTAAGGAAATATTATCAACATAAAAAATACGTGCTGTTGTGATGAACTCAACTTAGTTATGCTGATTCAAGCTCTTAATATTTACACAGGTGCCTAAAGCTACCTGAAAACAAACTCAACAGAACAGGTTTTCACAGAGAAAATGCTGTTTCACTAAACATGCAAAATGTCATGGCAATCCATCAATTCCTATGAAATTTTCAATAGAAGAAGTCTAAATGAATATTGTTATTCCTTATTTTTCATAACAGTGTTTCGTTTTGAATATTTTGAAACATAACATTTTGATATTTTTATGTTGATCAATGTAGTTAACACTTTTATATACTTGCATTATAATCCAGGATCCTGGTTTTCTCTCACAAAAAACAATCTTCAATTTTTGGGTTAAAAATAGTAACATGATTAACATGGAACACCACTATTTATAGATATATCTATAGATAGTGGTGTTTCATTTCAATCACAGAAAAATGTGGATTTTGGGTTACTTTCTTATATCTGAGAATTGGGGATTTTTTTAATCAGAGAAAACCAGGATCCCTAATTATATTATAATGTCATTTAATTTAATATAAAATAATAAATATGATCTACTATAATAAGTATTTGGATAGTACTTAAACAAAATGCTTCATTATTTTAATTGGAAATTATCATTTTATAAGAACATCAATATTCCTGCTGTATCCTTCCCAGTGTACTCCAATGCTGCAACCATTCACATCTGTTCATGTGTGGCCTATTACAATGGTAAGGATCCATGCATATATGTATGTTGCTATCAAAGTGTATCATTGCAAAGAGAGATTGAAATTGTACTTTTCCTTCCTCACTTTCATGTGTTTTAAAGATATCTCTGATGCCTGTTAATGAATGTGTGGAAGGTAGGAAATTGATGTACTGTCTGATGGAGGCCAGTTTGGGCAGAGATATGTTACTTTAAAGATGCCAGTTATAAACTATTACTTGAGCCTTTGGTGTTCACTATTTGAGGTCTTTGGCCATGGTACCACATTTGACTATAGGGAGAAGGACTTCTGTATCCTACTACTTGTGTTTCTGTGTAGTCATTCACTTATATAGAACCATTTGTAAAATACAACCCTTATTTTGATCTCACCTCTGCAATATGATGCTGTTCATACATCAAATGAAACCCAGTAAAAGAAAAAAAGTATTTTTAGATATCATTGCATGGTTTAGATGTCTTGGGATGTATTTGTAATGGAAACAAATTGACTTCATAGAAAATTTAAAATAATAACCTATCCTTAAAGAGGAAGAACCATTTGTAAGAAATGGTTTCTAATATAGTTTTTGGCCATCTAACATTTCTTTAGGTTAAAAAAAGACTTTGCAGGAGTTTGGCGTATGGCTGCAGTTACATAGAAAACTTACTAATGGCTGCAAAACAGTATTTTCAATTATGCTACGTAGCCATCTTCATAAGTGGAATCAGTATAGTCAGGTCTGGGTAGTGCTGCCAGTGGGTTAATTAGCTTGGGGTAGACAAACTAATTACCGGTTTAGATTTCCTAAAATACCAAGGACATGTGGCTGCCTTGTTTCTGTTGTAGGAAGTAGCTGGCCCAGAGTAACACAACACACTTGAAGATGTCATTCTGGAGAATGTTAACCTGCTTATTTCATAGTTTCATAGTTTTATGGTTTGTAGGGTCGGAAGAGACCTGAGCAGATCATCAAGTCCCACCCCCTGCCATGGCAGGAAAGAGTACTGGGGTCAAACGACCCCAACAAGGTGTTCATCTAGCTTCCTCTTAAAGACCCCCAGGGTAGGAGCCAATTATCTTGGAAGTTGGGTCCAGATCCTAGCCACTCTGACTATGAAGTAGTGCCTCCTGATATCTAGCTTAAATCTACCCTCTGCCAGCATGTGACCGTTATTGCTGGTCATTCCTGGTAGTGCTCGGGGGAACAGGGACTTCCCCAGTGCCTGCTGGTCCCCTCTGAACTAGTTTGTAACAGGCCACTAGATCCCCCCTCAGCCTTCTCTTGTGGAGACTGAATAGGTTCAGGTCCTGTAGCCTCTCTTCATAGGGCCTGCCCTGCTGCCCCCTGATCATGCGAGTGGCCCTCCTTTGGACCCTCTCCATGCTGTCCACATCCCTCTTGAAGTGCGGCGCCCAGAACTGGACACAGTACTCCAGCCGCAGCCTGACCAGTGCTGCATAGAAGGGGAGCATCACCTCCTTGGACATGCTTGAGATACATCTGTGGATGCATGACAAGGTGCGGTTGGCCTTCCTGACTGCATTCCCACACTGCCGGCCCATGTTCACCTTGGAGTCAATGATGACTCCAAGATCCTTTTCTGCCTCTGTACTGATGAAAAGGGAGTTCCCCAGCCTGTAGGTATGCTGCTGGTTCTTCCTCCCCAGGTGCAGCACCTTGCACTTGTCAGTGTTGAATCCCATCCTATTCTCATCCACCCACCCCTGTAACCTGTCTAGGTCTGATTGCAGCCTATTCTTCCCTTCTAGCATGCCCACATCCTCCCACATCTTAGAGTCATCAGCAAATATGAACAGAGTGCTTTTTACCCCCTCGTCCAAGTCACTGATGATGTTAAACAGTGCCGGCCCAAAGACCGAGTCCTGCGGAACCCCACTGCCCACATCCCTCCAGGTCGAAAATGACCCATCCATCACCACTCTCTGGGTACAGCCCTCCAGCCAGTTGGTGACCCATTTGACTGTGTAGGTGTTGACACCACAGTCCCCCAGTTTCTTAATAAGAACGGGGTGAGAGACAGTGTTAAAGACCTTCAGACAGTCCAGGATGACTATGTCCACTGCTACCCCTGCATCTAAGGATTTGACGACCTATTCGTAGAAGGCCACCAGGTTGGTTTGACAGGACCTGCTTCTAATGAACCCATGTTGGTTGCCCCTAAGCATAGTCTCCTCTGCTGGCCCCTCGTGAACATGTGCCAGAATAATTCTCTCAAAAAGCTTGCCCAGGATTGAGGTAAGACTAACTGGACTGTAGTTTCCTGGGTCCTCCTCCCTCCCCTTTTTGAAGATGGGCACCACATTGGCCCTCTTCCAGTCCTCTGGCACCACACCAGAGTACCACGAGTGCTCGTAAAGCCATGCCAGGGGTCCCACAATGACAGCAGTTAATTCCCTCACTACTGTAGGGTGCAGATCATCCGGACCAGCTGATTTGAATACATCCAGTCCCTCCAGAAGATCCCTAACTAATTCTTCACTAACCCTCCGCCTAGGTGCACTGCCCCGGGATCTAAGGGGGGCCCAGAGGAGCGGGTGGCTGTTCCAGTCCTTGCTCAGGAAAATGGAGACAAACAAATCATTAAATATGTTTGCTTTGTCATCTGGTGTTTCCTAGCATGTCCTACAGGGGCACCACATTACCCGGAACCTTCTTTTTTCCCCCTATATATTTAAAAATGGACTTTTTGTTGTCCTTGATCAGGGAAGCTAGTCCCAGTTTCATCTCTGCCTTGGCCTTCCTGGCTGCCCCCCTGCATCCCCGAGCAACTGCAGTATAATCCTCCCTGGTCATGGCCCCTCCCTTCCATTGGGTATGAGCCTCCCTTTTAGCTAGGAGACAGTCCCAGATGCTTTGGTGAGCCATGGGGGCTTATGTACCCTCCTGCTACCTTTGATCCTCGTTGGGATTACCTCCCTTTGATCTTGGGGGATCGTCTACCTAAGGCACCGCATTGAACCACTCTTCTTGGACACCTATCTTCCCTCTCCTCTGGAACCTCAGTGCTTCCCTGACTATTATCCTTAGCTCATTGAAGTCTGCCCTTCTGAAATGTAGGGCTGCTGCCTTGCTGTAGGTCTTTGCCACCTTGAGCTGGATGGTGAATTCCAGCAGCGATGATTGTTGTCACCCAGGTGGTTGAGCACCTGCAGCCCCCTCACCAGGTCATCACCAGTGGCCAGGTCCAACAAGGCATCTCCCCTGGTGGGGCTGTGCACCTCCTGGGTTAGATGGAGGTCCTGCATTCTGGCTAGGAACCTACATGAGTAGTCAGACCTGGCTGACTGCTCTTCCCAGCAGATGTCTGGAAGGTTCAGGTCACCCATGATGACCACATCCTTTGACCTAACTACCTCCGTGAGCTGACTTAAGAATTCCTGGTCTAGTTCTTCCACTTGTTTGGGTGGTCTGTAGTAGGCCCCCACCATTAAATCTCTTTCCCTTCGACTGCCTTGTATTGTAACCCAGAGCACTTCAGAGTGCCCCTCGTCTGATTCTTTGCTAATTGATGAGGTTGTGTATTCCTCCTTAATGTAGGGCACCACGCCCCCACCATTCCTCCCTGTCCTATCCCTCCTGTACAGCCTATAGCCTTTGATATTCACCACCCAGCCATGTGTTGGGTCCCACCACATTTCAGTGAGCCCCACTATGTCTGGGTTGATGTCAGCTAGCAGGAGGGTAAGTTCCTTTTGCTTGTTTCCCATACTACGAGCATTTGTGTAGAGGCATTGAGGCCTCCTGAGGATGTGTGTGCTGGCCCCCTAATCTCAGCATTGCCCTGGCCCCTGTTGCTTACCTGTGTATATGTTCTGCTCGTCGGTCTAGGCTGGGCTGTATTTGTGGATGTTGCTTGGTTTGGCAGTCCAAGGCTTCCTCTGCCCTCGTCTTCTCCTTCCCCCAAAAAGCCTAGTTTAAAGGCCACCGGAGGAAATCTGCCAAGCTAGAAGAAAACACATGCTTACCTTTAGGGGAAAGGTGAAGTCCATCCCATCTGAGCATGTCTCTTGTCATGATGATGTGCAGGTCATTGTCAAGGAATCCAAAGCCTGCCTCGAGACAGCATTCCTGAAGCCATCAGTTGGTCTCTGTGATGCACGTCACATGCCGTCTTTCATGTCCGCTCACTGGTAGGACGGAAGAGAAAACCACCTGTGCACATATCTCCTTCAGCACGTCCCCCAGAGCATGGTAGTCTGCCATCAGGCGATTAGGGCATCTCCTGGCCGCACCATTAGTATCCACATGGATTAGACCATGGGGTAGTAATCGGTGGGGTGGATCATAGCCTGGATCATCCCCTTCACGTCCTGAATCTTTGCTCTGGGTAGTCAGTAGACCTTGCGTGTCGAGGGGTCCTAGTGACCGATGGGGCCTTCTGTACCATTTCAACATTAAGTATGTTAGCATGCCTGTGGATGTTATCTGGAGGATGTTAATTTAAACATTAAGGCTGTTTACAGACATGACCTCCCCCCCACTCTCCAAAACAGCCCTTTACTTTAAATTTGTCACACTCCCATGCCAAACCCAACACATGCCCAGAAGAGTCAGTTGGACCTGGCTTGTCTGATATCTGTATAGACCAGGCACTTTAGTGGGGGCTTTTTTGCAGCTTTTATCTAACAGTGGATTAAATTTGCTTTAGAAAAAAGTGCCAAAAAGCCCTGCTGAAGCACCCGATCTAAACAGATGCTGTGGAGCTAGGATAAACTCATGTGCTGCTTCTTTCAATAAAGCACATTAAGGGGTGGCGGGGGTTGAATATCTGTCAACAGCCAAAACATATAGATTGGCTTAATTGATGATGCATGATACATTTATATTAGTACTATTGATAGTACTACTAGTACTAGAAGTATTACTAGTATCAGATCCTATCTAAGCCACAGACAGCAGAGGTACTTCATGGAAGACAAACTTATTACTTGGAAGTAATAAAAATTGACACTGAATGTCACACTGTTACCAGCATTTTCCATAACTGATAGTTATTGTTCATGAGCTGATGCACACAATGAACTTTGTAGATGTGAAGAGTATATTTGTGTAAAGTAAAGCCTAAGCTATTTTTTTTTATATTGGTGAATGCTTACATGCTCCTGATTTAACAGTTATAGATAGAAGTAGTTAGCTGTGTTACGATTAAGTCAGGCAGAAAGCGAGTATGTAAATTCTTTAAAACTTTGAGATTCAGTCCTACAATCTACAAAAATTAATTGACTTCAATGAAATGCTCTATTCAGCCTCTGGAAAATTCTGAGTATCTTGGTTAGGGATTGTGTTTAAACTTGCTGAAGCTGGTGGATGTGAATGTCTTCTTTCCTTTAAGACAGTTGTAAGAAACCCTTTAAAATTCTTGATGTAACCCAATAATCAATATAAGAAAATCAGCCACCATTCCACAAGCACATAACAAGGCTCATGAAGATGCTGAACTGAGTGGGACAATGAGTTTCTTAATAGACTTCTGTGGCAAATTTAAGGCATACAGCATTACTTAGTAGAACTGCATTTGTGAGATATAGGCAAAATTCCAGAGCTGATAGGAGGGGTCATAAAAAGGACTCTCTCCCAAAAGTGTGGAGGAATGACCATTCTACTATCCTCAGAAAAAAAAAGGGGAAAGAGAAAGATAGAAAGATGCTTCAAGATATGAGCCAAGAGAATGTCTCCTCTGCTGGATCTTTTTTGTTCAATGTCTTTAGCACATTTTTGTCATTTTACATGCAAATAGTAGTGTATCTAAAATATCTGGCTAGTTATTTAAATTCTCTTCCTAACAAAATTAACCTAAAGTTCCTTTTTTTTAAATTAACTACTCAGGTCAGAAAGACTTTAGTAAAAGTTGATTAAAAGAATGTGGGGGTTTTTTTCATATTTTTCAAACAACTCTGTTAAGGCAACTCTCACTTGATCAGTGATGCGGTTTTTTTGAAAGTCAGATTACTTGCTTAAATACATACTTATCATTTACTCTTGAATTTAATAAACTATAAGCTATTATTTTCCCTTTAGAATAATATACATCTGTTTACCCCTTTTGTCCCCAGTGAATATAATTTATATTATGAGTCTAAATAATTGATCTTATTTCAAGGCTAAAAAGGGGAGTACTAATAGGCTAGGGACAGACATTCAAAATGTGTGAGCCTGACTTGATTCAGTCTTTTCAGGTTAGTCTAATCTGGCTAGGCTAAATCACTTAATAACTGCACAGACAGAGGTCAGGGACAGACATTGCAAAAACTGCTCTGAGCCAAATCAGTTAAGTCTATACTATATTCAACCAGCTTTATCTGAAACTGTTTTCAGCCCTTTTCAAACTGATTTATGTGTACTGAACATCTGTTCTGTTACATGTTTAAAGGATTTTCTGATCACCTAAACAGTTTCATGTGTAATGTCTGCCCCTAGTCAGAAAGATTATGAGAGACGAATGATTACTAACCCTCAAAAATTTTGTTCATACTCTTGCCAGAGCTTAGAAATTTCTATACAAAACATAAAAAAATCTTCAAAGCTTCCTTTTACACACAAGATATTCACTTCAACTGTATTAAATTAATAGAGTCATAGAATCATAGAAAATTAAGGTTGGAAGAGACCTCTGGAGGTCATCTAGTCCACCCCCCTGCTCAAAGGAGGACCATCCCCAACTAGATCGTCTCAGCCAAGGTTTTGTCAACCTGGGTCTTAAAAACCTCCAGGATTCCACAACCTCTCTGGGTAACCTGTTCCAGCATTTTAATACTCTCCTAGTGAGGAAATTCTTCCTAATAGCTAACCTACACTTTTTTTGCTGCAACTTGAGACCATTGTTTCTTGATCTGTCATCTGCCACCACTGAGAACAGTCTAGCTCCATCCTTTTTTGAACCCCCCTTCTGGTAGTTGAAGGCTGCTATTAAATCTTCTCTCAGGCTTCTCTTCTCTAGTCTAAATAAGACCAGTTCCTTCAGCCTTTCCTCATAAGTCATGTCCCCCAGCCCCTTCACCACTTTTATTGCCCTCCACTGGACTCTCTCCAATTTGTCCACATCTGTATTGGAGTCCCCAAAACTGGACACAATGCTTCAGGTGTATCCTCACCAGTGCTGAATAGAGGGGAATAATCATTTCCCTTGATCTGCTGACAACACATCTACCAATATACCCCAGTATGCCATTATCCTTCTTGACAACAAGTGCACACTGTTGGCTGACATTCAGCTTAATTTCCACTGTAACTCCCAGGTCCTTTTCTGCAGAGATGCTGCCTAGCCAGTTAGTTCCCAGCTTATACTGGTGCATGGAATGCTTCCATGTCATGAGGTCCCTTCCAGCCCTAAACTTCTGTGGATCCATGAATCCTAAGTGGAAGACTTTGCACTTGTCCTTATTGAACCTCATAAGATTCCTTTTGGTTCAATCCTCCAATTTGTCTATGTCACTTTGAATCCTAGCCCTACCCTCCAGAATATCTACTACTCCCCACAGCTTGATGTTACCTGCAAGCCTGCTGAGGACATACCCCATAGCTTAGTGTCATCTGCAAACTTGCTGAAGGTGCAATCTATGTCATCTTCCAGGTCGTCGATGAAGATATTGGACAAAATGTGCCCCAGGACCAACCTCTGGGGCACTCCACTTGATACCAGCTACCAACTAAACATTGAGCCATTGACTATGACCCTCTGAGCCTGATAATCCAGCCATTTTCTATCCCTCTGACAGTCTATTCATCCAACCTCTACTTCCTTAGTTTCCCTTTGAAAATGTTGTGGGAGTGAAGATTTTAGCAAGGTTTTTGATCCAGTCTCCCACAACATTGTCAAAGCTGATAACTAATTATGATGGAAAACATAAGCAAGAAAGAGAAAGCAAAAAGAAGACATTTCACAAAATACATATCACATTTGCTTAAATTTACCCACATGTGTAATCTTATTAGAATCAAGTTGTGCATTTGCTTTTGCAAGACAGGGTCCCTAGATGCAGTGCTGCTGAACATTGTAGACAATAAATTTATCAGTGATAAACAGTAACGTTTTGGATGACATTTGATTTTAAGAATCGCTTACTCAATCAAACAGCAGAAATATTTTGTGGGACTTAGGTGTCAACACAAAACAAATTGAAAATATAACTCTTTGCCACAACTGTCCACAAACACACTGCGGAGCAAAAATTGTTCATAGAAATTATTCAGTGAAAGATTGTGAATAATGGACTAATTTAGGAAAATCAAAATCTGTTCATGGACAATTTGTGAGCTGAAGAGAGTTGAAATTCATCAGCTAAATTATTTGCTATAAATTATTCACCATTCTCTAATGAGCACCCAAAAATATGGCTGCTTATCTGACTATTCCAAATTATATAAACTGCTTTTCTCTGGAAGCTGTTATGTTTCCAGAAATACTGTGAGCACAGGCTTCCTTTTGTGATTTCCATATGTCCTAACTGATTTTCTTCAAGTTATATTCCTGGCAAAACTGTGAAGTACAGAACAATGAAAAAATGGAACATGCTAAAGAAAATAATCACATCTTCCATATCACAAAATCTGTTCTCACCAGCATTAGTTCAAACTTGAGATGAAGGTCAAGAGCTTACAAAGCATTAAGGTGGGCTTAGGCACCTAACTGTGACTCTACTTCACCCTGTTCAGGTCCTTGATTCAGTCTGGATGCTTGTTTCTTAAAAGGTAGAAACTTTGCCACAAAAATGTTCTCCATCTGTTTTATTCAATAAAGGACAGTGGCTCAGCTTCAAAAAAAATAAACACTAAAGAAAGAGCTAAGTAATAGCTGACCTCTGGTGTGATGGTTAGAACATTGTTCTGTGAAGTTAGAGAAATATAAGGTCAAACCAATGTAGTGTAATAGAATGCATGTGTCCTACTTTCTGGCCAAATATCCTAACCACTCAGCTATTGCAGCTAAACATTCAGGTCCTAGGTCTTCCCTACCATAACCAATTCACACATTTTCAGTCCATGGATATGAATATAAATCCAAAAAAGCAATGCACACATAGCTGAGTAAGAGCCTGACCTACGAGCAGCTTACTGAACATCCACGCTATTGGTGAAATAGAGTTCTAAGTGGCATTTTTAGCACTTGTGTGGCTAAAATACTGCCATCTAGACACATAAAGAGAAATAGATTTCATAGATTTCATAGATATTTGGGCTGGAAGGGTCCCCGGAAGATTATCGAGTCAAGCCCCCTGCCCCAGAGGCAGGAAGTCAGCAGGGATTATAGGATCCCAGCAAGATAAGCATCCAAATGTGTCTTGAAGGCATTCAAAGTGGGTGCTTGCACCGCCTCTGGTGGCAGTCTATTCCAAACCTTGGGAGCGCAGATAGTGAAGAAGTTCTTTCTTACGTCCAGCCTGAATCGGTCACAATGGAGTTTGTGACCATTCAATCTTGTCATCCCTTGTGGGGCTCTGGTGAACAGACATTCCCCCAGATCCTGAAGAGCACCCCTGAAGGTTCATGTTCATCTTGTGGTCAACCGCGACCCCCAAGTCCCTTTCATCTGTAATGCTAACCAGTGTAGCACTACCGAGCCTATAAGCATGGTACAGGTTTTTCCTTCCAAGGTGGAGAACCTTGCATTTTTCGGTGTTGAATACCATTAGGTTCTCATCCGCCCATTTCATGAGTCTGTCCAGATCTACCTGGATCACCCTCCAATCCTCAGGTGTGATGCTTTACCTCAGAGTTTCATGTTGTTGGCAAACTTGGCCAGTCTGCTTCTGACACCAATGTCCACATCATTGATGAAGATGTTAAACAGTATAGGCCCTAGGACAGACAGACCCCACTGGTCACAGCACACCAAGATGATTGGCTCCCATTGACCACCACCCTCTGGGTCCTACCATGGAGCCAGTTCCCCAGCCAGTGGATCATGGTGATGTCAAGGCCACAGTTAGCCAGTTTAGCCAAGATGTGATCATGGGATACCAGATTGAAGGCTTTTTTTAAAGTCAAGGTATACAACATTGATCTCTTCCCCCTTGTCCAGGTGATACATCACCTGGTCATAAAAGGAAATGAATTTCAACCAAGTCCACTTACATGCCTAATAGGTAGAATAGAATCTGGCCCTTGCTGTGTAGTAGTTTCTTTATCTGAACTGATTAGTCAGTTTCAAGTCAATACCACTTTGACCTCATAGGAAATGACAGATCTGCCTCTTAGGTTGTTAATGTGTTCAGTTTAGTCTTTGTGATTCAGGTATCAAATGGTGTTTAGATATGTTACTGGAAGATAAACTTACATATTTTGTCATTTGGGTAGTTTTAATTCATCCCCTTATGCTAAGTACAGTTAAGAAGCTCAAGGATGAATCAATTCAATCTTTGCAGGTTACCCTAAGCTGCACAGACTGAATCAATAAGCAAGTGAACAGACGTTCGGTTTTGATTCCAGAAATGCAGCCACATGCCTGCAATGGCCCATGCCAAAAGCTAGGGACCTGTGTGGTGGGGGGACTGAGGGTGAGGTGAAAAGCAACGTAGGATGCTGGGGTACTGTGGGTTAACTGGAATCTGAAGGGAGCTGAGACAGAATTTCAATAAAGCAATTTAACCTAAATCAGTTAAGTCTGATACTACACCCATCCAGATTTATTTTAAACCACATTTTTGCTATTTTGTAAGTAGTTTATGTGCATTGAACTTCTGTTCTGTTACAGATTTGAACTTGTTTCCAAACACTTATACTGTTTTTTGTGTAATTTTGTCCCTAGCCTTAAAAAAAAAAAGTTTTGCTTTAGTGCCTGGTCTTATTGGGTGTTTTTACACCTGTTCTGGGGGTGGAGGGTACTTTAGAGTGGCTTTGTAAGCTGCTCTAATTAAAGTGCCCACAGTGTCTTGGTCAACAAACTTTAGTTAAAGTGCCCCCATTGCCATTTTGAAGCATGGGGATGCTGGTACATGAGACATGGAGACTGGCTGGAGCATGCTAATTACACCATCAGAGCACTTTCTCAGCACATGTACAGGTGTCCATTGTCCTTGTTCATCCTGTTTCTATCATTTCTTTCTATTTGTTCACCACATAATAAACAAGATTCTTCTGTCAGTTCTTTCCCAGTAAATAACTATAATAGCAATGCACTTTAAGAAATGATAAATTGTTGGTTTTGTTGTTGCTGTTGTTGCTACTTCTGTTTACAATGGATGTCATTAAACTTGAGTGTCACACTTGGAATGATTCAGGGGTGTTGGTTGTAGGTGTATTGGTCTAAGGACATAGGCAGATAAGGTTTTTGGGGGTAAATCCGGTATCTTTTATTAGACCAACTAGAAGGGCTGGAAAAATTTGTAAGCTTCTGGGTAGAAAAACCCTTCTTTGGGCAGAGCAAGTGTCTTTCAGTTTCCAGACAGGGATACTAAGCAGCTTGGAATTTGTTAATAGCTATTTGGTAATGGTCAAACACTCTGTGCACATCCTAAACATCTGTGATTATGTCTGTATCTAGCAATTAATATTTAGTCCAATTCTGAGACTAGAATGAGCTACAATGAAACCTGATACAAAGTCCACTGAAGTCAATGAGGTTTCAAGTGTTACTAGGAACAACAGGTATAACCTAAAGTTTTGATTGTTTGTGGATTTTCATTTTTTATTGTATTGCATTCTGATTTTAATAGCAGTTCATAATTCAAATTTCATACAACATTCAGACAATAACCCTGAATCAGCCCTGATTTTCTAGATTCAAAACTCAAATTTTCCAATTTTCCAATTTTTTGAGGACTGTGGTGATGGAAAACCTGTGTGGGTAATATATACATCAATGTGAAGTAAAGATACCAGTCAAATTTGACCTTTCTGAAAAGCATAAGAAAAGTACATTCAGCTATTTTTTTTGAAAGAATGAAAGCTATTATACAGAATGTCCACAGTTGCAGATTTCACAGGTTTCTGCACTGGAGCTGCTAACTACTTGTTGCATGATTACTGCCTACCTTCTCTGCTGGAGACGCCCAGGGAAATCTGTGGGAAGTGGCAAGGTGGACACACCTTGCATGAGCTGAGCCTTCCATTACCATATTGAAGCATCTTAAGAGAGACAAATGGTTTCAAGATGGTTTCTATGAATCCTGATATCTCTTCATTGGGTGAAACCAGACAACAACTATGCACCAGCATGAATAACCAACAACAACAAGAAGACAGAGACAGCTGAACACAGGTAGAAGAATATGTTTCACAGAGTAAACACTCTGTATGACCTCACAGTTCTTGTGCTCAAAGAAATCTACCCAACAATTGTGTGAACAGAACTTCATCAGTCTACTGGACACTAAGTACCAGGGACTTAACAGACAATGACTTCATGGTCCACCTAACCACATACTCACTAACATCTGCACTTCACAGGTGATAATGACCCACATTAATATGTTCCATCTTCAGTTTAGCTCTGCTGGGACTTCTTCCTCCCTTGGGGACTGAGGAAGGGTATTGTGATACTTGAAAGCTTGCCTATGTCTATATTGACCTTAGAGTTGATCCAATAAAAGGAATCACCCAGAAGAATTCTTGCTTCTTACATAAGTCCTGACCCATCATGGCAACATCTCCTCAAAATTACCAAAACAGGAGTTGAAGAAGGTATTTTCTGAGTCAACTCCAAAACAAGAACCGGAACTCATTGGCACTTCTCAATCAGAAAAGTAGTATGGGCATGCTACTTTTTTATTTAAATAACTAGCTTCTGTTTGTGTTCATATCAGCCTGTACACTGCAAGCAATAGTTGTCTCTCTCTTCCATTGATGCAACTCAACTGGACCAGACCCTGGTCTCTGTAACTAACATATAATTCAAGGTGCTGATGGAAGTACAACTCCCTGCTGTAACTGAGAATGATTTGCAGGAAGCGTCCTGAGTTACAGTGATCCCCTGGAAGAAAGAGAAGTTCATTATTGGTCCCAGGGGGATGGGTGGTGAGTGGAGGGGAACAAGCTGATTGCTGTGATCCCATAGCAATGCAGCTTGATTCCTTTATCAATGGACCGTCCTCCCAGCAAGACTGCAAAGTTTTCAGAATGCGAAGGAGAAAAGGGAACAGAGGGAGCTCATTCTAGGGGTTCTCTAACCAGCACTGGAAGGTGGGGCAGGTTAATTGAAGCCTCCCCCAACTGAGGGGTCCCTCCATCTTGAGGTGGGACTCTAATATACCCACCCCAACTTCTAGTGGGGGCTAAGAAACCCCCAGAACAAACTTTCTCTGCTCCCTTTTCCCCATCCCATTCTGAAAACAGCTTGAGGTTGGCAGGCAGCACAGAGAAAAGTTACAGAAGATGTTCTGTTTTGAAACATATTCATCTGACTCCTCATGCAATGGGGATTCAGATTTTCAACCAATCAGCTATTTTTTAAGCTGTATGCAGCCATGCACTTGTGTTTGGTCATGATGACTATAAACTGCTTTCTGTGGCCAGATGTTTGTCACTTCTGTCTGCACCCTCAGAATAATACCATTGCTTACAAATATAGCAGTACTCAATATTTAGGATCATAGAAAAGTAGGGTTGTACGGGACCTCACAAAGTCATCTAGTCCAGCCCCCTATCTGAGGTAGGATCATTCCTGACTAAACCATCCCAGCCAAGTATAGGACCAGAGGAAAGTAGAGTTGGAAGAGACCTCACATAAAAACAAGGGAATCATTTGCATTAGTTATTAGCTACAATATATAAACTGCCCTGGGAACAGTGCTTTACTTCTGGGGCTCAAGGATACCTTCTTTACTTTCTCTCCTTTTTTGCAATTTCCCTCTGAATCTTTCCTTCATAGCAGCCCAATGGAGTATCTTCTACAAAAAAAGGTGCAGGATATTTTCAAACTAGCATGACCCATAGCTTTGTGATTGTTGCACCACGCTAGGATATAGAAGATGTATGCTCCTACCCTAAGATGTATGCTCCTACCCTGTGATGCTGAGAGGGGGCCTAGAAGCCAAGGTGTTACTTTACATAGAAGTCAGTGCCATTGTTTGTTAGATGGACATACAGGTTCGGGAGTTGTCTCTCCACACAAGCTGTGAATCCTATAAAAATGCCTTCCTCTTAGGATGTCAGGATCAAGTTAAATGGCAGTGGATGGTAGTATCTTTGGCTTCTGTTTATAATGGATATAATTATAAGACTTCCCATTGAGAATATGGAGAGTGATGCATATCTGATAGCACATAAACACTGCCCATTGAAAGAATGGGGGAGTCCCATTATTTGCCAGACAAAAGATGTTCCACATCTGGCAGTGCACAAGGTAAGAACAAGAGAACTATGCACCTTCACAGAATCTATCTGATTACATCCTTGAACTGTTAGATTAGAACAAAAAGAAGCTAAGCCAGGGGTGTCTTAGCCAGTGGAGCAAATAGAGAAGCTGAACAAAGAATAAAAATAAATACTAAGCTCCAAAGAATTGGATCAGGGATTGTCAGTAAGCTGGAATTCTAGATGTTCTGGGAGACTGAACCACAAGGATATCCATGTAGAGGAGCTGATCCAAAGACAAGGGCCACTGATGCCCAAGGTACCCCAATATTAAGACAGTCCACAAGGATGAAACTGTCCTAGAGCTGCAGACCCTAGAAGCCTGGGTTGCTCAGCAGGCCCTCTAGTAAGTTGGCAGAAAATTCTAGAAATCCTAAGATACCCGTTTCTAGAAAACCTATATTTTCTTTAAAATAGATGTATGTCTCTGAAACATTATGGTTTTGGTGAATCAGGATTTTCCAATAAATTCCAGTTTCCTCAGGCATACCCAGAAAACTGGTTTTGAGTCAGAAGGAGGAATGGATGTTATATATGCATTGAGTTTGGCTTCTTGAGATTCTGCTAGGACTTTTGAAAAGTCCTAGCAGAATTTCAAGAAGCTGAAGGAAATGGGGAAATGCTTGCACCTTTCATGATGCCATCTGATGTTTTCCTATAAAATGGTGAGTGATTTCAAAAGCCACTATTCTCTAAATATGGAATGTATCATGAAGACTGCACTTAACAGGTTTCAACACAGAAAAAAAGCTGTGTACCTAACTTTTTATATGTCAATGGTAGTTGCTTTCTTTCTGGTAAATTAAAGAATTGGTATAGAAGCAGACGTTAAACTGTTATTATGAATACTCTTCTTACTATATAAACATGAAATAACCTAATGAAGTTCTTTTCCACTGACCAAGCCTTTCTTTAACATCTCTTGGAGTTGTACATGGTTTTACTTATTGCATGCAATTTAAAATAACATTTTATGTCTCCAGTTTATTTTCCTATTTATTATAGAGCTTCTGGTAAAACTTAATGCCATTTATCCATTATTTCCTCATTATTAGTTCTATATTGGGTGAGACGTGCTGCTATGAATTTGTGACAGAAAAAAGAAACAAATTCATAGGATGACTGGAAAATTACTATGGATATATCCATATATATCTATATAGCTATACACACACTGAGTTATGACTATAGCTATATAGGTATATAAATGTGTGTGTATGTGTGAGTATCACGCATTTCTAGTTTCATGACAAAAAAATTAAAAACGAGGAAATACAGTAATAATATTTTCTTCAGTGTAAACCTCTGACAGAAGGGCTCAACATTTTGTTTCTAGTTTTTACAAAATACCAATACATAATTTCTGCTAGACAAAGGATATTTACACACAGGTATGCATACTTGCCTTCTGCCAAATAATAGCTCTTAAAAGGGCAAAATTCCAGTGATTGCTAGTTGTGCTGTTACGTGACTATAAAATGTCTCATTATACAAATAATGTTGACCTTTTTCCCTCAAATCTGTCTAATCATTTTTTTTAAATCTCATTTATAACTTGGTAACTATGACACTAGAGAAGCTCATCATGATCATGCTTCAGAAAGCAATAACAGTGATAAATTGTATTTCTATTTGTTTTAGGATGATGCCTATTTAAATTGACTAAAAAAGCTAAACTTTAATTGGAAAAGTTAATTCTTTAATGAAACAGATGAGTTTGTTCATTTTGTGCCCATTAACACTGTAAGTGTTGAGTACAGTTGAGTTGATCTTAAACTTTACTAACAATGTGAGAATGAAATATGCAGCTCTTGGGTCCTATTTCCACTTTAATTGCAATCCAGACAGTTTCCAAAAAAAGGGCAGTTTGTTTGGGGGGTTTTTTCACTTTCTTCATTTTGAAATTTGCCCTAAGGGCTCAATAATACAATATGCCAAACATTTTGCTCACAATTCAAGAAAATGCATAAGCACATGCTTAACTGATAATCTTAAAGTGATGTCATTGACTTTAAAGTATTCAGCACCTCTGCAATCAGGCTATTCTACTGGTGAACTGGTGCTTTTTTCTTAGGAAAATATGGTATATAAGCAATGGCTTCTTTCCATCTCAGCATGGACAGTGAACACATGATATAGAAAGATAATTTTGAAACTTCTAATATGGCACATTCACCTCTCACTTCTTTACCCTTGGCTCATGATTTCCTTGGACTGTCAGATCAATGTAATGTAAAGCAGGTCATTAAATGGCAGTAAACTGTCCCAGCCCCACCTTTCCAATGAATGTTTTGGTGAGCATTGGGAATGACTACAGTAATTCCCATAGCTTTGAAGAAGCCCAGTGAGCAGAGAAGGGATTATTGTTAAAAAAAAGAAAAAACAAATAAAAAAAGAGTGAGGTTAATGGCCACAGAAAAGGATAAGTGATTCTCTGAGCTCTAGCACTGGTTACCGTGTTGTGCCTTTTGACTTGCTCTTCTGTGTCATCTTCACAAGCCTGTTCTGCGTGCTCAATGCTATTTCTTTTTACCATTTCTCACAAAGCTTTCCTAATAATGCTGTCCTTTTGGAGCTTTACATTTAAATGGGACTTTAAGTTGACACTGTGAAAGTGCTCTCTGTTGGCCTACCTCAATAATGTTAATAGGAATGGAATTAAGCCACTACTGAGAGTGCTCAGAAATCCTACCCCAAATACCTCTAGCAAAGGAGAATCAAGAGAAAAAGCAACCCTGACAAAAATCATAATCCAAATGTCAAACAAACTTAGCATGCATATAAGTGGCGAGTTTAAAGAAAGTGCAAATACATGCACAGAGTTTTTCTTTCTCTGGGTATTCCTTACAATTCTAATGCAATGCTCAACATGGTCTGTTTCCTACAGAACTTCATTTAAAAAAAAGGGGGCGGGGGGGATTTGAAAATGAATAAGAGTTTAACCAAACTAGGTCTGATGACTTATTTTTATAGACTCATCTCTCTCACTCCCTTCAAATAGACATGTAGGCATCCCAGGTGCATAGGAAAAATGAGGGAATAAGCAACCACCTGGGCTCTAAGGAATGAGTCACAAAATGGAAACCATTCTCAGTCCCTCACCCAACCCATATCCAAAATACCCTCTTCAGCTCCTATGTCACAGTGATTTTTTGCCAACTTCTATCTTTTTCTCCTTTTCTTGTTTTTTTTTCTATCAGTCCCATTTAATACCCTATATTAGAATGAATATCCATGTGCATGCAAAATCTGTTTATAAATGAATAAGGGAGTTCAGGGTAGTGAAGCTATTAATACCTGCTATTTGCAGTGATGACATCCCTTCTAGATGGGTGTGCTGCCCTCACGCCAATCGTTATCTTTCCTTGATTATCTGCAACCCCCCCATGCTGTTCTACTTCATACTAGGGGGTTTCAGTAGCCTCACTGCACACAGACTCCTGGAGGTATAAATTAATGTGGTGAAGGTCAGAATTGGGTCTATATTTGCTGACAAAATGGCAAGTGCTATTTAACTGGGAAAGTGACTGGAATAAGGAGGCACTTTTCCAATTAGGGATTTAGGTACTTATGTGTAAAATGCTGTCATACCTTACTTTTTGGAGTCTGGATGCTACAGTAAAATCCAAAACTCAGGTACTCACACTCCTTATAAAGTACAAGGACAGAATTAGGTGCTTCAGAACAGCAAACTAAAAATACCTTGCACACTCAAGAGGGAAGCCACTGAAAACTAGCCAATAGGACATGCTAAGCCAGATCTGTGGAATCCAGGAGGCAAACATGCCAGGGGAGGTGTGGCTAAGTGGGATGAACATTTTCCTAGGAGAGAGTGTGACTGGAGTGTACTTAAGAATATCCTGGCTACCATGGTATTGAAAAGCCCAGAATGAAAAATGGTACTTGTAACGAAGAATCAGTGTTTTAAATATGGAAATTAAAGGATGGAAGAAGAAACAGACATTAATTGATCTGTCCCATATATTTAGAGAAAACTCAGTTCAGTGTCCTGTGAACAAAATTAGCCATGTAAACAATCCTTTCAAACTTTCTAGAACGAACTGAATATGTGTGTCCAAGTGATCGATCGAAGACAGAATTGCAATAAGTGAAAAAAAGAAAAAAAAAGGAAAGGGGGAAAGAAAGAAAGAAAAATACCAAGGAAATCAAGGCTTCTAAATATTTCTTGGCAATGGACAGACACAGCAGCCATTATCTGCTTGGCAACTAAACTTTCCTTGACAATGGTTTTTCTTGTCCAGATTTATGTCAATATTAATACTCATTAATTTGATAAACCTGTGATTTCCAGTCTGTGAGAGCCAGATTGCACTGAAATATCATGTACTAGCCAACACGAGAGTGTTAGCAAAGCACTGAAATAATTAATTGGCTTCTGTTGCCCCACACTCCTGTGGTTTTTCCACCTACTTCTCCAACTGCTTCATCAAAATATCCTTTGGCAGTTCTTTCTTTTCCCTTATCTGATCTGTTGTGTCACTTATAGTTCTGTCCTTTGGACTTTCTTCTTTTCTCTTTGAACCTTACCCCCAGGTAGCCATATCTACTCATATGACTTTTACTACCATCTCTTTACTGATGACTCATAAATCTATTTTCCCAACCAACTTTTTCCATACACTGTTTTTTCACATACTCTTTTGGTGGCCTACCAGTGGATTATCATGCATAGTTTCAAATTGCCAAAAGCTGAGGTCTTGTTCTCTTTCTTCCCAATATTTAACACATTCTTTCTATTTTATTGATATAAATAGAGGATTTTATAATTTTAGCATATTTATTTTCCATTTCTCCCTGAAGGCATAAGAAATTCACTGAAAATTAGTGTTGGAAGGGACCTCAGGAGGTCATCTAGTTCAACCCCCTGCTCAAGGTAGGACCACCCCCAACTAGATAATCCTAGCCAAGGCTTTGTCTATCCGGGTTTTTAAAACCTCCAACAATTGAGATTTGACAACCAAACTGGATAATGTGTTCTAGTGCTTTATTACCCTTCTAGTGATAAAGCTTTTCCTAATACCTAACTTAAACTTCCCTTGCTGCTACTTGAGTCTATTGTTCCTTATTCTGTCATTTGCCACTACTGAGAACAGTCTAGCTCCATCCCCTTTTTACGACCCAAATACTAAGTGGCTGGAGGCCAAACAGCTGCAGGCTACACCATCTTGAGCCATGGGCCTCTGGTCACATGCCACAAGAGCATCTCCCACCCTACACTACACTGCACACTGTGCACGCCCTCCCCCAACTCTGTATCATGCACTCATGTCCCTATAACTGATGCACTGCATGCCCACATAGCCCTAGGCTCACCCTCAGCACCCTAGGGCCAGCTGCACTGCACTGCTCCACTAGCTAGGGTGGGGGCAGGCAGTGAAAGCCAGAGGAAGAAGGAGGAGCCCAAAGACTCTGGCTGCTGTTGCAATGGTGGGAGTGTCAGTAGGCAGGAGCTCAGAGGCAGCTCTGGTATATATGAAGGGCTCATCCAGACTGAGGTGTCCCCACCCTTCTTACATTGCATCTTCCAATATTTAGAAGGCTTGGAAATCCTAATTCAGAGAATTCAGTTTCAGCCATACTATGTATTTAATGCTCACAGATTGACTTATCCTGCATGAATTTGTCTAATCCTCCTTTGAACCTCATTAAATTGTCAGCTTCTAGAATAGCTTGTAGCACTGTGTTCCACAAGGTAGTTACACAGTGAGTGAAAAATAATTTCCTTTTGCTTATTTTAAACCTGCACTTCACTAATTTCATTGACTGTCCCCTAGTAAAATATGGTGAATAGTAAATATGTATTCTTATTTTCTCTGCACCATTCTTTATTGTATAGATTTCAGTATGCCACCCCCACCCCCAATTCTTTTGTCTAAATTAAGAAGTCATAGCTCATTTAGTCTCTCCTCATACAGATGCCTGTAGATGCCTCTCCAAACAGAGACTGTTTTTAATAAGGATTCAGTAGATCTGCAGTTTCTTGTTTGGGTTCCATCAGGATTGTTGCGTGATTTTGTCACTTGATCTTTGTGATTTCCCATTGTTTGGTTTATCAATTTCCTCTATAACTCCTGTAGAGGCATCTCAGTGTGGCCCAGTTGTTGCCATGGCTTGCCATAGTTTCTGTCTTTTCTGTTTTACTTACTTGGATATTTAATTTCTTGAATGACTTTTATTTTGCCTTTTGTATTCTATGTAACTCTAACAGACCCCTTACTTGACCTGGGACTGACTGCCCGGTGTTTGACCTGGATCAAAACAGGAGCTACACAGTCATTTACACACATTACCCTCCCAAGCTGCATAGATGTTCCTTCACCACTAGGTGGTCAATAAGAGCACACAGCCTGAGAGTCTTATCCCTGGAATGAGCTGCAATATCTGCACAAACTTACAAAAGAATTGCTCAGGAAAAAGTGTTACTACATTTTATCTATCGTACTTCAGAGGGACTTACAGTGGGACAGTGGATGTATATATCTGTACAATCCCATAACAAAAAGCTTTCACCTGGGACAAAAGTGATGTCTTTTCATAATCCCATTTAACCATACTGACTCTTTTTTGTCCTGCTTACTATTTTTAAGATTACTCTTACTGCTGAAATGCTTATACAGCTCAATTATTTCCCTCGATTACTGCAACCTTCTCCCTGGCATTATAGAGAAGTTTCAAATATACAAAGGAAAATGGTAACCATCCAATAGGGTTTTTAAAAATAGACACACAATATTTAACAATAGAATTACATCTTTTATAATTTATATATGAAATGGAAATGTATTAAGGGAGAAATATATATATACGTGTGTGAGTATGTATATATGTATGTATGCAGAGATGAACCAACCAGAGTGCAGGGCCTAGGGCAAATCAGCCTAGGATGCTAGGAAGCCAGAGGCAGGTTCGGTTGTGGGGCAGGGGTGGCAAGTGGGTGGACGAGCCAGATTTGGCAGTTGGAGAGGGGGCATGGGGGGGCCGAGCAGCAAGTTGTGAAGCCGGTGGCAGTGTGAAGTCACCATGCTGCTCTGCCCAGCTCCACAGGGTCTGGGTCAGTTGCCCCGATTTGCCCCCCTAAAGACAGTCCTATATCCTGTGTGTGTGTGTGTGTGTGTGTGTGTGTGTGTGTGTGTGTGTGTGTGTGTATGTTAGATTTATATTTTAATTTCTAAAAAATCATTTTGGTACCATACCAATTCAGCTTTATGAACTCTTTTTTGTAAGGAATGTTTCTCAAATTTCCTCTCAGTCTATTTACAATATAATGGAGCAAAATATTTTATCATAGGCAAGACCTTGGCTTTTTTTTTTTCCTTTTAATATCTTTGCAAGTTGTATGTTGCCTTTTGTATCAAGTTGAAGCTTGACACTGTGGAAGCATTTTGCTAATAGTTTTAGTCTAATAGATTTAATGTAGATCAATAGTTTTTAGTTTAATAGATTTAATGTAGAAAGCACTGTAGAAAAACAAGCCTAAAGCATTTATGTGCCTGTGCAATACCTATGAAGGTTACTGTATCTTAAAAAACCTGAAAAAAATCTGGAAAAAATACATTTTCAGAGTTCCAACAAATTGAATTTGGAAAACACCAGCACCAGGTCTTCCACTGGACCTGTAGACCCACTCTGATGTTCTTATGCACTTCTTGGGCATGTCCATACATGTGCCTGACTCTGTAGCTGGTACTGCACAGTCATTTAGTACTTGCTTTATGTAATAGGACATACAGGTCATTTACCTAAAGCAAGTACTACATAACTGTACAGTACCAACTGCACAGTCAGGGGCATGTGTGGATGCACCAAAGAAGCGCATAAAGCAAGTACTAAACGACTGAGCAGTACCCACCAGTACTGTGCAGTTCCAAGGGTGTACAGGTCATTTTAGGCCCTATTGCACATTAGCTTATTGCTACTATGTATTAGCAGCATGCCTGCTGATGCTACATCACCATCATGATGAGCTACATCACCATAGCTTATTGCTGTATTGTCTCATGTAGACTTACCCCTCAAGTGGGACTATGTAAGAAAGTAAGTCCACCTTATTACAGGATCAACATTTTATACTGCAATTTTATTAAATGTGTATAGATCAAATGAGAAAAATGAGTCCCTGGCACAACTCTAATAATTTTAATGGAGTTATAGCACAACCCCATTCTGGCCTGTAACCCAGGTGTAATGTAGAATATGGACCACTTTCTAGATGTTCCAAACTTGGTTGTTTCTAAATTTTGTCCATTCTTCCTGAAGAATACATTCTAAATGTATCCATCCTCACAGTTAAAATCTTCTCAAAATGATCAACACTTCATCAAATGGTTCGTAGAAAATCATCATGCTTCACCTTTATACTTCAGAAGGCACAGTCACCTTAGTGAGCACCTGTGCTCCCATACTCTACTCTTCTGCTGAGTTTAAAGACAAGTTTTACAATGAACTGGCTAGTGTTTTCAGTAAAATCCTAACAATTGAGAACTTACATCTCCTTGGGGGCTTTAATGAATCCTGGCTAATTTTCCTGGACAAAAGCTGTTGGTGTTTTGATGGATAACATAACATTAATCACCAGCACATTCTTTCAAATGAAGCCATGCCATAAAGTATCATGGAGGAACCCAAAATTCAGGCACCAACACCATTTGGACCTCATCACCAGTAGATGGTCCAATCTCAATAATGTCCTTCTTACTTAGAGCTAGCATAGTGCAGACTGCAACACTGATTACTTGCTTGTGGTCACTAAGATCAAACTGAAACCAAAGAAAATCTTCTAAACTAAGTATCAGTGTTTGTCATACATTAACATCACTAATGCATCTAATAATCAGAAAACCTTACAGCTTATGGAAGCTCTGGAGGAAGCTGTTCCAGAGCTGCCTTTGTGTAAGATGTCGAAAGAGAAGTGGGGAAGCCTTCTGTCCCGGAGACTGGGGTGACACCAGAAACTCACCTGTGGAAGGGGACGACACACCCGTGAAACTTGCGTGGCTCCTGAGCCAGCTCTTCATACAGCTGTGGCTGGCCAGTGATGTCAGGTCCAGATGCCAACTGGTGAAGGTAAAAATGGCGGCAGCTGCAGTGGAAGGGGCGGATGGCCCCAGAGTGGGGGATCTGTCGATGGTGGAGGAGCAGTGTGAGGCCCCATGACATCTGGGGAAGAACGGGGAGCTGGAACAAGGGAAGCCAGAGAGAGGGAGCCAGCAGCAGCCCCCGGGAGCTGGCAGTAGATGAGAGGTGCCCAAATGGGACGGCGGTGAGGAGGAGCCATTGCAGAGGGCTCGCCGGAACCAGGTGAACGCCAGGCATGGAAAGGTGACAAGGATCCCGAAGGAGGATCTTCATCGGGGCGGGGCTGCTGCTGGGACCACTGGCACCAGAGTCTATTGCAGCTAGAGTCCTAGGGGTAGGGGGTCTGGAGCCAACTCTATACCCATAGGTGCTTGACCCATTAGGGATAAGGGAAGACAGCGGACGGGCAAGATGGGCCACGTGACTCCACAGGGTCCGCTCAAGAAGGCGGCGTGAGGCCCCCGGGGTGCAGGGGTGGTTGGAGCCCTGTGTACATTTGCCAGGTCAGACCCGCGCAGCGAGGGACCTGCTAGGTGACCACCCCCATTGACAGTACACCAAGACGTGGCAGGAGAGAGCAGGGGCGGCAACACGGGGAAAGAACACCCGCATTGCCCTCAAGGAGCCCTGGGGGGCGGGGTGACACCAGAAGGGTGGTACCCTCAGGAGTGAACAAAGCCTGGTAGGCACACCTTCAAAAAAGGTTGATGTCACTTCTGACTCAGTATTCAGCAAATAGGTCAGAAGAAACTTGAGATTGGCTTGAGGTGCACTCACATGAATTGATTCCATTTATAAAAGCCAAACAAATTGCTATGTCATATCTCAAGAAGAATGCCTCAGATGGCATTGATGGAACTGAGGAAAGCAAGAAGTCTTGTACAACCACAGGACACCACACCAATGATTATTGGCTGGAACCATGCAAGGAAATTAAATTTACATTTGACATTGGAAACATCAAAGGCATGTATGGCAGAATCAAGAAGATGATAGGTCCTTAACTTTATTGAAAGTCTTTGAAGAGTTTGATGATATTCCAACTGTTGAGGACCTAAGTAAGACCATAGACAATCTGGCTATTAGCAAGGTCCCAGGGAAAGATGGCATTCTTGAAGAAGTGCTGCTCCCCCATCTATAAAAGCTTCTTACCAATTGCTGGATATTAGGGACTGTGCCAATATAAATCACCAGGTATCCTGGTTTACTCTGATTTTTAAAAAATCCACAATTTTCAAATTTAAAAAAAAGGACCCAAAAATCCACATTTTTCTATGAGTAAAACATTTTAATCACAGAAAAATGTGGATTTTGGGTTCCCTTTTTTAATCCACAAATTGGGGATTTTTTTTTACATCAGAGTAAACCAGAATCCCTGATAATCACTCTGTACAAGAATAAATAAGACTGTAGAGACTGTAACAACTGTCCTGGAATTTCACTACTAAACTTTATTGGAAAGATTATCACTTGGTTGATGTTTAAAAGACAACTTTTTTTGTATCATGTTTTCCATAGTTACAGTGCAGCTTCAGAGTACTGGTTCACCATAGATATGATCTCCTCACTCTGATAACCCAAAAAACTATTGGCAACAAAGACCCCTCCATATCACCTTCACTGACCTGACCAAGGCCTGTGACTTTGTAACAGAAAAAAGCCCCTTCAAAGTATTGGAAAATATTTGCTGTCTACCACAATTCTTCAGCATAATCAACTCTTTCCATAATGGAATTCAGGAATGCAGGGAACAACAGTTGTTTCTGATGAATTAATGTTTAAGGTTTTTGAGATTCAAAGTGGAATCAAGCAGGGCTGTATCCTTGCTCCAACCCTCTTCTGGATCTCTTTTCTCTTGTTCTGACATACTTTTTTGGGACTACCACTGAAGGTGGCAGGTTTTTTGTTTGTTTGTTTTTTTTCAGACACACCCAGACAGAAAATTATTCAACATCACATCCTTTAAAGCAAAGTCTAAAATTTGGACATTTTGATTTGTGAGCTGCTGTTTGCTTATGACACTGAACTGATATTCCACACAGAGAGCAACCTTCAAAGTCTCATCAGTCACTTTGTTTATGCCTGCCAAGACTATGGTCTTATAATAAGCATTCCATAAACTGATGTTATGGGCCAGAATATTGATTTACCAGCAGTGATCACAATAGGTGAAAACATATTGGATATTGTAAGAAATTTAAGTACCTTGGCTCCACTGTTACCAACAGCTTGTCATTTGAGGCTGATCACTGAATATCCACATTGGCAAAGCATCAGGTATCATAAGCATCCTGAGCAAATGAGTATGGAACAACAACAAATTATTAAGACCAAATCCAAAGTATATCATGCTTGATCATCAACATACTTTTGTATGCTGAGACTGAGACCACATGCTCTACTCAAGAAAAGTACCTCAACAGTTTTCACTTGCATTGCCTTTGCTTCATTCTAGGAATGTCTTGGTGTATATGCTGAGATCTTCAAATATACCAATATTCTGAACATCCATTCTCTTCTCAGTCACCGTCGACTTTGATGGCTTGGTCATAGGCAGAGAATGGATGATGGCCACATACTCAAGGATCTGCTGTATGGAGAAGTCTTTGTAGGAAGAAGACCATGTGTGTCCTTATCTCTATTTGAAAGATATTTGTGAGAGAGAGAGGTGAAGGTGACCAACATTGATCCAAACAACTTGGAGAATATTGGTGAGGGTCAAAGAACCTGGAAACAGTCTGTTAAGCATGGAACAAAGGCTTCTGAGAAAAAGAAAGAGGAAACCTGTGAAAGAACCCTACATTGTTAGATATAAGTTTCACATGTGATAAATGTGGAAAGGACTGTTTTTCAAGAACTGGGCTCTATAGCCATACCCACAGATGTTTAATGAGCTGATACCTCACTCAGAGCAATTCTATTGTCTTGTGAGATGAACACATACCTATTATAATCTGTCTATTATCCTCCAAGGTGACACTCTACCCTGCTTTCTGCCTGACTTCAGGCTAACTCTCTCTTTCCCTACAATTTTAAGAAATTTATCCTAAACCAAAAGATGCCTTATGTATACAGACTGTGGCATTACCAGTGGAAAAAAACAATGTATAATACAGTGGCAGAAGATCTTCTTTAGCTGAGACTAAACCAAACAGTACAATGCCATACCCAAAATGGTTTATTAGTCATTGACTCATAATAAGATGCTAATTAACACTATCACCCCCAGTACTGGAAGATGATGAAAAACAACCCAAAGTAAATTTGAGATATGAGAGTCATGACAAAGTAGATTGTGCTAGAAAATGATCAAACATTGACATTGTGCCTACAACAGATAGGACAGCACTTTTCAATAAATTTCCATCTTGCTAGATGGGAGTGTGCAGTACATCATAATGAGAGGAGCTAAAAAACTACCATGCCCTTTTCACAGAAGAGAAAGCAATCTTGCACTTCCAGCAGTTAAACGTGGTAAGTGACAATGGAGTTTTAGTAACATTAAAAGCGAAGCCAGTGGAATGGCCAGAGTTTGCTTCAGCTCAAGACACAGTTGCTAGATGAGCTAGCCTTCACAGGTGTACCCTGTGGCATTGGCTACAAAAAAATTCAGGTACCTTGAAGAGAACTTGGAAGTAGCACTCTGGCTGATCAACACTGAAGCATTTTGATGGTCGTCAACACAGCTGTTTCAAGCCACTCTTCAGATCTCTGTTTCTACTCCAGTTTGTGTCTGAACCTAACCTTCTTTCCAGACTTATTTCTGGTCCTTGGTCTCCTAGATCAGCTTGTTTTCTGCTTCCTGTCCTTTGGTTTCTAGCAACTAGCTTGTGCCCTAACTAGTTTGATTTTCTTTTGTTTTATTTTTTTTTACTCCTGACCCTCAGCTAGTGTCCTGGTTTTAAATCTTGGACAAAACAATTATACCTCTCCTCTACTCCTGTACACATGGCTGGACAATAGAATATATTTGTTCCACCACATTCGGGAAAAAATTAATATTTTAAACTTTGTTTTTGCTGCAAAATAGAATGTAATTCTATGTTCAGACTTTATGATAGAATGAAATTTGGAATGTAATATAGAATAGACAACATAAATAAAACAGTAAGTCCAATATTAAACATTCTTACATTCTCAAAATCAGACAGTTTTCAAATTGTAATGAGAGAATTAAATAATTTAACATAATAATTTTTCACCAGAAATGTATACCCAAATCAACACATTTCTTTAAAACATTTTGATTCTGACAAGACAGTATTTTCTCTTGTTGAAACCCCCCTCCCCAGCCAACTTCATCATAAGGTGTGTGTGTATAATTATATATAAATGCTGTTTAATACTAGTTAAGTTCAACTTGAATAAATTTAGATGCAATTATCTTTTATATACTTCAGTAGAATTCCTATACAAAAATGCATCTCAAGAATGCTATCTTTTAGCTACAAGTTTTACATAGCAGTTGGTGTGATATAGAATAGTATTATACGTTTTGCATTAATTCTCTACAAGAGGTCATGGGGTCATAATCTAAAGTTGCTCATCAGTTCTGTAAGTAGTTACAGAAATTACTGTCTTGATGTAGCAGTGGGTAATGCTTTAAGACTGTGCTCTGGAACAAACTAATTTCTTGCATGTGATTACTGTGTCCACTCTGACTTCTTTTTTCATAAAAATCATTGAGAGTTAAATACAACTACCATTTCTTGTGGAAGAAAATTTATTAGATATTCTTTCAGTACCTTTAGGTCCCAGACAATTAAATGTAACTGGTGGAATTTCCCAGTCTCTGAGGCTTATTATTATACAGTTGTTATCAAAGAGTCTTTACAGAGTACTTAGTAGTGTTTAGGAGTTTACCAAGGACACTCTCATTTGATTGTTTCTTATTAAGTTGTGCAGCAAAGAGTGATCAAAAAGAAAAAAGCTAACAAACCAGGCCTAGCTGTTGAAGAACAGAAAAAAAGAGAGAGGTTATATTAGTCAGAGATAGCAGTCTACCTTCAAGGTAAATTGCTTGCATAAAAAGCCTAAAATATTCTCCATGGGACTATACTTTCTGCAGATAGTGCTTGTAGGTTTCATGACACTGTTCCATTCTATGCAGTCACATGCCAAAACTATATCATGCCTAATTAATTCAATGTTTTGAAAGTACAATAATTACAAAATGCTTATGACAACATTCACGAACCAGAATAGACAGAAACAGGTTTTTATCAATATGGCTTGAAGTACTAACCAAACAGCAGGCCACAGAATCACATCTAATCAAATAATATTTGGTGACATTGAGCCTGGTTTTTCCTCTCCCTTTGTATAGTCTTTTTCATCAGTGCAAGGAGAGTGTTATAACAGGGAGCCCTGTTACCAGAAGGCAGGTCAACCCCTTTAAAACCAGAACTTTCTGGGTACAGCATGATGGTAAGGGGGGGGAGGGGTTAAAAGCTGAGCCTGTCCAGCTAGTCAGCTGACTGGAAGTGGGCAGGCCAGGACTATAAAAATCCCGGGCTGGGCAGTAGTAGGACCCAGCAGCCAATAGGAAGGAGTGTGTCCCAGAACTCCCAGGAGAGGCTTGGAGAATGGTCCAGTGGCTGCAGGTGGGGGAGTTACTGAGGACTCCCAGAAAGCAGCAGCAACCAACATAAGAAGGGCTGTAGCAGATGGTGGGGGAGCAGAAGTACAAACCCCTGACAAACTGTAAGCTGGCATATTGCCTTCATAATCATATTTTCTTGGTTATAGCTCATGAACAGGACTATTCAGATTTTCTTTTTTCCTGTTATTGAATAACACCAGTGGTTTGGGTGAGGCTACTGGGGAAGGAGGAGGCCTCATTGGGACTCCACTACAGTGGGGGGGCGTGGCATGGCAACTGTGGGTGCAGGATTTGGGGTGCACTGACCCAGGTGCCATAGAAGGTGCAGTATTTGGGATACATAGGTCCTGATGCCAGATTTTAGGGTGTACAGACCCTGGCGCCAGCAGGCATGACCCCACAGGCCAGGGTGGTCTGATGCACCTGAGGTACAGTCCTGTTTTCTTGTGGACTGGGATGGTGTGGGTTCGGGACCATTCCCCAGCCTCAAGCTTGCAACCTTTTGGCTGCGGGGCTGGTGGCCAAGCCCCTGGGCTAGGGGGGGCTGGGCTCTTGGCTAGAGCATAAAGGAGGGACACGAGCCTCAAGACAAGAAAAAAAGGCTAGAGCCTTAGAGTCAAACTCTGCCTGGTGGGTTTAGACATGGAGACCTAGCTAGAAAAAAGACTGGGGTCAAGGCCATTGTTGGCAGAGGACCCCAACATGCGAAAAGAATAGGCAGTCTCCTGCTTATAAAATTTCCATCAAGATGTGGCAGGAGAGTAGAGAGTGGGAAACCTTAAGGGCACTCCCAGGGTACCCCACCTAAGGCATGGATAAGAGGGAAGATGATGCTGGGGAGGGTGACCTGTTACAATGTAATACACTCTTATTTTAATTTAGTACTACTTTACACCCACTTAGCACTCATGGTACACAAGTAAAAATGACTACACAACTTGGAAGGCAAAAGGGAGTTGAGCATTTTCTATCAAAGCTTCATGCTACTGACAAGACTATGTTCTTAACTATGTAGAGGTCAATGAATATAAAAGAGACAATGTTCCAGACAATTTAAAATCTGAGACATTATTTATGAATAGGCTTACTGTGAGTAATGCAAAATATGAAGGAGAGTTCATTTTCTGTGTATGGCATTTACTTCCAGAAAGCGCACACTAGTAGAATTTTGAAAATCATTAGCCAATCGCTTGTAAAAGATAATCTGAACCTTTTGTACAATCCTGACTATCATGTGAAAAGAGAACTTTGCAGCATACAGCACGTATGACAAGCAAAGGGAGGAGTCTGTGTCATAAAAAGATTCACTATGGAACCTACTTTAATTTATTGCTAATTCATATTAGTTAACACCACTCTTCACCAAGAATACAAATGACTAATTTGCTGATAAAATAATAAGCTGCTTTGTGTATGGAATGTGAACCTCTGACTACTTTATATTCTGTTATACTTCAATTCTTACTTGCAACAAACAAAACTTAATTTTATAGTAGTTTCATTTAATGGAATGTCTCCCTTGCATTTTGCTCTTGGAATTGTTCACTTGAAATTCTCAAGGAATTACATCTTTTGCTTTCTGGCACACTAGAATAGGCCCTGTTCTGCTAAGGATCTAATAGTAATGAAGAGCAGTTTTCATGCTCTGGTAGTATGATTTCATAGATTTCATAGA
>NW_017728906.1:144077782-144135028 GCF_001723895.1 Crocodylus porosus
GTGTTAATGAGCAAATTATAGCAAATAATATCTGCTTCCTGGAGGCATCTGACAATGGCATAATAGGCAAAGCTTGCAATATTCTAACCCGCAAAATGTACCTTGTCTGTCACAAGTATAACCACGATGTTAAAATTAACTGTCTGTACCCATCATAAGACTAACTGGGCCCCAAAAAGCGGAACTAGAAAACAGAACTGCAAACTTTAGCTAACCTAATGGTTCTTGCTTAAAGGTCAGTCAAAATGACAAACCTGACCACAAAATTTGATTGGCACATTCCAAAAGAGAAGTAGCCAAGTGGGTTGAACTTAGGCAGAAAAAATGCTAATTTCAAACCCCAAAGTAATGTGATGTGATTTACTTATTGGGTGAGTCCAAGTTTAAGCAATAACCTTTTATGATAATTTCTAACACCTTCTAATCCCATAGGGTAACAACTGTAGAGTAAGATTATGAGTGGCTCTGAAGTCAACAGATTAACAAATCTGGGTACATGAGAGTGCCTTTGTATGTGGATCCAGAGGACATCCACCTTCAGCTTCCTCGATGCAAAATGAAGTTTATTTTCTACCTATAGGGACTTTTACCATCTTTAATTCTCCCTCAGCCTGAAGAAGAGTGTGTGTGCCTGAAAGCCTGCAAATATTTTTTTTTTTTTTGCAATTTCTTAGTTGGACTAATAAAATATATCATCTCTAAACCAAGAGTTTTAGAGTCTTGCATCACCTCTCCGAATGTACTGCAAGAAGGTATTCAAAGACTGAATGATAGACTAGAATAATAAAATAGACATCTTCCTTCCTTAAAGGATACAAGAGAAAGTAAGTGCTCTTGGGTTGAATGGAGACCCCCTTCCTTAGAAAACCTGTAAAGGCAAAAGCAAACTCATTGTATGGAATGAGGAATCTGCAGTTACCAAACAGCCATAGCAGATGCTCAAGGAGCTAAAGACACAGTGGTAGAGTAGCACAGTAAGATACATTTTAAAGGACATTTTTTTTTTTTTTGCTTAGAAGATGCCTGCAGAGAGTGAGTGGGTGAGAACTAGTTGCAGTGACAAGCAGTCAACAGGGAGCCTAACATTGTTGGGGAAGAACAATGAGACCATTAAAGGAAGCTGGCTTGTGTGAAAGTGAGGAAAAGGAGTGTTGCATTTGCTTTGTTGGATTGAGGAATATTGTGGATGAATATGGAGCCAGGTTGGAGGCATAGAGATGAATTAGAAATAGTGATGCAGAAGCCATCTGTGCTGGCAAAATGGGTGAAATTTTTGCCAAGTAACAGGCTAATTTTTGTATAGAAAACTGGCCAGTGCTGATTGGGAAATGGGTTCTGTTTTGTTTGAAACATTAGAGAAATATTCTGCCACACTGGGCTCTTTTTCAGGTTCCTCATAAAAAATGCAAAATATTTCTATCCCCATTTCCTTCTCTTTTCTCTGGTGATAGAACTTTTTTCCCCTCAGTTGAGAGAACTATTTTGGTTAAAAAAATGAAATAAGTAGCAATGATCTATCTACCCTAATCAGAAAAAAGTAATTTAGTGCTGCTTGGCTGCATACCCTGCAGTTAACAAGATATTAGCCCTTAGCTGTCTCTCTTTCAATCAGTGAGAGAACTTTTTTGCTTATTTGTTTAAAACAGAGGAGGAAAAAAAAATCATAAAGATGTGCCAAGTTATGCAACCCACAGGCTTTTAGGATATTATGGCCCCATCTCCCTTAAACACTAATGAGTAATTGTATAATCCTGCCGTAATTCTTTAGCCTGTATTTCTCACTTCCCATTTCAGTCCTACTCTTTACTGCAAATGTTCAATTGTTTTAGAACTTTTCACATGTCTAATTTTCTTCTCAGTCCTGCACCTACAAGTACAATGCACAGAATGCAGTGTCAGTACTTAGCGTAATGATTTATCCAACAGATGTGCAGTATTCAATAGCTGGAGTGGGGAGAGCATAAATTCTGACCATTCATAATAGCCGTTATAAAGAACATTTTTTTTAAAGAAACACATAAGTTATATAAAATGCATACTGGCTCATATGGGTGACCACAAATTACCTCCTTTCTTCAACTCACTAAGTCTTTGTGTTCTGCTCATATTTCTATAGAGCTCAAGAACAAAAATAAGAGACATAAGGGAGAAAGAGGAGAAGAGATGTGGACAAACGGCCTGATCCCAAATTCCTCAATGCTATTTAATCCCACATTCTCATCAAGAAGGTTTGAATGAGGCCCAAAGGAGTGGGGGGTGGGAAATGGAGAAACTTATTAGTTCCAAAGGCCTGGAAACAGATACCTCAAGCAAAATGAGGGGGACAATGGCATTGGAAAGCAAGGAGAAACATAGGAGAGTGAGAGGTAAAGGAAAACTAAGGGAAATGAGACACTATAACAGAATTGAGAAAAGGATGGGGAGGGAGAAAAGGAGTTCAGACAATACAGATTAAACAAAATGTAAAAGAGAACCCAATGTCCAGAGAGTATGATGAAAGAATGATAGAATATCAAGACTGAGGAGCAGAGAGAGAAAACTGAGGAAAGAGAACATGGGTTGTAATAAAGAGTATGTGATTCTAAAATAAAAGAGAAAAATTAAAAACAAGCAGAACAACTATAAAAAGATTTAAAGAAAGGAATTAGAAGTAATGAAAGAGAGAGAGGAAGATGAAGAAAAAGGAACAAGTGACAAAAAAGTTTATTTAGAGCTTAGGTTACTAAGATATTTTTCTTTTTCTTACAACATAATGTGATTTGGAAAATCACTATATTTAAACCTAAGGGGGCATTTCCTTTCTACACTATTGCATTCAGTCCCTCAACTTTAACAATTTATGAGTACAAAGAAAGGAAAACAAACAAAAACCCAAACAAACCTTTTTCTTATTACAAAACCATCTTCTGGCCTCTTATTAAACAAATTACAGTCAAAACGGTTAGTGGATGGAAGCTAAAATTTGGCATAAACAGCAGTTGTTTAAGACAAGTGTCTTTAAAAGTTCCAGAAAACATTGTTTTTACCAATATTCAGCAGTGACAATGTGAAAAATTTATAAACTGAGAATTATTATTATAAACCTGGTATTCACAAAATGGAAGATAAATAGGCTTATGGAACCTTATATTCTTTCTGTTATAATGCAGCTTTGAGTCACAATATCCTATACAAGGTTTCTATATCTCTTGAAATACCTGTGTCATATTTTGAAACATTGTGTATTACTTACTGTAATTATACCCATGGCAGTAATTTATTAAAAACTGTACCTATATTATTTAAATGGCACATTACAATTTAAAGTGTAATTCTGGAAATTTGCCTGCAAACGTTAAGTATCTAATTTTACAGCTAAATTAGGCTACCAGATATCTTTCTGACTCCCTGCATTCATTCTCAAAACATTCAGGCTTGTCCTTTTGCATCATTATGTTGTGTAGAAAGTATTGCTAATATCAGAAATACACATTTGAATGTGTAAATCTAGTTTTTCGTGAGTGTAGATCTCAAGCCTTTCACTTTTCACTCAAAACTTCATTAGTATTATTGGCAGAAACTGTTCTTTATTTATCATTAACAAGCCAAAGCAACTACATTTTCCTGAAATCCAGATAAGGCAAATAAAGTAAAATAGAATATCTGAACTAGGACAAAAGAAGTGGGATCAGAATTGGAGCTTTGCCAAATTGCTTCTGATTCTAGTGATTCAGACCTTAACAGATTCTCTTCATGTAATTACCAAATGCAAAGACAGTCCAAGTTGAAGCTTTAGATTTTTTAGGGACATTCACTGGCTTGTAGTGGTATACATTTTAGCAATTCAATGCAAACAAGTGCAAGATACTGCACCTAGAGAGAAGGAACCAGCAACACACCTATAGGCTGGGGAACACTCCTCTTGTCAACACAGTGGCAGAAAGGGATCTTGGAGTCATTGCTGACTCCAAGATGAACAATGCAAGGAAGCGCTTAGTAAGGCTAACTGCACCTTGTCATGCATCTATAGATGCATCGCAATCGGGTCCAGGAAGGTGATCATTACCCTCTATGTGGCATTGGTCAGGCCACAGTTGGAGTATTGTGTCCAGTTCTGGGTGCTGCATTCAAGAGGGATGTGGCTAGCATTGAGAGGGTCCAGAGGAGGGCCACTAACATGTTCAAGGGGCAGTGGAGCAGGCCCTACAAGGAGAGGCTTAAGGGCCTGAACCTCAAGAGAAGGCTGAGGGGAAATCTTGTGGCCATTTACAAACTCACTAGGGGGGACCAGCAAGAATTAGGGGAGGCTCTGTTCCCCTGGGCACCACCCGGGGTCCCTAGGAATAACAGCCATAAATTGCTAGAGAAGATTCAGGCTGGACATCAGGAGACATTATTTTACAGTTAAGGCTCTGGCAAGCTCTGGAATGGGCTCCCAAGGGAGGTGGTACTGTCTCCTACCTTCAAGAGGAGGCTGGGCAGATATTTGGCTGGGGTGATATGACCGTGGCACCTTGCCTGGGGCAAGGGGTCAGACATAATGATCTGTTTAGGTCCCTTCTGACCCTAAGCACTATGAAACTATAAACCTCTTTCAAAATAGCCAAAACTGGTTTAAGATAAACCAGATGGATACAGTATCAGACTTAACTGATTTAGTTTAAATCAGTTTATTGAACTTCTATCTCAGATCCTCTCCAGATTCAAGTTAACTCACAGTTCTTCAGCATCCCAGGATGCATCTTCCCTGCAAGTCTCCCCCCTCCCCGCAAAATGGTGGGCAGGCTAGCCTTGACTCAAGCTGTCTGCTCCAGCTGAACCTGGAGGTGGGCTCTAGCGCCAACCCCAGTGTCTGGCCTGTGTCATTGCAAGCATGTGGCTGTATTTCTGGAATCAAAAGTGAATGCCTATTTACTTGCTTATTGATTCAATGTATGCAGCTTAGACTAACCTGGAAATATTGAATTGATTTAGCCTCAGGTTTTTTTGATTCTGTACTTAGTCTTCTAGTCCATAATTTACAGATGGCCAAAAGACACTGAGCCATTATATGCTGTTCATATTGCTAAATCTTCTTTTTCATTCTTAGCCTCTCTTTCCTTTTTTGTTGACTCTAAAGGAACCAGATGTATTCTATTGCAGCATAGACTGCAAGCTTTTAGGATAAAATCATTTATACACTGCTAAGAGAAGGAGGTGTTGATCCCTTACTGAGGTGCATAGTTTGCCACCAGGATATAAGAAAAAGAAGAACCAGTACAGTACTTGACAATTTTGAGTGGCTGGACAGTCTCTTTGGACAGAGGCTGATGTTCTGTGGACAAAAAAATCTCCCTATCAGTCTACCTTTCTATTTCTCCTGCACTGAGTTATCTTAGTACAAGAGAGAATCTGACTTATGTCCTCATGTCTTCCTGTTACAGTATACACAGTATCACACTTGGGTACAAGAAGCAGCAACTGGTGGTTGCTGCCAGTCCCCATCCTAAAAAAATGTACTTGACAGTAGGAAGCCTTTCACAATAATTGGACTTTGTGATGATTGCACAATAAATCCTAGTATATCTTTTTTCCCTAGTTAGTATAACCAGCCATGGAAGTTGCCTTATAATGCTTGCTCATAATGGAGAGAGAGAGCAGAAAGCAAAAAGCTGAGCACCAAATCAGGCAGGGAACATAGGTTAGGAAGCTGAAAGCAGATTAGTAGATTGGGTGGGAAGCAGAAAGAAGAACACAAAATTAGGCAGGGCAAAGGGATCGCAGTGGTGCTTGGAGAAGATGTGGGGCGAATTTGTGGCGTGCCTATAGAAAAGATTGGCCCCTGTTGTAATAGAGAAATAAAAATCCACGTCGGCGTTCATAAAACCCAGCTTTTGATATACCAAAATGTTTCTTGGTAAATTGTCATTTTTTTTTGGATTTCCTCTATCCTATTTCTCCCCCTACATTTTATTTCAGGGTATTGTTATTCTGCATAGTCCAAGCTTAGGCAATCATGTGGAATCATACATTAATCTCTGAAATATGTCTGTTCTTGTTAGGAAGGCAATGCACTGAGCTGGCCCAAGTGCGTGTGTTTTTTTTGTTTTTGTTTTTTTATAGCAGTGGACACTTTTTTTCTTTTCTATTAAATTTATGTACAACAAACAAAATTTAACATGTGATGGATGAAATGGTACCCATATTCAGTGTATTTCTTTCCAGCAGAGTGCTTTGGCAGGATTGTGTCAGAGTCTGCTTAGAAATGCAAGAAATAACAAGTTTTTATTAGCTAACGTTATACAAAGGAGTTTTAATGTGTATGTGTTTCCAGTGTGATTCACCCCACAGCTTATTTCCTTGATTCTGTTTTGAAGGTGCTGAGTGTTTTTGCATTTGAATATGTGAAATAACATAAATAAATACCGTGCCATTTTAAGTTATTCTTTTGCTTGTATTAGCAAGAAAAGTAAGGCAATTTGACATAATCTGCCTGGAGATCTTTCAGTGATTAAGGCAAAAGGCAATTTTAAAGAAACTAAATGAGATTTTTTTTTTTTGAAGTGAACAAAACTAGTTTTTCATAATAGCATAAGAATTAAGATTTCACAGCATGATTCTGCTATGCAGATGCCAAGAACTCGTATGGATTATTAAAACACAAATGAACTTTTAAGAAGCTATAATGATCTATACACTACAAAAATGTTTAAGTGAAAACACAGAATTGAATTCAAAATGCATTACTTTATGAACATCAAAGCTAAAGATGCAGCTAAGTTAAAAAGATTGTGGAGGTTTATTACATCTGAAATAGCCTACAAAATTATTGCCTACTCACAGTTTGGGAATTAAAGGACAGCAATTTGCACAGCATGTATGGCCAGCCAGGAGTATAAGGGGGAGTCTTACTCCTACATATCCTTATGCAGACCTGCTGTACTTGTATACATAAAGGTGGCTGAGAAAGGCAGAGACTGTGTAACTAGTACTTTTCTCTTCAGGTAAGTGGACAAAGAGAAGGCAAACTTGGTGAGGAATGAACAACTCTCTATAATGCAGTGAAGAGTGATTTGCTACTGGTAAGAATATGTAACAGATAACTATCCTCAGTAATATGAAGGTTGTAGCTTTTTTTATTATTATTATTATTATTCTATTCTTACATTAACCATATCACTGTGGAATTTGATGTCATGTGTGGTTCATCCTGTCTTATCTCTTCCTCAGTGCCTTGGAAAAGATTGCGCAAAGAGCAGTTTTAAATAACATTTAGGTGACTCTCAAACATAAAAAAAGGTTACAACTACTGTTAAAAGTACTGCATACACACACACTTCAAGGTTGGTGAATACTTATCATCATTCGCTTCTACAGGATAACTTGCCACTGATATTTGCGGAGTCACTGCACTACTGCCCAAGCAACTGATCATTTCCTGAAAACAACAAGCTAGTAATATAGCCCAACATCAGAGGCCCAGTCAGAATAATGTGCACCAGGATACAATCCTGTTTCACCATGAATCCATCACCTGCTTAGATTCTGCTTGTTCCAAGCTAAATGTGACCAGTCCTCAGGGGGAAGTAAGTGAGGAGAGAGGGAGATCCTATTGTTCTCTGGAGATGCATAGCTTTCCTGTTCTTTCAATGAGGAGTCCAGTGAACCTTTAGTGACAGATCCTATTTCACCTTGTATTCTCTCATTCTTTCATCTGACCACTTTAAAATTCCTCTAGGGGTGCATCCTATTTTATCCAATAGAGAGCCTTAGCCAGAGGTTAAAGGGCTTCTATCCTGTTATTTGTCTGGTCCTGATAAGGCAACAAAGGGCCATCTACTAGAAACATCTACCTAATACAGAGCAGTATTTCTGCTTCCAATAGCCTAGCGCATAGAATACTTGCCCTGAAATGTGGGAAACATGGGGTATAGGTCCCACTCAGCCTTGAGTTTTGACTCTTGCATCCCAGGAGCATGCCTTAACTTCCATGCTATGTACTAAAGCATCCTTTACCTTCTTGTGTTCAAGATGATCCACTTGGCAGCCAAGCTGGAAAGAGACATCAGGCCAGAAGGACAGCAAGTAAGAGGAAGCTTGACTCGGTGGCCCTGGAAGATGGACACTGTCCAGAGAAAGAAGAAATTCTGTGTTCTGGCTTCTTACAAAGCTGTTCAAATATCTTATGAATGGACTATTTAATGTAAAGTGCTTCACCTACCCTGATGTAAATCTGTAGTAATGCCTATGTAAAATAAATAGGTTATTCTGGATTACACTTTGGTAACAGGAACAAATCTGACCAGTGGAGTTACATCAATGAAAGTGGGAGGTAGTGCCCAGGGTGATCTGACAATCAGAAATAAATACTGTTCCCTTCTTTGTAAGGAGGATGGACAGTGAGGGAACTGAGCTTGACCTCTGCTCCCAATGTTGTTTATTTATTTATCCAATAAATATTTAAGGTAAAATACGTGAATGGAGGGACTACAACCTTGAACTTCTTCCCTTCCAGAGCAGTGATCGTATCATTGGGCTAAAGGGTCAGATTTCTTGATTGTCTTCTGACCCCATGATTCTTTCCCTCTTTGTATCTCAGCTTCAATAGAAAGGGTAGATGCTTGCTAGTCTAATCTGATGGTTGTAAAATTCTGCTGGGATTTAAATGGACATTCAAACTTCCTGAGGTTAATTGGAGACTAGAACCCTCAACTTTGCATGTTCTGGGTAAGTGCTTTAACCATTTTAGTTTCTGGGCAAAAGGGTATACACCATCATTCTGTGAGCAGTGTGGAACAGTTTCTAATTGTGGTGATTTCATTTTGGGTTTTTTTCACTTTCGTGAAAATGTTGTGGTTTAGGCATCAATGAAGTGAAATTACATCATAATTGAGCACACATGGAAGTAGATACTTAAATGGCTCTCCTAGATTGCTCCGAGCATACCTAGTTGGAGAAGTTAAGATTCACAGAGACTAAAATGCGCAAGGAATCTAGATGTCTTAGCAGAATTCAGACAGTTGTACAAGGCGAAACAAAAACCAAGACCAGTGACTTAGGTGCTTGAACACTGTCTATGTGTTACTGAGATGTCTTGCAGATGAAACAGGAACTAGCTACTAGTTCATCACTGTTCCATCTTCCTCTGAAAATTAACTGTTAAGCCGCAAATCATTTGAAGAAACAGATATGGAGCTGAACCAGTGAACCATAAGCAGGGGCACCTACTTTTTTTCTTTTTTTTGCTTGCGGGGGTGGGGGGGAGGGGGCGCTAAAGTGATGGACATGTGGAAAGTTTTACACATTTCAGGTGACAGACCCCTTCCTGACAGAAGCTAGGACCATCAGGCCCCCATGTACTTAGCAAAGGAAAAAGAGGGAGGAGGGGAAAAAAACCTGCAAGAAAACAGGAGATAGGAAAAGAGGAGAAGAGAAAGGCAAGGAGGAAGAGGAATGTAGATCATTGATTTGTTCTGCCACTGCTTCAAGCACCATCAGTCATGCTCTGTATTCCCTACTTAGTGAACACCAGGAAAGGCATGGGTCAGTGGTATTATATACGACTGTAATTGTAGAAGGTTTATTATGCAGGTGTGATGGAAGATGAAGGAACTTTATTTTTTGAATCAGAAATGGGAAGTGATTGCCTTTGTTCAGGGGGTAAAGCACATGAGGGTAGCATAAGCCTGCTGAAACTAAATAATGAGCCAGGAATCATTTTAATTTAGCAATAACTATAAGGATTCAGTGATCCCCAGAATCCATAAAATACTGAATAATCACAAGGAAATGTTAATAGGCTGTGCACCAAATATGTATATTCATGCATGAACCAGAATTAAAGACTGTGTCAATATGAAATTTACTTTAAGGGAAGAAGGATTATGAAAGAAACGAAAACACTAATAAGATGATTGCTTTTCATTGATTTCATATTCTTCTTTTTTACCTTATATTCCCAATTTTCATGTTTTTTATATTTGTATATGTTTTTCATTGACTTTGATGAATCCATCCATAAGCTTGATAGGTTTTTATCTTATTGTTGCTATATAAAATAAAGTGCTAATACTTGCTAGCTAGGTTTTTCTAAAAATTCACAGTTCTACATTTTTGTGGTTTCTACTTTTGAAATTATTGCCATGTGGAAAATAATATACCATTTATCAGCTGTGATACCTACTGTAATATAACATACATTACAGAGATGACATTAAAGTTGGTGCATGTTGACAGTTTACTCTTTACATGCATAATATTTCATTTCCAGGAGGAATTTATTTCCTACTCTTTTTAGCAATCTTTCTGAAGTGAATTTATCATGCTTGATCTACATTGTTCTTTATTTAAAACTTCAGCCTCTATTGTTTTGGCACATAATATGAAAATCTTATAAAACATTATTACTGTATTTCATATTTTAATTTAGTCATTTTGTCATATTTTAGTCATTTAAAATATATTTTATTCATATTTCCTAATACTGCAAGTCAAAAATAAATTTTCATATTAATTCAAAAACAGCATAGGCCAGATCCTCAGCCACTGTATATCACATTAGTACCCCTGAAGTAAACAAAGATAAACCGATTTACATCTTCTGGGAATCTGATCCTCTTGTATCTCAAGCTAAACACATGCTATATTGCATTTTTAGACTTATTAAGTCTTTATCCTTTCCTTCTGGTGTATTTAATCAATAAACTGCATCTATTCAGAAATATATAAAATAGCAAGTTTTGAATACTTTCAAATATTAACTTCCAGGAACTCCAAAATTGTAATACATGCAAAGGTCATTAAAGTAAAGGCACGATACAGTACCCTGAAGTCATTTTTATATATCTCAAGCTAACACTGAATAAAGTTTTGATAGTTTTAATATATAAGCTATATACAAATAATAGACTATAAACATGCATTTTTATAAAGGTTAGCAATATTCTGTTTTTCTTACCTTAAGTACTTGCAGCACTGCTCATTTATTATATGGTAATAATGACTTTCCATGGCATTTGATAACAACAGCTTTAAATATGAAGGTCTCAATTCATTATATAAAAAGTGTGAGAATTTTTTTCCTCATAAAGTTCTGGCAGATTCCTACACAAAATATGCTAGTAAAAATGAATGGTTTAAAGAGAAATATGATCTAATTAGGCTATCTGAAATCAGGCAGAAGACTGGGATATATAAATACAAGGACAGAGAGTTTATAGAAAGGGTATATTTAATAGGAAAGGAGAGGAGGATAACATTCTTTGCATTTTACACTACTACAACAGTCAAGAATTTAAGCATATAGAAAATGCAATGTACTATCAGAGCTGTGGTCTACATAGTGCAATTTCTCATTGGTGACAATGGCAGCACTTGAAATTGCAGAGAAAGGTATCAGAAACCTCTTAGGGAAGAATTATTTTATAACATTCTGATGGCTAGGAAATGATATTTAGAGGGTTGCTTTTAGGATTTGAGTTGTAGGTAAAATAGATATGCATTAGAACAACGGTCCAGGGGAATGGCAAGGGTTAATTGGTTTCAAAAAGCCTGTTTGTGACAACATTTCCTTCAAGGCATACTGTGTCTGAAGCCAGCAGACACACAGGCTAGGAAATTGAAGACATGTACCACACTATTCCATAACAAACAGTGTACATGAGATAACATAAGACAAGGTGACAGTGCCCATCTGCAGAGTCCCTGGGATTTCTGGTTTTGGTGGACACATCAAATTAGGAGGAAATTGGTAAATAACTAAATTAAGATGTGTGCATGTTATAGGTTTGGGAAACAAAGGAATATGCTGACAGGACGGAACATGGAGAGTATGATGACCATAGGGAATGATGCCTGGGAATGAAGAGTCACTAGAGGAGACAAAAGATATAAAAGGAGGGTTTTCAGAGCAGCAAAGGGTCCCTGAGAAGGAAACCCATGGCCATCACGGACAGAAGGCACACCTCCAGCCCATCACACCCACCACTGCAGGCGGGTGGGCCTCAGATCTTTGACTTTAAGGCTGTTGACATCTAACATTCAAGAAAGAACCACAGGGTGAAGCTTGTGTACTGGCAAGATGCAACTCCTTTGTCACAGCTCTAGGACTGGTAGTAATAGAATTGTTTGAATTATTCGTATCTGCTATCACTGTGTATCAATAAAAATTGGCTATTATCAAATGGAGAGGTTGTGGTTGGCCTGAAGGTTTGAATCTGCCCAGAACAAGGTATATGGGTCATAAATCCCTTGACACCTTCATATAACATTTTAATCTATGGGTGTGTACAAATGTTATATTTCAACCAGTGGAATCACAGTTCCATTGGCTGAAACGCTTTGCATGCAAGAGTTCAAAGCATTTTAAGCATTTAAAAAATAGATGATGTGGTGGAAATCTCTACCACATTGGGCATGGTTGAAGTGCCAGTCAACTGGGGTAAGCACTTGAGTGAACACTTGCATACAACTCCAATCAGTTAGGGATGCCCTCTGGCATCCTGGCTTGCCCTATTCTCATCTTCTCCTCTCCCTTCCAGGGAGACAGTTTGAGTTTCTAATGTGTTTTAATGTTCCAGCCTGAATGACAGAGCGCCCCTTCCCTAAAAGCTCATGGGGCCACTAAACCCCTGTCCCCTCAATTGCCCTCACCTGCTGCTTTCTTGGTCCCAAAGGACACTCCTGGGCTCCAAACCCAATGCATGGACACTTACCCACCCACCCACACCTCCTGTTCCATGACCTGCAAACACCCCCTTATAAATCCTACCTGAAGGGTGAAAAGTGAAGATCTGTGTTAGATCTGACAGCTGGTGCCACAGAGGTAACAGATGGGGTAATGGAGGGGAAAGTGATAGTCTTCAGAGAGAGAGCAGACCATCCATGGGTCTGCTATCTGACAGCCTGACTACTGAGGGAGGAAGGGGGTGATTTGGGGAGGGTGGGAATGCAATCCCTTGGGCACCAGCCAGTTGGCCCTGACCTGTGCCCTGGGCCTCTGCCACCTGTATGCAGGGTTACAAAAGAGTCTGTAAGAATGCTGGGATATGTGCTCTGAGTCTTTCTGACTAGGTGCTTTTACTGCAAAGCATGCAGACAGGGATTTGCATTTATATACAGGGTTAGCCATTTTAAAATAAGCCAGTTAAACTTCAACCAGTTGCTTTGAACTTTTGTACACGTCATAAGATAATATAATTATTAGACACCAAACAAAGATATAGAGCTAAGCTAAACAAAATGCCTGAAGCTAAGTTAATGCTAAATTAAGCTAACACAGGGATAATACTAAGATAGGAGGATTCATGAGTAGATATCAGAGAACAGCAGCTCTGCTTCAAGACAGCTGAAGAAGATCTCGTGCCTCTGATGCCATTGTCTTAGTAAAATCATTCCCTAAGCTACCTAAAGCAGGAGTTTTCCTCTGCAGCAGACCCTTCTCCATGGGTTAGTATGCAGGAACTCACCTCTCGCTCTTTCTCTCTCTTTCTTTTTTTCAACTAACATAAAAAACACATTAAAAATTCTGGCCTTTTTACATGATTCACAGAGAACTTATACTCTCATGTACTCTCCATACTGTACCTGCAAGTATTGTAGCAGATGCAGTTTGACCTACATGTAGCATGACTACTTGAAATTTCCTTTGTAACTGAAAAGTATAGACACAAGGGCTAGATACAGACAACCAAAAAGCCTGAGGCTGAATCAGTTCAGTCTTTGCAAGTTAGTCTAAACTGAACAGATTAAATTGAAACACAAGTGAATAGACATTTACCTTCAATTCAGGTAATGCAGCCACATACCCAGTGATGTACTAATTGGGGGTGGGGGGCAGGCCCTCCAGGGGTACTCGGTCCCCCGGTAACACTTCTGGGTTCATCACCAGCACTTCTGGTTCTGCCACTGCCATTTCTGAGCTTAGTGAATGGCTGCCAGTGGACCTGCCCACCCTCCTCCATTCAGCAATTGGCCATGGACAGGGGAGAGGGGACACAAATGCAAGAATTGGCCCCCAGACACCAGAGACCCAAGGTATGCCCCCCCCACCCCGATCGCTTAAACTGTTTATGTGTAACTTCTGTCCCTAGCCAGGAGGGCAGGGACAGTGAAGCTTGGTATGGGAAAGTTATCCCATTGGACATGATAGCCTTTTGATATGGAACTCACAAAGAATATAAAGCAAGATATAACAATAGAAGTGCTAAGCTTCCTTCTTTCCTTTCAGGTTCCCTTTCCATGTGGTGCTTCTAATCCCAGTTCAGACAGATGTAATGTATAAAGGTGCCACAACCTAAAAAATTATATAGGCTATTAGCTTTAGTCTATGGCATTTTTAGGCCAAAAAGGGCTTTAAGTACAGGCTTATGAAGGTCTAAAAAATCTTTCTGGAACCTTAATTACAGTGCATCTACCAACTGGCTCTACAACGGTGGTTAGATAATACTTTACATTTTCAATCTGCTGTAAATACTCATTACTTCAGCTGTGAATGTCCCTATAAAGTAAGCAAGTTTATGGCACTGATTATGACATAGATCCTTTTAAAGGACTATGTTATGGCTGTGGAAGCTGCAAAGCTCTTCTCTCCATTACAATCACATCTGCAAAGTGTTGTTTAGCAGAACTATTCTGGGTAGTGAATGGCCTGCTTAATTTGGATTGTCTCCACCTGGAAACTGAGTCATTTACAGTCTGTTGTGACAAGCTTGCCACTTACTTTGTAGGCAAAATTACTCACATCTGGCACAGCTCAGGGACCATGAATTTAGCTGCAAAGTATAAATTTGGGTCTGGGAATGCTCAGTTTTGGCTGGTTTATATGGACTGGATACAGCTGTTACCCACTGATGCAAAGATTGTGTTTGGAAGAGTATGGCTGAGAGAGACTGGAAACAAAGCAGACAGGGGTTGACAAAGCCTCCCACTTGGATGGTAGGATGCTGGATATTTGTCCAGCCCCTACTCAAAAAAACATCTCTTGACGCTGTGATGCTGACTCCTCAACCGGTTGCCACCCATTTTTCAGTTCCCCTTTTTTACTTAGGAGGTCTCTCAAGATTCCAGATACATGTGGATGCTCTCAGAGCCCTGGACCCATGTTTAGTCTAGCTTTTGTTCCAGGTACATCATACAGAACTGCATTTGCAGCCATGGTTGACAATTTTTATCTGGAGATTGACAAAGGAAATTGTATCCTATGGATTTTATTAGATTTTTCAGAGTCCTTTGATACAATTGACCATGTGGTACTGATAAGCAGAGTTTCTGGTTTAAATTAAATTATATACAGTAATTTTAATCACAGGAAAAAGTGTGGATTTTGGGTTACTTCTTTTAATCTGAAAATTGGGGATTTTTTTTTTTAAATCAGAAAACCAGGAACCTTGCTGATAAAATGGAATCTACCTTACCTGGGATCATTCTTAATTGATTTCAATGTTTCCTAACAGGGAAATCCAAAGGGGTAACAAAGTATGGCAAATCCCTCAGGGTTTCATTTTGTCACCCCTCCAGTTTGAAGTGCATATGAGGCTGCTGAACAAAAGCATGTGGAGATTGGAGTAAGTTGCCAACAGTATGCTGATGACACCCAGCTCTGCCTCTCCTTTTCATGTGACCTAAGTCTGTCTTCAATCTTAGTCCTCACCTAGTGCTTGGCTACAGTCAGGGACTATATGTAGATGAACCAACTGAAGTTGAATCCAGGCAGGACGGTTAGCAGACTTCATGAACTGGAGGATAGGAACATCCATCATTGATTGGATTAAGTCTCCCCCTGTCATTCAGGTTTGTAGCCTTGGTGTGCTCTTTGATCCTCTGCTGTACCTGGATCAGGGGTGGGCAACATTTTGGGGGCTGAGTGCCAACAACACCCACAACTTCAATTTGTAAGATGTTGGTGTACCAGGAAAGGAGAGTGGTGGAGCTGGGAGGAGCCTAATCCTTGTTGTAGCAGCGCAGCCCTGATCCCTTCCCTACTGTCCATCCTGAAGCATGCTTGCCAATCAAAATGCTTTGCTTAGCACCCATGCCAGGGGTACCTACCCCTGACCTGGAGCTTCAGATGGCAGCAGTGCCTAGGAGTCCCTTATACCAGCTTAATCTGGTGAGAGGAGTATGGTCTTTCCTTTCAGATTTGGATCCGGTCACAATTGTGCATTTGTAATCTCAAGGCTAGAGTATTTTAATATTGGCTGAGTGGACTGTTCTTAAGAACCATCTGCAAGCTGCAGCTGGTGCAGAATACAGTGGCCTGCTTTCTTGTGGGGTGGGAAACCAGGAGCTCATTACTCTAGTTGTGTACTCCAGAGTTGAGAGTCTGCTTTCACTTCTAATAGCTTTCTGGATGAATTCAAGGTACTGATCTTGACCTATATGACCAAAAGGACTGCCTCCTCTCTTATGCTCCACCACAGTCCCTAAAGCCATCTGAGAACAAGTTCACTAAAGCAAAACATGTGGTAGGTGGGCCTTGGTAGTCACTCCTCAGATTTGGAACTTTCTTCCCTTTCTGCCAGAGCCCAAGCCTGGATGTCTTTTGGAAGCAGTGTAAGACATTTTTATTTGGACAGTTTTTTTTTAACAGTCCAGGTTATGCTTTGCAGTATTCTTTGAGGAATTATTTTATTATTTTATATTTTTTGTTATGATTTTTGATTGCAAGCTAAAGCCTAAGCCTTTTAGGGGTGGCATATAAGCCAAATGAATATATAAATAAAATAAGTACTACTACCAATACTTTATAGACGTGGAAACTGAGGCATTGTGAGATTGTAGGCATTGTCTATGTCACAAAGTCAATCAGTGGCAGACTCAGAACTAGATTTCTAAAGATCCAACCTGTAGTTGTTTAAATGGGCAGCACTACAGTCATATAAAAATACCAAGTTACCTGACTGTGATGTATAACAAAAGGTTGGCTTTTCTGACTCCTCCATACATTGCATGAATATTATTTTAGATCAAGTTTGGAAAGGAACATTAACTCAAAGGCTGAGTAGTGCAATCTATAAAAGATAGTTCATAGGGCACTGAAGCTAAGAATACAAACCATGAGGTTGTTATAAAGCACCAAATGACCTAAGCTGCAACCTTGCAAACACACATCCTTTGATTTTGAAGGGACTATAGTGGTACAAATGAAAAAAGACTACACGTTTTCAGGGATGAGTTCCTATTTTTCATCTATGGGTAACAGACATTTAAACATTGCAAATAGATGCATGTTAACTTGACAGTTTTCTTCACCTGAAATAGCTCTCTATTTGGAACGCTCGGTAAAAGGAAAAGGAAAAAATAAAGATTAAAAATAGACAAGAAAAGTAATTAGAAGACAATACACACATAAAAAGCCTGTGGTGGGAAGTATAGAAAAATATACTATAAATGTCACTGAATCTGTTTATGTGACATGTAAATAGTTCAGACATATGGTTTGAGAATATCCTGAATGAAAAAAGTAACCTGTTGCAGTATTCTTGCCCGCTATCCGTCATGAAGAGATGCACAATTAGAGTAAGAAGAAGAAATCTCAATATCCCTTATAATATCTAGCTTATCAAGGTGGTATTATATAAGGACAGCCTGGATATAAAAAGATAATTTCTGTTATAAATGACAAATGCCTAACTCCCATGGTTTTTCAGTGGATATTTTAATCTACACCAGAAAGTTACCAAGGAGGTGAGGAGGTGTTTTGGTTTATTTGTCTTTGCTCTGTTAACTCTTGAGTTTTATCTTAATTCACGTTGCTGTGGTATGGTACTAAAATGCTAGTAGTATGAACATAAGTTAGGCATGGCTTTTCATTTGTGAACAATAAAAATCAGAAACAGGTTATGAAAATCATTAATGCCTACAGGGTTTCTGAGATCGTCAGTTTCCACATTGCACGTCTTCCAGGGATTTTATGAAAATCCCTATAACTCGTAATAATAAAGTCTGAAATTTAAAATGCGATCTATTTCTAGGTTAGAGGAACACAAATAAGTTTAATAAGTTCAAATAAGTTTAAAATATTAATCTGAATCAATTTTATATTTTTCTACTTATTTTAACAAGATACTATAACTCAAGAAGAATCACTGCAATTTCCTAAGTTGCAGTGCATACATACATGTATGTGAGAATCAGGAATATAATGATATTCTAATTGCACCCTTCACTTTGGAGAGCATATCGATCTCTCAGTAACAGTGATACCCAATGATTTTCACTTGTATATCCCCTCTGCTTTGGGAATCTCAGTCCTCTGTGACCACGGATTAAGCTTCATGTTGTTTCTTCAGATAAGTTCAAATATATTTTGTTTTACAGATGTCGAAACTTGAGGCAGAAATATTTCATATCTTGCCTAATGCTGCATATATGCAGTCTGTAAGAGGAGTGGCTGTTCAGACCCATCTATACCCATGAACTAGGTATGTTTAGTTTGAAGAAAAGGAGCTTAAAAGGAGATATCTTAGCTGTTTTTAAATATTTGAAAGGCTGTCTTAAAGAAGACAGAAGACAACTGTTCTGTCTTCCCACAGCAAGCAAGACAAGGCAAACTGGCAGTAAACCAACTTTACATTAAATCTTAGGGAAGAAAGAAAATTGTCTAAGTATAAGAAGCATAAGACAATGGATTAAGCTGCCCAGGAAAACTGGGGAATCCCCTCCACTGTAGGTTGAAAAAGCAGCTGGATAAGCACCTGTTAGTTTAGGAATTGTGAATCCTGAAACTCTGAGGTCCCATCCAGCCCTAAGATGTATACAACAAGTTAGTGAGAGGTAGTCAGCTGTGTAAGTGCAGAGCCAAGAGTACAAACATTTATTGTATATTGCACTGTGGCACTGGAAATTATTAGGGATAGGAGTTCAAAGAGATTTTGTGGGGATCACTTCATGGAGATAACTACACTTGGAGGGCAGGGCTGAAGCCCCAAGACTTGGAAATACCCCAAGAAAACTATGGAAACAAAGGTGTTGCCTTTGTTCATTTGATTCTGATATGCCCCAACTTTACTAGTTCCATTAAATTCTTCTTATCCATCGCTGACCTAAGGGCTTTTTTAAAAGTGGGGCACTCACCAGAGAAGTAGGTCAGAGGAAAGAGAACACAGTCCTAGTCTTAGTAGGTAGAAGTCTATTTTACTGGCAGAGACTGCAAATCTTTGGACTGCCCACCCTTGCAGGAGGTAGCAGTAGTGGGGGAATAGTCTAACCATCATTTGTGGAAGGAGATGCATGCATAGGGTTTCCTACCTTTCCCTATGGAAAGAATAAATACTGGGACTATGGGAAAATAAACTTATTCTATATACTTTTGAATATGCATATATTTTTAGATAAGGACTTTTGCTGCAAACTCCAATTTTAAGTCTGTTTTTTTTCTTTACTCCCCTCATCCCTAGAAAAATAAAAACTAAAAATATACCTAAAATTTGGTCCCAAAACCTAGCCTTTATAAGACAATACGGAGTGATAAATGGTCCATTCAGTATCTTGTTCTCTCTGAATTAGTATCCTAAACCTTATTTTCAAAGCATTTTTACCAAAAACATATATTTCTCTATGACATGATTATTTATCAGTTGAGCTACCTTGTTTTAACAAAAGCTTCAAATTTTTCTTCTACAAAAAACACTTGTGAAGTATTAGGCAGCCTGCATCTCTGAGGCACAGAAAACCATTCCCTTGAGGTTGATTATTTGGCTTCCCGAATATGTCACTCTGAAGAACAGCAGATACATCTTCCAGATTCAATTATGGAGAGGCGACACCATCATTTCCTCTTAATAAAACAGTTTATCTTGTATTGTGACGATCAGGAAAGCCAATCCTAATGAACAAAATGTCAAGCATATGGGGGTAGGGAAGATAGCTGAAATGGCTCATTGGGTCATGATGTGAAGCAATCCAGCCCAGGAAAATTAAATAGCAAGTGATTACTGTTTGCTAAGACTGGGCTCATCTGTACACACATTAAATTTATGGTTTTAATTTACCTTTAAGTTAAAATATAACATCCCAGCTTTTAATACATCACTTGTCTTTAATAAATCTGTCATGATTGTGTGCTGATCTTATACAATTTTCAGAAGTAATCTAAGAGTCTAAGGAAAATTCAACTAAATCATGCTGTTTAATGTTGGAATATACATAAAATACATCTGGCATAATGCTCCAGTATTTGGTCATAGCATTTGTCTTGAATGGAGGTGTTCAAAAATTGCTCCATCTTTTTGGCACAATGTACTGTATTAACATGTTTGACTGGGTAAAGGCACATGCTATTTAAAGAGGCTAATCTTTAGTATATTCGCCTTTGGTGTTGACAGTACATGACTCAAATGATTGAAAGTTATCAGTATAACAAAGAAATAGCAATCATAAGCTGAAATTAAGGTAACAATTAAAAACATCCTATGCTAAAGGAAAAAACTCAAGGTGGGACACAAAACTACCATTGGTAACAGAAAAAAAGATTGAAGCCAGCACTGTACCCCACTTTCCATTCAGTAATTCCCTGGGCAAGAAAGGACTTTTTTGCCCCACAAAATCTTTTGCGATTTCAAAGATTTCCATTTCTACATCAGAATTAACCAAGTTCTTTAAAGATTTTCCAAAAAAAGCAAGGACACTACTCCTGCTAAAGCCACGTGGTTAGGTCACTCACTAAGACTCAAGTTTAGGTAGTTGTTATGCCATATGTTTGGAAAGTGACCTTTAATTAACAAGCTATTAACTATGCTGCAGTGGGTCTTTCTCAGTCTCTCCAGTTGGAACTGTTCCAGATCCTCTGAACAATTACAGAGTTGGTAGCACAGAGACTTGAAAACAAGATTCCTATATCCTAGCCAACCACTACCCTAAAGAGCAGCTGTCTTTCTGGTCCAATGGATATTTAACTATTAAGATAAAGTACAAGATTCCTAACTTGAGAAATTGAAAGAGAACCCTCTCAATAGACTAATGGTCAGCATACTCACCAGGGATGAGGAAGACACACATTCAAAACAAAGTCAGACTGCAAAACTCAAACCTGCATTGCCTCCATGAGGAACATTTGTAAGGAGGAAGCTGAAACAAAAGGCAGAGTTAAAGAATAATCTTTCCCCTTGCACAGTCTCCATGAGCTATGTTGAAGGTAAAAACAGGTCTCTCTCCCTAGGTAGTCACGAATTGTCATTATCTTTAACAGCTTTATCTGGTCCTCATGCTTTCACCTTGCTAAAGTGTTGGGGATTTATAGGTGTTATCAGGATCCTTAAGGACCATCTTCAAGGCCTCCTGAATCACACCTCATTGATGGGGGCATTGACCATAAACTCTCATGGAGTTTCTTGCACCATCCTGTGGGTTAGGCTGCACTTCAATAAGATAAGATCTAGGATAGAAAGATGAATTATTTCTTTAAAATTCTTAATGACCATTTTAAATATTCACCCGAGTTAAAGTGAAACATAATAAAGCAGTTTGAAACCTGAGATTTCTTTAAATTCCTCTCACATCACGTGCCCCAGACGCTATATCGATTATGAATGAAAAAAAAAATTCTGCATAGACAAATCAAAGACAAAGAATTAAAAAAAAAAAGCCTGATCCTCATGCAAAGATTGCTGTGCTACTGCTGTTTTATTTAGCTTTATTCTATACCTTGAATGAGATTATAAATGCAACAAAGAATTTACTGAAGTTTGTATGCTATTTATTCACTTGCCCTGCTTTGAACACACAATACTTCATTCTTCTATTGTATTTCATTCCTTTCTTTGTTCACTTCTAGAGAATAAACACATCATTACCATTATAATCCAAGTTGGGAAATGGGTAAGTCAGAAATTGAAAAATCTTTGATGTGCATTATTTTCTACATTATGTAGAGTTGCTAAGGAAGATGCGTCTGAAGTACCTTGATTCAATTTGTGTATAGGAAGCTGGAGCCAGAGACATTATTGTGGTGCCTCAGGGAAGGTCATGTAAGAAGCACACAGCCTGATTTAGAGCTGAAGGCCATCACACATCTGGACTTATCAGAGTTTCAGGTGGAATGATGAAGTACATTTCAGACTGCAAGCACTGCAGTAAGAACAGTTCTTTTTTCAATAAAAACTGAATAAAAGGTTGTAAATTTATTGTGCTACCTGCTCTCTCTCTCTCTTGCTTTCTTCTTTCCCCTCACTACCCCACCCTCCCTTGCCCCGTGCCCCTTGCCCACTGCCCTAAGCAAATATAGATCCAGGGTCATTGCCATATATTAAAAAGAAGTAGAAATTAAATCTCAAATAGCATCTTTATTGTATGGGGCCTGAACTTGTTCCCATGCCCTACATGTTCACATAAATGTATACATAACTAACTTCTCATTGGAGATACTTATATACCCAGTTTGCTTAATTAATTATAACTAACCTTTGAGAGCACTATGAAAAGAGAGCAAGAGCTATGACATATGTTATTGTCCTTTAAACAGTTTCTTTCAGGAGATTATTTTTCATGTAAGCAAACAACAGAAGCTTATTCCATTCTCTATCTCAGTACCATAAATACCAAGAAGAATTCACTATACAGAAAAAAGAGAGTAAATATTGTGCAAGCTAATGTATGCAACTTCAAAATCAAAATATTATAAAGTGGATGTTCCTTTTTTATTTCTATTAGATAGTAAATACTTAAATACCTTGACAGGAACTTGTACAAGGGACACTGTGATATATAGGAAACCTAATAAAACAGAAAATCATGTAGCATTGCCTATTAAATACTGTAGATTAAAACAATAATTTCTCTCTCTTTTTCTAGATTACTTGTATCACTCAGTATTTAAAGTCCTAAAGTTTCCCAAAGATTTTATATTATTAGTAATGTTCACGTGGAACACTCACAGCTAATGGGCAAGCACTGCAAAAGACCACTGCTAAAATTATTAAAAATTAGATTAAAAGAGACTGAGCTAAAATAATTATTTGCCAGAAGACCTGACAATTTATTAGTGTTCTATGAAACAAAAGTGTTTTTGTTGTTGCATGTGAAATCAGATAGTGGCCTGTATGTCATAGGAAATGTCTTGCACTGACATGCTTCCACATTTTCTACTACTATCCTGACTAATGCCTTAGATCCTCTAAATCAGGGATGGGGAATTATTTGGTCTGGAGGGCCACTTAAATGTTATGATGAGTTGTTGTGGGCTGGGGGTAGTGCTGACCTGGCTTGGTGTGGAGGGGGGAGGGGTGCAGGGGGCAGAGAAATTGATCCTTCCCAGTCCTGGGCCATCTACCTTGCACACAGCAACAGGGGCACCGGATGGAACAGGCAGGTGTGTGGGATCTCCATGGAGACTGGTTCAGGACCAATGTGGGCAGAGTGCACTCAGCCAGGTTGATAGGATGGGGTGAGGAGCAGCACCCAGAAGAGGGATGGGTGGATGGAGCTATATAGTGAAAGTGCAGGGCTGGGACCCAGGTTGGCCTGTGATCTACTCCCCTCACATCCCCTCATGTCCCTTGATGGGCATCGGTTGTAAGGGCAAGGACATGTGGGTCCCTGGCACTGGACTCATGCTATCACAGCCCCATGATCCTGGCCGTAGTCCCCATCCACCCATCTCACTCCTGGGTGCTGCTCCCCACCCTCCTGTGGACCCATCCCATCACCTGGCCAACTGGTCTCTATAGAGGCTCCTGCCTGCCCACTCTTTCTGGTGCCCCAGGTGGTGGGTGCAAGGTGGATTAGCAGGGGCAGCTGGGCAGAGTGGACTGCCAACATGGGGGCTGCCAGGAAGCTGAATCCAGCTGCCATACTGCCCCAATTCACCACACGCCTGGGAGCAGCAGAGCTGGTCACACGTACCACAGCCTGGGCTTGCCCCTGCACCTGCAACGGATGGGGCTGAGGGACCCTTCGTGGGCTGGATGGTATCCATTAATGGGCTGGATTCAGCCCGTGGACCATATTTTGCCACCTCTGTTCAAAATGGTCATGCTCAGCACTCTCCTATTGTATAATTCTCTTTAATATTTCCATTTAAGTGTTAGTTTTTTCTAGAAGATGAGAAGATAGTAGAATTGGTTGGCAGGTTTTTTTTAGAAGAAAATCTTTATTTTTCAGAAAATACTGATTCAAAAGAATTCAATCATTCAGCAGGAATGTTTAATTTTCTGTCAATTTTTGACAAAGTTTAATTTTGATGCATCATTTCAAAATGAATATATATTTTTAAATATTTGCTATAAATTATATAAAAATTAAAAACAAAGTAAAGCATTTCAAAATAGACTATTTGAATTGACCTGAAAACATTTATTTTTTATCCTGAAAAGTTCATTTCATGGGAAATTTCAGATTTCAGTGTTTCCTTCTAGTTTGGGAAAGCACCAACTTTCAAATGAATGAAATTGATAAAATGAAAAATCCTATTTTTGGCCTCTCTTCAAATATTTTATGTTGTATCCTGGGCTCAGGATGCAGCATGAAGATCATTCCCACTCCCCCCCACCCTGAATCTGTGCATATGCATATGAGGGTACCTTTGTAGTACATAGTACATGTGCTTAGGAATATATTTTCTGAATCTAGACTTTCTAATTGAAAACCTTAAAATGTCATTATTAGTTTTGTTAAGAAAATTAATATAGGACAGAACTACATTCATTATTTCTGGGTTTTTTGTTTTCATTATGCTTTGCTCTTGTTGGGGGCTCATTTGTTTTGTTTTTACTTTTTTGGGGGGTGGGGTTGTCTGCTTATTTGATTTTGTTTTGGGTTTATTTTTTGCATCATGCTTGTCATCCTTACCATGATTCAGTATTAATTGAGATATAAAATAAAGCAAGCATTTCTTCCCTTCCATCATGCAACTCGCAACACTAATGAAAAAAACAGAAATACTGGAGATACAGCATGATGGAAGATTATTTATGTAAATAAAGATGCTAGATTACTAATGTATAACACTTTATTAAATATGTCTATGCTCTCCTAAACACCTGTAAATATCCTCTTTATACTGAATTATTTATTGTACAACATTAAACTGGGAAGGCATGAACTTATGATGTTTTGTGCATGCATTATTGCACATTTATAATTTTTTATGTGAAAGAATTTGGTGGTTACTAGTCTTACTATGCTGATAGGTTTCCCTCTGTGAATTGTCCCCAACTGCCACAATGAGATATAGGAAAATAATATGTTAATTTTTTAAGTGTGTAATTTATTCCAGCTACTACTATAATATTGTAAGTACAGTGGTGGATTTTTGGAATTGGTAAAATTAGTTTCACTATTGTGAGAATAAAAAATGTTGCTAGTTTTATTCATTCTTTATTTTCCAGCCCTTTAAAGTACCTTTTCATATTTGACAAAGGTAACAATTTTATTTGGTGGGAAATCAGGAAGGTGCCTGAAGTAATTAGTTAATATTAATATAAATAGATTATTTGAGAAGCTGTGTCTCAAACATTATCTTGTATATGTCTATGCACACAGAAGAAAAGGAAGAGTTACAAGTGTTCCCTTTTACTGAATTAATTAAAGATTAAAACAAAGTAAGAATTTCTGACATTTATACTCTCTTCATTAGATTTGTGGATCAATGCAATATTAAACACTAAACTGATGCATAGCATGCAAAATTAAATTGTTACAGTAAAAAATGTACTGTGCATGTATATGCATAGCAATCAGTTATCATGTGGGATGGAGGCCCCTTCTAGTTCTATGTTTCTGTGTATGGAAAAAAGTTAGCTTTACAATGGGTGTGTAACTGCATTTTTCTTCACAAATCCAAACTTCCTTTTGTCTTTTGCAAAAGATCCTGTTTCTCCTTGGGGAAATGTCATGTGGTCCCCACAGGTCTGAAAATTTGGTAGTGGGGGAGCAATGGCAGCATTAATTACTACATCAGTGCTGCCAAATTTCTGGATCCATTGGAACTTGCTGGACAACATGGCATGGCCAGCTAAATTAAGTGCACAAGACTGGGCCAAAGCAACATTGAGCCTGATTCTGGTGCACAGGGCCAGATGAAGATAGCATGGTTTCTCAATGCAAGTGTGCCCATCTGGACCAGAGAAGTGCAGGGTCTGATCAACATGTGTGCCAGTAGGTGTACTGAGGTAGCATGGGGCTGTATCCAGGCACACAGGGCTGGGTTGAGGCAGCACAGGGATCTTTCTGGGCATGCAGGGCCAGGGTGGCTCAGGGCCCAATCCAAGCATGCAGGGCCCAGTTGGTGCAGCACAGTGATGCAGGACCCAATCCTATGTACTGACCCCACAAAGGATCCAGCCCAAGGACTGGTTCCACATGACTTAGCTAATCCATGAGGCTGAGAAGTTGAGCACAACTGCAATACAGTAACATTAAAATAAAAAATTAAGAGAGCATGTAAACTTTGAAAAAATCTCAGAATTTACAAATGATATACAGTCAAGAATAAATTTTCTAGGCATTCTGGTCTTTTGGAAAGTTGCTTATGAATAGAGACATTTTATAATTCTTTTCATCTGCAGCAAGACAGATAGCCAAGGACTTCCTTGAAACTACTTTTTTTTACTCAACTAGAAGGGGCATTAGTAACTGTTGCAGCTTCTCCATGTTTTTCAAACTCTGATCAGTCTCTATCTACACCATAAGTTCATTTCTGTGACATGAGTGCAAACAGAGACTATAAAATATTACATACAGAGTAGGTCTACAAGAAATGCTACATCGCCAAAGTGATGAGTTATGGCAATGTAGCTCATCACTATGGCATCATAGCATCAGCAAGCATAAACCATGACACCACTACTACTGCGCAGGAAACAACCTGTGTGGTGATAAAGCAACACCCCATGCAGCGTTTAAGCAACTACTAAATGATTGTGCTGTAACAACTGTGCAGTTGGGTGCATGTGTAGGCATGCTAACATAGTACTATGTGCTAAAAGACAGTTCCTACACTAAAAGAACTCAGTGTGATTTAGGACAAAGTACAAATGAGAATAACAAATAATGGAGAGGATGGGAAAGTAGCGTCAATAGCAAGACGAAACTAGTGATGGTATGGATCCACTTTTCCATTCTACTCTACTCTGTTCTAATGGAATGAAAGAACAGGTCCAAGATTTGCACCCAATTATTTCACTTTTCTTGGAAATGTGATGGCTCATTGTTTAAAAAAAATCCTCCCATGAATTCTTTGCTGAATTTATTGCCCATAGAAAATGTTATATTGTCTGTAAACTGAAGTCTTTCATGCAGTAAATGTACTTCTTTTCAGAGAACTTTTCTCTCACTGTACACAAATATCCAAGATCATTCTCAGTCATGGGCCTTCCTCATAGGTTTGGTAAGTTACAAAGAACAGAGTTGGGCCTTGCACTGTGTCTAGAAGCTGACAAAAAGGGTGCATCAGAGAAGTGAAGAGAGTGGATACAACACAATAGCATTGAAAAGGCCAACCTTTTATTCTCATTTACTGAGAATGTGACTGCCTGTCTAGAACGAAGGAGGTGATGTCACGAATTGCTAGTATTCATGGCACAAAGTATGTTTATACAAATGTCTATAGCCCTGGTTCTCATTTACATTACAAGGTAGCAATATAAAGGTTAAATATAAAGGTTCAAGTGCAAGTGCATTTATTTACATTCAATTTTTGGTCCCTTAACAGTATATAAAATATACTCCAAGAACTAGGATAGTAGAGGGTGGCTTCCTTCCACTCCTCAGGGAGAGCACTGCTTTCCCCATCATTGAAAAAAAGTAGGGCTACCTACTACTACTTAGAGCTGGGGCCAAGGTACAGGAATAGAATAGAATAGAAATGCATATAGTTTGGCCATGTCACTGTACCCCATGCATTCCTCTTGCCATCAACCTCAGTCTTTCCACTCACCCATGTGCTTGTTACTCCTATAAAATTGTAATAACTTTTTAAAGGAACCTGGATCTTTGTATGTGCATTGTAGGGTTCCTGAACCCAGGTTGTGGGCTTAAGAGATAGGATATACATGGGCAGAATGGGGTGGTGAATCATCCCAGGTAACACAACACACATTTTGCTTCAATTAAAAAGAAATTAAAAGCTGTGTTAATGGTTTTAGCCACAGTTAAAAACAGTCTGCAAGGTTATGAAATAGGTCTTACATCTTCAGGAGCATCTAACAAACAGCAGAATTGCAAAAGAAAGGAAAGCTTGATTAGTGGAACATTAAGACTATATAATGCGTGAGGATCTGGAGCCGTGGCTGGCGAGCCAAGCTCACAGTCTCGGTCACGGTTGGTTTGGTCAAGTGGTGGCAAATTGGAAACGGACAGGTAGGGATTAGCGGCGGTCGAGTATGAGTGGCACGCACGCTTATGGTTCCAAATTAAATGGTTTATTACACTTACGCTTTGATGGCGTAGGTAGGATCTTCAGTTACAGTAACAGATGTAAACAATAAACAATGGAGGGGTCTGTTGGGCCACGAGGTTCACAGAGAGCCCTTGCTTTCCACCCCTGGAACCAGTCCAGGGATAGGTGCGGCTGCCCTCTGTTAGTCCCAGGGCTGGTCAACAGCTCATTAATTGGGAAAAATGAATGAACAAATAACACAACTGTAACACAGTGCACACGGTGTGTCACGTGACGCCAGTCCCATAAGGACAACAACGAGAAGCAGTGGTACCGGAAGCTGAGGTCAAAAACCAGGTAAGTTGACCCGAGGTTGCAGCCAAAGTCCAACGGGTGATCCGGAATCGTAGTCGATGGACGGTGCAAGGTAGTTCAAAAGCCAGAAGGGAACAGCAACGGAGCCCCAAACAACAGCAACGGAATGCCAAGCGAGGGAGGAGATCGATAGGCCCTCAAGCCTAACTGTGAGACAGTCCCTGCCAAGGCAGCCTCTGTCTCCAGCTAGTGCCTCTCCCCCCCGGAGGAGGGGCTCACTGAACTTTTATTTGAATTTGGTAGCCAATGAGAACGCTCTCCGCAGAGAAATTTCTAGCCAGATTACCTCATGTCAGGTTCTGACTGAGCATGCTCTCAGTCAGAAGCTGACACAGTCTGAGCATAGGTCTGTGGGAAAAGTAGGTCAACAGTGATTGACAGGTCTGCAGGTCACCCAGGGGGCAAGGGCTGGGTGAGCCTCGGAACTTTCCACTCACAGAGTCCAATATGCATGTCAGTCTCAATCTTCTGTGTTGGCAGCATCTAATCAAAATTTTGCTCTGACATATAAAAGGGGAAAGAGTTGTTAACACCTATGGAATGAAGAGTTTTGAAGGAATCATGTAGATTATCAGAGCAATAAAGTCAATTGACTCCCCCTGTTGCCTGAACAGGGAAACTGCTGCCACTGCCAGGCAATTTGTTTTAAACTTTGATTGGATCAGGAAGTAACTGCCCTATTGAATCCCTTTCAGGATCTGCACTTCAGAGTATGAATATGCTATAAATCAAGTATCCTCTTGTATCCTGCAGTGAGCACTTTTGGGCTAGACGTGAGCCCTTGGGGCTATGGAGTTTGGATTAAAAGCCAGGGTCCAGATCTGGGGATATGAGTTAGGGCAGTATCTTATAAATTTATAGATGTTAGGGTAGGAAGAACCTTAGCAGATCATTGAATCCGACCCCCTGCCCTCAGCAGGAAAGAGAGCTGGGTACAGGCCAGGGGCCTGTCTAGCCTCCCCTTAAAGACCTCCAGTGTAGGGGAGAGCACCACCTCCCTTGGAAGCCCATTCCAGATTTTGGCAACACTCACCGTAATGAAGTTCTTCCTGATGTGGAAGCTAAATCTGCTCTCTGTCAGGTTCTGACTGTTGTTCCTAGTTACTCCAAGGGGTGCACTGATAAAAAGAACATCTCCTATTCCTTGCTGTCCCCTGCTGGTGAATTTAGAGGAGACCTCAAGATCACCTCTTACCCTTCTCTTGTGGAGGCTGAAGAGATCCAAGGCCCTCAATCTCTTCTCATAGGGCTTTTCCTTCATGCAACTAACCATATGAGTGACCCTTCTCTGAACCCTCTTGAGGCTGTCCACATCCCTCTTGAAGTGTGGTGCCCAAAATGGGATGTAATACTCCACCTGTGGCCTGACCAATGCTGCATAAAGGAGAAGTATCACCTCCTTGGAACTGTTTGTCATGCACCTGCTAATGTATGATAAAGTGCCATTAGCTTTACTGATCACTTCATCAGACTGATGACTTATGTTCATCTTGGAGTCAACAGTGACTCCAAGATCCTTTTCCATTCCTGGGCTGCTGAGAAGGTCCTCCCAGCCTGTAAGCATGCTGGCGATTCCTCCTTCCTATGTGCAGCACCTTGCATTTGTCTTTATTGATCTGCGTCATATTCTATTCTGCCCACTTTTCCAACATGTCCAGATATGCCTGAATTCATTCCCTACCCTCTAGCATGTTAACTTTACCCCATAATTTGGTATCACCTGAGAAACTGGATGGAGTGCTTTCCACAACCTCATCCAAGTCACTCATGAAGACATTTAACAGCACCAGTCCAAGGACAGCCTTGTGGGACTCCAATGCCCATATCTTTCCAGGTCTATACCAACCAACCTACCACCACTCTCTGGGTGCAGCCCGTAAGCCAATTTGCCACCCACCTGACCATGTAATCATCTATGTCACAGCTGCTCAATTAATCTATGAGAATATAATGAGATACTATATCAAAGGCCTTCCTAAAATTCAAGTAGATGACATCCCCCTTGATTCCTGTGGCTAAGTATTTCATGACCTGGTCAGAAAAAGGAACACGTTTAGTCAGGGAGGCTCTACCTGATCTGAATCTGGTTGCCCTTTAGCATTGCTTTTGCTGCTGGACTCCCACAAATGTGATCCTTAATTTTTTCAAAGTTTTTTTCCTGAGGATAGAGATGAGACTAACTGATCTATAGTTACCCAGATCCTCTTTCCTCCCCTTCTTTAAAATAGGAACCCCACTGGCCCTTTTCCAGTCCTCTGGGACCTGAACAGATCACCAAGAGTGCTCAAACAGCTGTGCCTGTGGCTCTGCTCTGTCACTGGCCAATTCCTGACCTGAGTTCAGGAATACAGAGGCAAAAAACTCATTGAAGAGCTTAGCTTTGTCCTGCCTATCTGTCATTAATTGTCCTAGTTTGTATTATAGGGGGCCTATGCTACCCTGCACCTTCTTTTTTTTTCCCCCTATATAACTGGAGAAGGACTTTTTGTTGCCTTTAATTTTTATTGCCAGCCTAAGTTCCATTTCTGTTTTGGCCTTTCTGACTGCCTCCCTGCAAGTGTGGGCCAAGGAGGTATACTCCACCTTGGTAGTTACCCCCTGCTTCCACAACCTATATGATTCTTTTTTTGCCCCTAGGCTTTCCTGGTCTTCCCTGTTCAGCCAAGAGGGTGTCTTGGCCCCTTTGCCCTGTTAGTGGATAGAGTTATCCAGAAGAGAATAATCTTTTGTTAGTGCTTCTCCTGAAGCCATGGCTTTGCTCAAAATAAAGGGGTTCCCTCACTTTGTAAAAATACATTAAATGCCTGAAAAAAGGTTGCCCTTCCTCATAGCATTTCTGGACCATCTAAATAATATTGGAGATTGACAACAGACTCTGGGTCTTTTTGCCATTATTTGTTTGTGTTTCTTATAGTTTTGTTAATTTTTCCAATTTTTTTAAAAAATTGAAAACAAGATTCTCAGCAGAGGATATTTTGCATTGTTCATATTCTCATAGATCAAATAATGGCCCAATTATAGAATTTGCTAACATTCTGTTGCCCATGCCCATACAAACCAGATAAAGCAGGAAAGTGCTTGTACACTGAGAGGTATCTTCTAGATATCAATTCAGGAAATTAAAGATTAAACACTTGATCACACCACCATGCACATGGGTAAGGCATTGAACATGGCACAGTCATCAAACGGAATGCCATATGGCAACCCATATGGCGCCATAGCAAAGTACTAACAGACTTAAGAATTGCTGTTTAAAAATGAAAAGGAGAAGCATTCTTGCTATTGAAGAGCTAGCAAGCAACATAGAGACAAAATGAGAAGGAAGAACAATGTTGATAAATAAATGGTTGCTAAAGTTTTGCCACATATTCTAGGAGATGAACTGTGTTTTATTTGGAAAAAAACAAAACAAACCTATTAGTTCAAGTTTGCCTACACACTGTGATTCCTTCCTTGTAAAACAAAATGATATCTTGTTGCTGTACAAACTGCTACTTAAATTATTTGAAAAATGTGAAGCAAATTCAAATAAAACCTATTGAAGGACATATTTATAGAAGGGGAAGATGCAGTTTGGGAGAGAATCCATTCCAGTATTGTCATCACCCATTAAAAGTTTCTATTATTCTGAGACATTGTACTTGTTACAACATTCCGTGTTACATATACAGGAAATGCTAATAATCCAAACAGTTAATGTGTGCTTATAGGATCTCTTGAAGCTTCAGTATTATTAAATAGGGTGTGTCTACACAAGATGTTTAATGTACAGTAGAATAATTATGCTGAACATTAGTGAATCATGGCCAAAGCTGTGCTAATGCACTGAAGTGTAGAAGAATTAATCTATTGTACCTTAAGTGTCATTAGAAGACTCTGAGCTGGCGCTACTGCACATGGCACTATTAACATATGTTATTACAGGTCAAAACTTAAAGCACATTAGTAACAGTGCATTAATGCATATGTAGTTGCACCCACACATCATAAACACCTCTGGCATATTACAAGAACATATAGCATTCTCCTATATCCACTGTTTCCTGAAATATAAAGTCTTCTAAATATTTTATATACAGGGCTGAGGAAAGCTGAGTGAATACCAAAAAAAAAAAAGGCTACACAACTTCACAAGGCTGTTGCAATTCATCTTAAATGAGGAAGAAACAATTTGTGTCCTAACTGACATTGAGGATAAAATTTTCAGAAGTGCCTAAGTTGCATTTTTAGATGCTCCCTTGACACTTAGGCATCTGAGAGTATATCTACACTGAAATTCAAGGTTTAGTAGCATCATACCCTTGCTAGCTTTAATGAAGCCAGCATGAGTAAAAATAGAAATGAAGTAATAGCAGCATGGTTATTGTGGTGGTCTGTGTAAGCTCTCCATGACCTGTGGACCTATACTCAGTTGGCTAACACTCACCAAAATCCATGCCACTGTGGCTGCACTGCTATTTTCACCCATGATAAGAACACAGCAGTTTTAGTCAACCTGTACTTCTGGAAAGCATATGAAATGGTGGTACATGGGAAACTATTATTTAAACTGAAGAAGATGAGGAAAAATATGAAAATTGTAAGGCAGCTAAAGGAACCTACTAACAAGTCACAAGAATTCTTCACGTTTTAAAATGAGGCTATTTTTAATATTTTCATCCATGACCTTTGCACAAAAAGTAGGACTATGAATTAGTACTATGAACATTTTTGATGATGACAAAAAAATGTCTATATGGAGGTGATCTAAATATCGTACAAAAATAAGCGAATGATCTTGAGAACTGGAATAATAGAAATGGGATGAAATGTAATAATATAAAGAGCAAGATCATAAACTTAGAGACTAACAACTTTCTACTATGAACTAGGGGCTTATCAGCTGGCAACAACAAAGTAGAAAGACCTGGATTTATTAAGCTGGTTAATAATGGATCACCAATTTCACATGAGTGAGTTATTTTTCAGTAGCAAAAAGATGAAAATATTAATGTTAATACAGTGGTAAAACCTTATTGTTTTTCCATTTTTTCCACCTTCTTCACTGAATGGAATACTGTGTATAATTTTGGTAAAATATATTCAAGAAAGCTTCATTCAAACTGGAATGGTTTCAGAAAATGCTACTAACGGAATCAGGGAAATGGATATGCTATTAGAGAGAGAAAACAGCATCTTTATACAGTTACGTAGGAGCAACTCTCAGGGTTTCCCTCTGCTAAGTTACACCATATGAGCTTCCTATCTATTTTTTTCTGTGGTTTCAAACTAAGAACAGCAAAAGAAACAAGGACAGCCTGATCTCTAGCAGGGTTTTGCTCAAGGAAGTTCTTGTTCCTTGAGCGCACAATTTCATAGTAGCTAGGATCAGGAGGGAGCTGATCAGATCATCTAGCCTGACCCCCTGCCACAGGCAGGAATGAATGCTGGGTTCACAAGACCCAAGACAGGTGATCATCTAACCTCTTTTTGAATTTGCCCAAGGTGGGGGTAAGGACCACTTACCTGGGAAGTTGGTTGCAGATTTTGGCCATCCTAACTATAAAATATTGCCTTCTGATCTCTAACCTAAACCTATTCTCCATCAGCTTATTACCATTGTTCCTTGTCACCCCAGGTGGTGCTGGGGAGAAAAGGGCTCTTCCTATTTGCTGATGATATCCCCCCGATGAGTTTGTAGACAGCCACCAGGTCTCCCCCTCAGTTTCCTCTTGCCGAGGCTGAATAAGTTCAGGTCCCTCAGTCTCTCCTTGTAGGGCCTGTCCTGCTGCCTTCTCACCAAATGGATGGCCCTCCTCTGAACTCTCTACAGGCTGGGCACATCCTTTTTAAAGTGTGGCACCCAGTACTGGATGCAGTACTTCAATTACTGCCTGACCAATGTCACATAGAGGAGGAGTAGCACCTCTGGACTGGCTTGAGATGCATCTTTGGATGCATAACAAGGTATGTCTGGCCTTGCTGGCTGCAGTCTGGCATTGGCGGCTCATGTTCATGTTGGAATACATAATGACTCCAAGATCCCTTTCCACCTCTGTGCTTTCAAAAGGGCAACTCCTCAGCCTGTATGTATACTGTGGATTCCTTCTGCCAAGGTGCAGCACCCTGCATTTCTCTATGTTGAACCCCATCCTACCCTCTGCCCACTTTTGTAGTCTGTCTAAATTTAGTTGCAACCTCTCTTTCCTTTCAAGTGTGTCCACTTCGCCCCACATCTTAGTGTCATCAGCAAACTTGGACAACATGCTTTCAACCCCTTCATTCAAGTTGCTGATGAAGATGTTAAACAGTGTGGGCCCAAGCCCTGGGAAACCCCACTGCTCACATCACTCCATGTTGAGTATGACCCATCCACCACTACTCTCTGGGTGCACTCCATCAGCCAATTTTTTACCTATCCAACAGTGCAGGCATCAATGCCACAGTCGCCTAATTTATTGATAAGAATGGGTGTCAAAGGCCTTCCTAAAGTCTAGAAAGACTACGTCCATGGTGACACCATCATCTAAGGATTTAGTTACTTGGTCATAAAAGACAATCAGGTTAGTCAGGCAGGACCTGCCTTTGATGAACCGCTGCTGATTGCCTGGAGCATGATCTCCCTTGCTGGGTCCCCACAGATGTGTTCTCCAAGATGGTTCTCTCCAAGACGTTCCCTTCCTCAGGTATGCTGGAACTGATATGTCCACTACTTGTCTCTCCCTCTGTGTTTGGTTATAATTATAGACAATAGAGACAGGAAGTTGGGTAGAAAAGGGCCAGAAATCAGCTACAGGGATGTGCTTATGTACTTCCTGTGTTTGAGCTCCAAAAACATTGCAAGGAGAGCATGGCTAGGGAAACTCAGAAAACCCAAAGAGCCTCAGGCCATTAAAATAATAATTTTAAAAAAGTATATTTCCTTCAGAGAAGTAGGGATTGTGGAATATCCTTCCAACAGGAGTTATGGAAAAGAAAGCTGTTTTTAAGTTACAGCTTAATATAAAGTGATTATATAAAGTAGTTACCTTCAATAGCAGGGAAATGGATTCTGCAACATAGGCAACCACTTCCAGCCACTTCTGATCTTCCAAATATAAAGTCAATGGGACAAAGACTTTCCAGCAAGGGCTTAACTAGGATCTATGTCCTGGGTGGCAGGGGAAGCAGTGGGGGCACGTTGGTTCTAGCCACTGTGGCAGCTAAACCACCAGTGGTGGCAGCTGTTGGTGTACCCCTTCTAATGGGCTAGTGCCCACCCTTTGTTATGTTTCTACTCCTAAGTCAGTAAAATATATTTTAATGTATTATTTAAAGGTCTGATTTTTCCAAAAGTTATGGGTGCACTTTTATATGTATGTGTTTTTACTCACCATTTTCCACAATTCTGCATGAAGAATGGGTAATAAATCTTCACTTTATATTCTCCACACCATTTGACATTTGAACTAAGAAAATAACTTCCTGTGAAGTTTATATCGGAACCCAGTTCTGGGGAGAAAAGAGAAATGATAAATGTGGTGAATATCACTGGCAATGCTCTTTTGTTGTTGTAGGGTCAATAATATTTTTAACTTGCTCATCATACGTATTTCAGACTACAGTGCTGGTCATGTTTTATATATTTTAGTTACAAAAACTTTTTTGTTAAAAAATGTTTAAGATTATTAGATAAATTCATGCCATCCCTAGAGTAGCCATGATGATAGCATTTTTAAGTTATGCAATTGTAATTGGGCTAAACGTGGTAACAATGGTAAAATATACTATTACGTTGTTCTTACATCAAAAGAAAAGAAAAGAACATACTCAAATCAAAAGACTGAATTATATTTTTTTCATTCATTTTTCATTCAGCTTCTTGCTCAAATTGCTCATTATGACTATTAAACTGTTGTAATTTTGATAGTTACCATTGACTGGAAAAATCAATTTTGTTCATCTGGAACTGAGTATTTTCATCCCTGAATGATAACATAATTAACCAATTTGCTGTAGAACAGCAAGTCAAGGAGAGGAAAGGGTCAAGAACAACAATCATTTCAAATATTGTCCTTGTTTTTGTTGTTTCAAGAATGTACTGTCAATATTGAAAAGCAGAATATAAAGCCCTTTATAGAAAGGGAGTTGAGTTCTTTATAGTGTGAGACATAGATTTTCATTGTAGAGTCCCTTTATTCTACATTTTAAGTTTTCCTTCTTACTGTACCTGCAGGGTGTAATACAAAACATTTATGAGAAAGAAAGTTATTAAAAATGCTTTATGAGTACATGGCAGACACTATATAGAAAGAGGGGGATGGGGTGAAAGAGTATTTTATGCACTACAATAATGCACCTAGCAAGGAGGAAAACTACCAGAATATTAAATTGGCTATTAGAGATGCAACATGATCATCTAGAACTGTGGTAATAGCGATGATGGAGTCATAGGAAAGGCACTATTTATTTACATGTAAGCTATACAAAAATAAATGTTTTTTCTGCAAAAAAAAAAATCTATCCAGAGAAATGATAAGTGATATGAGCAAAAAATACATTTTTGGGACTATCCTGTGCTTTGAAATCAGTGAGAGGTTTCATATTGTCTCTGGTGGGAGCAGAATCATTCCTCATCCAAGCCTGAATTCTACAGCTAAGTACAGACATTTGTGGGAATTAGGGAGAGGTTAGATCAGGTTTAAAATGACCATCTGATCTAAAGTAAGTTGAGATGGGGGGGGCATCTGGGAGGGATTGGGGCATGGGAGGTGAACAGGCTGGGGGGGATTGGGGTCCACAAGGGAATCCAGGGGTGAGATCCATGGGAGGGGTTTGGAATGAAGGCAGTATCCATGGTGAGGATGCAGAAGGGAGGTGACATCCATGGGAGGCTGGGGTCAGAGATGTGGGTGGCATCTGTGGGGAATGAGGGGCAAGTGGTGTCCACAGGGGTTTCTGGGGTCTGGGAGAGTCTGAAAGGATCAGGAGAGCTTGGCGGGGGGGTGGGGAGGGGGGATGACCAGCAGCTAATTTTAGTCCCCCAACCTTCCCAGAAAATCTACACTACCATCCGTCCTGCCCTTCCCCCTACCAGGACTTACTTGTTAAGCTCCAGCAGTGGCAAATGCTGATAAAATTGGTGGTACCTGGAGCAGCTTGTGAGAAGGGGAGTTGGGGGAGCTGGCTGGTCCACTGCCAGGGGAGTGAGGGGCTGAGGGACTAAAAATAGCTTGATGTCAGGAGGGGACGTGTGAAAAGTGCATCTTCTTGGCTTTCTCAGCCTTGGGGCTGCACAGGTAACTGTACAGAAGTTCCAGTCTAACCTAGAGTCAGTAAATCTGAAACTATATCAATCCAGGTCTATCTTAGATCAGATTCTGCAATTTTTAGACCAGTCTCTGTACATGAAAATTGTGTACAGTTACAGGTTTAGATTAATTTGTGATCACTGATTGACAGATTCAGAGAAGGGACCTTGTGAGATAATTGGGTCCAGCCCTCCTCCTCTGGGCAGGAAAGACTGCTGGGGTCAAATAACCCCAGCAAGGTGTGTATCCAGTCTCCCTTTGAAGATCTCCAGGGTAAATACCTGTACCACCCCTAGTGGGAGTCTGTTCCAGAGTCAGGTCATGCAAACCATTAAGTTTTTCCTTATATCCAATCTGAAATCTTCTTCTAGGAGATTATGACTATTGCTCCTGGTTTTCCCCTGGGGTGCTTTGATGAATAGTTGCTCACCTAGCTCCTGATGCTCTCCCTAATGTATTTTTAAGATGATACCAAATCCTCCAAAGTCTCCTCTTTTCTAGGCTGAATATATCTGTTAACCTTTCCCCATATGGCTTGCTCTTCAGACCTCTAATCGTATGAGTGGACTCTTCTCTGGGCTCTTTCTCCACATCTTTCTTGAAGTATGGCACCCAGAACCAGATGCAGTACTCCAGCTGTGGCCTCACCAATACTGAGTAGATCAGGAAACTAACTTCCTTAGTTTTGCTTGAAATGCATCAGTTGATGCATGCCAGTGTATTGATTGCTCTGCTGACTGTAGCATCACATTGGTGGCTCATATTTGTTTTATGGTCAATTATGACCCCCAGGTTCCTTTTGGATGTTGTCTGAGTGTAAGGTCTGAATGTAAAGTGAGACTTAGTCCAAGTGTAAGGTCTGCACCCCAAGCAAACTAAAGTAGTAATTTTGAACCCAATCTAACCTCCCCCTAACCCCACACTTAACCGCCCAAAGGTTTGCACTTAGCTTAAGTGAATGGTTCTGTTACCTTTGTTTGGTTTTGGAGCAGGCCTTTGTATTTTCTCTGGAGCAAAGGGCAGAGATTTTTAAAATTGCAAAGGGTAGTTAGAACCTTAACTCCTGTTAAACAGTAATTACCAGGCTATTTGTGCCTTTGAAAATCTCCCTCTAAAACAATAATTCAGTAACATTTCCCTCCATTCCCAGAAGCATTCCTCATCTAAAAGTTGAATATACCAGAGTGCAATCCCAAAAAGCAGGTACATAACTTCCTAAGCTATATAGCTGTCATGTCCAGCAAAAATGTGAGGGAGTCACTTGCAAAGTAAGAGTGCTTTATTCTAATAGGAGAACTGCTGTCAGTTACTGGTGAAAATTGAAATTAGTGTGATTACTCTGAATGTATATCACTGTAACCAGGATGTGATTAGACTCTCTTTTTATGATGTATACATGTATATGCATGTGTGTGCACGTGTGTATATGTATGTATTTGCACTACATAGGGAGGCTGTTGTATTCTTTAAGTTATGGCCCAAGGATCAAGTCTAAGTTCTTTATTTATGTAGGATTTTACATTCAGTAAAAGTCATAGCAACCCCTGAAACCATAACAACCTCTGCATCACATGCAGTGCATATTACCTTCGAGTCACAGGATATTATGTTGAAGACACTCATAGATATGACAGTGTCTGTACTTTAGTCCTTAAAAGAAAAATGTATTTTCCCTGGCCTTTTCCTTTTTCATAACATTTTTGTTCCAGATGATTTGATCATTTTCTTTTTCTGTTGTACTGTTCAAGAAAAAATATAAGCAATTACAGCTAAAAGATAATAAGCAATTAGGTATGATAAAGGATACAAGAAAGAAAGGATATATATTTACCATCCAAGAATGAAAAAAGTGTTGGAAACTGAGGATAAGCGTAATGATTTTGCTTTGTAGTTTGCTACACAACATGCTGTCACTTTTGATAAGTATCATAACGCAATGATTGGTAGGCATAACACCCTCATTATTTATTTGGATATTTATATATAAGAAAGGAACTATGCATTCTGTTATTCTGAAAGTTATCCCTTTTGACTGCATAGTAGGCCACTCGCACACATTTTACTCTTTCATATTTTTCTGTTTCTAACCTTTTATTTCTAGCCTTTATTGGCATGTCCAGATGAGTGCACACATGCTTATTCCAGCTGTTTTTTTTTTTTAGATACCTTGAAATCCAGGTATTAAAAATAAATAAATAAATAAATAAATAAAAACACTTGTGGGGAAAAAAGATGGTGCAGGGCACGGTCCTGCAGTGTCCGCTGACACAGCTGGAGGCTAGGTACTCTAGACAGATGCTCTGTTATCTGGCCAGAGCATCTTGATGATGCTTCTGCTGCCCCAGCATGCTGCTGTAGCATGCTGGGGTAAACAGGAGCAGGGTAAGGCTGTGGCATGACCTGGACCTGGGTGCTGTCCCAAATAAGTACAGATGTGGAGGTAGGGGGTTTGTAGAGGTGGGCTGTATAGGTAGGTGTTTTGGGAGATGTGGGGAGTAGCATGGGGTGTGGGTACAGGTGGGTGTGGGGAGCTGTGGGGTTTTTGGGTGGGGGGGGGTTGAACAGAGGCTGCCACATTCCCCCCCATCCCCTGGCACTGGCAGGAACAGCCAGCTGAACCCTCAGAGCCATGGCCCACTAAAGGCACAGACCTGAAGGGTGAAGTGCTGCCTGATATGGGGTCTGTCTATGCTGAATGGACCCAACCCAGCCCATCCCACCCTGCTAGTGTGTGGTTCAAAGCCGTGCACTAGTGGAGCAGGCCAGGCTGGGCTGGGCCAGGTTGGGTCCGTTTGGCATGAACAAACCCTGAGTCAGGTGAACCCATGACCCTGAAACCTACAACTGAACCCATGGCCCTGATGGGCCAGCTGGCTGCTGCTTCCAGTGCCACAGGGGGTGCATGGGGAGGCAGGCATGTGGTGGCCCCCTCTCAATTCCCCCCACAAACCACACAGCCACAAACCAACCGACAAACCCCCACACCACTCCTAACACACCCATCTCCTCATGCACACACCCATGCATCCCACATCCCCCCATATCCCTATATACCCACACCCCGCACATACAACTCCCCACACCTCATACACACACACACACACGCACACACACTCCTTCACCCCAGTCCTGCAAACCCCACATACCCCCCCACATCTCACTTGTGTGCTCAGCTACCAGACAGCACACACACACACACACACTCCTTCACCCCAGTCCTGCAAACCCCACATACCCCCCCACATCTCACTTGTGTGCTCAGCTACCAGACAGGATGGACTGGTGGGAGCTGTGGTGCAGGACCAAACTGTCCCCACATCCTGGTTAGCAAAGGGATCAGGAGAAGCTCTGATTTTTCTTTGATTAAAAAAAAAACAACACCAAAGCATATTGATATTTAGAATTTATTTTATTACAATGATAGGTAGGCTTCCAAAAAAATGCTTCAAAATTGCAAATATCAATTAAAAAAATATATTGCCCAACTAATCTCTCTTTCTGTATATATAGTGACATTTCATTTTAATCATGGGATAACATGGCTTTTGAGGTATTTTAAGGAGTGAATTTGGAATTTTTTAATCAGAGAATTTGCAGTTTTTAAACAGGGAACAGCAGGACCACTGCTAGTGAGGCAAGTGGCAGGACCTAGGCAGAAGAGCCTGACCAGGGCTAGCACCAGGGACCCAGATGGAGGGCAAATGAGGTGGCTGACCTCCTGACCATTTGGGGCAGGAGGACATGCTATGATGGTTCAAAGTGGGCCACCACATTGAGGACATCTTCCAGGTAATAGCTGCCCAGACGGCAGGGCGGAGGCACACATGACAGCAGTGCCACATGAAGGTCAACTGTGCAGCCACAGCCCAATGACAGCTGGCCCAGAGGTGCAGACAGCTCTGCTGCAGTGCCCATACCACAGTCCAGGTGGCCATGGGGTCCCTGTCTGGGTCTGGCAGGTGTGAAGACATGGGACTGCAGGTCTAAGGGGGTGGATGCTGCTGCAAGGTGGCAGCAGGTGGCCCCCACTGCCAGACTGCTGCAGTGGGTGAAGGGTCCACTCTAGAACAGGGCTGCTGCAGCAGTCCAGCTGGCACAGGGGGCTAGTGTCCCGATATATGTTATGTGACAGGGGCTCAGTAGCTCCTGAGAGCAAGTAACTCTGAGCTGCTCACCAGGGAAGCTTTTTATACTGCTGGGGCCAGCAGAGGTGGCAGAGTCAGTTTGCTTCAAGTGGCATAACTTGCTTCACACCAAAAGTGAATGTTCAGGCATGTGTGCCAAGGCACAAATCCCCAGCACATGTTTGTGCCACTCCTATTTGTGCTGCTTCAAGTGCATATGCCTGCACATGTGGGCATGCCCTATAGTTTCAGACATAAACATAATGTGCAGAGGGTAAATCAATGCATTGCCTCCTGCCTACATCTTCAAAGAGCCTGAAACAAAGTTTCTAAGAGGTGTGAAATGCCACATTCATTTCACTCAGGTCTGTCAGGACTCATTAATTCTAAGACCTAATTTTGGACCATATTCCAAAACTTAAAACAAGAATTTTTTGCCAAGGACCTTGCAAGGGGGGGGGAGGGAAAGAGAGAGATGTGGGATGTTCATCACCTCTATGCTCATGGCATTTGCTTGTGAGAGGATGCTAATGTTGGCATATCTATTGGCCCATTGGATTTGAAGGATCTTCTGTGAGAAGCATTGATTTTTTTATCTTCTCCAGTAACTGGAGGTGTCTCCTGTATGTTGTCCAGGTCTCAGCTTCATACAGTAAGGTAGGAATATCTTGATAAACCATGAGTTTGGTTTCCTCAGGTACCCAAAGGCTGCACTTGCACATTTGAGGTGATGTTGTATTTCTTCACAGGTGTCAGCCTTCTGTGAGAGATGGCTTCCAAGGTATGGGAAATACTCAACATTCTTCAGAGTCTCATGTAAATCTGGATTTCCAGAACTGGGGACTGCTCATTAAGGCCACGTCCACATGAGCATGGACATTTTTTTCTCTGGGGACAAAAAAGCAGTGGCACACCTTGTGCTGCTGCTAGTTATCCCTGGGAATGACCAAGCCATGCATCCTCTGGTGCACACCAGGTTACCCCAGATGGGGTAGGGGAAGCTGAGACCAGCAACTGTGCTGGGCCCAGCAGCCTTACCTAGGGTCCTGGGGGCCTCAGAGAGTTTCAGCCATGGCACTCCTGCAACTGGAAGCCTGGCTGGTAGGCAGAGCATGACTCCATTTGGCCAGGCTCTGATTTTAAGTGGTATTTGCTGCCACCACGTGGGGTGTCCTGCTTTTTCTTTTCAGTATGGGTTTTTTTGACCCCAGGATCTCCCAGGGTTAACCCCCTATCCCCATTGCAAGGTAGCAGCATCGGGAACTCCAGCACAGGGAGCTTCTGCATATGTAGTGTGTGGTGCCCTGGATGGATCTGTGGCACCACATGCTTCATGTCTGCACTCATTGAGATGCAGCCTAAGAGTTTGTTGATGGAGAATTTTAGTCTTCTGAAAGTTAAGTCCAATTTTCTTGTATGCCTTGGTAAAGATGTTGATGATTGCCTGAAGATCTGCTTCTGAGTGAGCACAGCCTACAGCATCATCAGGAGGGATCCTGGTTATCTATATATTTTTTTTTTAAATCCCCACTTTTCAGCTTAAAAAGAGGAACCTCAAATCCACATTTTTTCTGTAATTAAAATGAAACACCACTAATATATATCTATATATTAGTGCTCTCTGTCTGTCTATCAAAAGGTAAGAGTACCAGACCTAGAGTACAGCTTGTAGCCACAGGGAATCAGAAAGTTAAGCTGATCTAAAAGGCTGAATGCACACAAAGCCATTCATACCTGTAACAGGGGGCCTTCCTAGGGCCAGTCTGCCATTGGCCCACCCACCTGTTTCTGGGCCAAGCATCTGCCTCACCCATCTGCCATACCTTGTTGTTTCTGAACTGACGCCAATTAGGCAGGAAGCTGCCCATTCTTACCCCCATCCCAGGGAGTACTATCTGCAGCTCCATTCCCCCCCTACACTGCAGCCCTACCCTCACAGATGACATCCAAGTGACAATGCTTCAGGCATACAGCCAGACCAAGCTTAGTTTGCATTGTCAGGCCTCAGACACACATGCATTCTTATTGCCCTCCTCTCACTAGGGAGTCTCACACTCCATCCCCTTTCACAGGGCCTCCTTCATGCATTCAAAACTTACACCAACTTTCACCCTCTCAGAGCAGGCCCCTTCAGCCATAGGCTTTATCTAATGCATACCTTGGGTGGCAGATGGACCATTTTTGGGGCCTCTCCCATGATCCTCACCGGGGTAACGGCCATCCAATTATGCAACCAGGAGCAAGTTTGCTCTGGCCCCTCCTGGAGGAACTCCACACAAACTCTCACACACACTGGGCTCCCAGCCCTCTGGTTGCCCCCTCAGTGGGACTCCACATCTCAACCCATTCACTGGGGTGCTATTCTTACCAGGGCTCCACATCTTTCACCCCATCGCTGAGGCTTTGCGACTTCCCTCCCTGGTGGGGACTCAAGTGGCTGTTGTCGTGCCTGGCCCCAACTACTACCCACAGTGATGTGGGGGCTAGGAGTTATTGAGCCACCCCAACCCACCTTTCACTGGGGTGATAACTGGTCTGATGTTTTCCTGGAGGCTTCTGTGTCACTGGGAGCCCCACCAGGCCACCCACTCCTAGCAAGGTGCAGTTTTAGGTCATGCCCAGCACCAAGTACCTTTTGCTCCTACCTGAAGATGTTCCATTCAGCAGTTCAGGCTGCTCTGTTTATATAGACAGCCAGGGTCTCAAAATGGCTGCTGCAATCAAGCACCTGCTGCCTGTTTGGCTCAGCCCTTAAAGTGGCAGGCACCAACAGTGCCCTGCCACAATACCTACCAAACTCAGTAGGGTGGTAGTGCCCAGAGAAATAGAGTTCCCCAGATATATATTCAAGGCTGGGTAAATCCCAACATTTCAGTGGTAGAATAGAGTGTCAAAAGCCAGAGAAGGAGAAAAGTCTTTCCTTCTTTTGGCCCACTAGTCTGGTGGGTACTTACTTGAAGTGTGGGGGACCCAGGACCTAGGTCCTCCTCATTTAGGTGGTGTTGTGTTTATAGTCCACTTCCTAGGCAAGCGATCTACATTTATGTATGAGCTAGTATTTTCCAAGACCCTTTTCCAGCCTTTTCCTTGAAGCTGTCTCATTAGGCTGCCAAGAGAGCATGATATATAGAGACAGGAGTAAAGGAACAAACAATAAGGTATATGACTCAATGACATGGAGGCTGCCCTGGGATGAAGGTGGTCCTGATTCCAGCCTGGGCCTTTGCATTGAGTGATATATTATCTAATGCATATCCCAGCGCTATTTATCTAATGAAAATTAAACTCAAGGTGCAGTGAGACAGATTTAAAAGAAAAGCTGGAAAGAGGACTTCTCCTTGAATATCTGTATATTGTATCAATTTAATATTTAATTTTCTGGAAGCAGGGACAGACCCAGAACAACTTTTCCCAGCTGACTGTCATAAGCACTAGGATAGAGTCATGCTCCCTTTTGTACTCTGTCTCTTTCTCTGTCATTCTGAACAATGAATCTTGCATTCTTTTCTGCATAACCTGCAGCTTGGTGGGAAGGATACTCTCCTGGGAAATAGTATAAATATATAAGTTTAAACCCCTTAAAACTGTGTAGGGTGTTGACTCTGGGCTTCTTACTTCCTAACTACTATTATTGTCAAGTTATTCTGTAAAAGGTCAGCACCAACACTTCCTATTCTGAGACCATTTTAAAACATGAATTGGAAGGGTAGTTGCAGGTATCTACTCTTGAGAGATTCTGATCTATGAATCCAAATGAAATTGGGCAACTGCCTGCAGCCTTGAATAAGGTACTTAATATTATTCAAGGCACAGGTTAGGGTTTCCGACATATCCCTAGCTGATCATTTGCCAGATAGCCAAAATGCTGAGCAAAGAGCTTGCCAAAAACTAGCTATCTCGTGTAGGATGCCTAAGCACCTCAGCTGAATCCTGGATTCCACTAAGGGAAAATGAAGTATTATAGCACTTAACTTCCAGACACATAAGCCATGACTAAATAATGAATAGTAGACCATGAATACCATTGCAAATAAGAGTATTTTCATACAAAGAATAGAATTGCTTCACATTTCTGCTGGTACGGTCCATTTTGCATCAATATTCATGAAGCCAGTATAAGCCAGTATTCATGAGCCAGTATAAGTTTCCTACTTGGATTAGCTGGAATTGATTTGTAGTTATCGTGCAAAGCAAAGCTGGACCCAGGTGCCAAAATTTAGATTCTAAACCAAGCTTCCTTATGGTGTCAGATCTGAAACATCATCTTGGGATTTCACTTTGGAGAAGGAAAGCATCAGCAACCAGAATGAATGTGGGTTTCAAAATCCATGGATTTTATTGAGTTTTCAATAATTCTATTTACTGTATGCTTTCTGAGAGAAAGAATCATGGGTTAAAGGTATTATAAAAAAGCAAATACTACATAAGTCTTAAAAAAGAAAGGGAAGTCAAAAACAGAATGGTCTTAGGTTGACTTCAGAGTTTTAGATATTTGGGACCTTATACAAACTGAAGAATGGGAGGACATAGAGGACATTTACCTTGTACCTACTCAACTAAATACATTTTACAAAAAAATTTTCTCTTTAATTTCTTTTCAAATCATGAATGGAATATAATAGGACTTTGTGAAATGTAATCCTTAGTGTCACTGATCTAAGAATCCTATGCATTTTAATTTGTAGAGTGAATAACATTTTTCTTATCTATTGTAAATGGCAAGCTTGTTCAACAAAAGAAGTTTCAAGTCTGTTCTTAATTAGATTAATTTTTAAACATGCTGAAAAACATTTGAATGAAAATTATTTGACAAATAAATATCTCAGATTTTCCACATCAGAATACAATAGAGAGACAGGAGTGATGTACCAGATTCTTTCTTGTCATACAAAGATACAGAGTATGTGATAGTTTAATCAGACACTTAAAGTGAGAAAGTGTAGCTGCTTTTTCATGTTGGTAACCTGTGGAGTACATTAAAGGGAAGAATCGTGATGTTAGTGCAGTAGGTGTTCCCCATATAGGACTCCAGCTGTTGTGAAAGCTTCATCTAGGAAAGCTACCCTGAAAGCTGGATTGCTTGATGACAGACTGTCAAAATGTATTAAGGTTCTTAAGATAACAAGAAATGTTCTGTGATAGGTAAAATTACCTCGTGTTTCTAATTCACTGTGTCATTTTGAATGTTGTGATAAGATATGCCTAATATCATTGTGATGCTGCTTGATTTTGAAAACTGACTTTTTAATTGCAGAACTGGGATGCTGTATTACAGGCAATCAAGTTTTCCTCTCTTGGGTTCGTTCCTAAGTTGCAGCAGCACTTAAAAAAATACATGTTATTCTTTTACTGGATTACACAATATCCAAATATAGCATACAATCCTAGTGATTTTCAAAGCTCATTACTGAACTAGCATCATAGTAGGATGCCAAATACCATTTTTACTTTGTGATTTAACTTTCTTCTTTTAAATATTTCCTCCACCTTTTCTTCACCTTTCATAAATTTACTTGCAATCAGGTACTCTATTAAAGAAACGAATATTTTTACCCATGCCTATTGTGGGGGCTGTCATGAGCAAAGTTCAATTATTTTAAAAGTAAATTTTGAAATTTACCAGGCTACTGTGCCTGCCCTAAGGCAAGCTAATTAAGGCCAAGAGAAAGGAAAAAATTAAGCAATGAAAAGTGTTTAGTTCATGCTCACAAAACTTCATGTTAAGCAACTAAGCCTCACAGCTGACTTTCAGGTTAGTTTTGTGAACATTATACTATTCAGGGGATGGGCAGAAGTAACACCTGAAACATTTTAAGTGCCTTTGTACGTGCCCTTCGAAACGTTGTGCGAGTGTCTGAAGTGCTCCGAAATAGCTCTTTAAGTGAGATACTATGTTGAAATATTTCCCTTTTTGTTTGTTGTGCAGGGGCACAAGAGACCCACAGGTTCTTTAAAGTCCCACCATGCTTTCCCTCCTCCTCTTCCCCCAGGGGAGGAAGGAAAAGCAGAGTGGACAGTCTGACGAGTGCTGTTGTGTCCCCAAGCCACCTAGATGCCTGTGAACTCTGGGGCACCTTGCCACTCCTAGGGCCAGGGGTGTCCAGCTCTATCCCCTCTACCCCTCAACTCTGCTGAGAAAGTGAGAGTAGAGGCTATGGGGATTTGGGGACGGAAAATGTCAGAACCTCAAAAGCAGGGATCCCTAAATGCCAGACCCCAACTTACCTCTCTGCTCCGGCACATTGCTTTTTCCCTTCAAACCTGCCACCTTTGTGATGGGAAGAGTAAGAATAGAGTTGCAGGTCATTGCAGCCCCTTATAGCACCTTCTGGCTGGAGAGCAATTTTAAAGCATATCCGCCTAGGGGTACCACAGAGCTGTTCTGTCCTCTGGGTAAACATTTGTTCTTTTGAGATGTTTCCAAGCCTGTAATACATGGTCATATTTTAAGAAGTGACTTCTCTCCTCACTCACAGCCCACATTATCTACACCCTTCAGATATCAGCTTGCTTTCTTTTCTGACGCGTGTTGAACAATAAGAAAAACTGCATGTTTGACTTCTGTTCCATCCTACTCCTGTTGTTCATATTCTCCTCTACTTTTCCTCTGTGACTCAAACTGATTATAGCAATCTCCAAAGTTGAGTTTGCTCCTTATATAGCTAGAAAAGAAAAATAACCACCCAGTTCTTCAGACCTAGCATCTTGGACCATATACTGGAATATGCTGTAGAATAAATTTAGAATGATTCCAACTCAGTTCCTTGGTAGTAGTCTGCATTTGCCTTGCAGTAACTGGCATCAGAATCTCATCCCATCTTAATGCCCGTCGATAAAGTGTCCAGCAAGCTATTTACAACGAAGTAATAATTTCTCTTCATGGTGATAAAATGGGTGATCAGCATCTTTGATTTCAGCAGTTCTGTTGTCTTCCACTTAGTTTGATTAGTTTGGTACTAATATTTTCAATATTATTTTCAATATTTTCATAAAATGGAGGTTTTCTGGGCAAAAATTTGCATCTATATATAATTCCACTGCAATGGAAGGGGGAATGACCTGTCCATCCATATGTGTCAGAAAGCAGAAGGGTGATCTTATTTCTTTATTATTTATATGTTGAATCATAGCATGACCATTTCCAGGTTTTCAAATAAAGATAGATATGAGATAGGTGGAGCTATGTCTATTTATCACTAAAAATAGCTGTTATTTAGGTTAGCTCTAAGCCTATCAATATTGGTTCACTTTCCAATAAGAAAAAAAACCCAATGTTTCATTGACATTTACAGTAAAACACAGCCCTAATAGTGAATCTCATTAAGCCAGACTGAGAGATGTGATGTCTTTATTCAACAGAGTTCAACACTGAGAAAAGGTCTTAACTCTAAAAAAATCATAAATTCTAAAAGAAGATATATGGCCTCTAGAAGTTTCAGGTTTTTATCTTCCTCTTTAAATTCCAAGCCTTATCATTCAAGCAATTGCATTGCCCTCGGTCCTTCTTGAAGGAGAAAGGCAAACAGGTTACGATCCTTTACAAGCAAAATATTAGACAATGCTTGCTGGTGGAAACTCTGAACTGTGGAAACTAATAGCATTTCCAGACCTCCTGTGTGTACTATCTCCCTAGTTCCCCATATGTTTTTCCCCCCTGTGTTCTTTTTTCTTTATCAGTACTGATAAAAGCTGTGTGTACTGGTTCTAGGATTAAATAAATCCAATGCTCAAATAAGATGGAAAGAAAGGCCTAAGAAAAGTTATAAGATATGTTCATTTTCTCTCCCTTATTTCTTATACTTGTTTTCCTCTTGAAATTTGATAAACAGATGGTGAAAATGGTGAGGTAAGCCAATATCCCAAACAAACAGTGAATAAAACCAGACCAGGAATCCTGGATTGGCATACTTGGAACCTCAGCAACACCGTGAGTTATATCCCTATCCAGAAATACTTCCTTCCCAGTGCTTCGATGGAATTTTTACATCTATACATCAAAGTACTCTTGTAAACCAGCAGAGCCAGAAGCACTGTTTGCTTTTGTAATAGAAATTATTTGGGTAGGTAGGAAAGAGATTTTTATATACAATAGAGGTATATAATGTATATACCTCTATCTCTGTCTTGTCCCCCCTCCCTCTCTAATCTAAACTGATCTCAGACTTGTTAAATGTGCAAGTCTGGGTCCATATGCTCAGATCATTGGATTCTGGATAGTTCAAAGTGCTTTAAAATGATCTATATATCCCTTTTCACAACTTTGATGAACAGTTTGCTCCAAGGGCTCTTCTGAAAAAAAAAAGAATCACAAAACAGTGATTGGCTCTTACAGGCATAAAAACTGATGGTGCAGAAAAGGTGGTGTCCAGCAGGAATAGAAGCAGCTGCTGCCTGCTTGGGTTAAGGGACGTTTCTGCAAACATGACAGAGGCAGCCTCCATTTGCTACAATTGAATGTTCCAGTCTAGCCCTAATAAAACTCATGATTCAGACCAATAAGCTCATTTAAATTTCAAATATATACAATTACAATTAGATTGCTAATATTTTGAAACTTTGTCCATAATTTTATGCTGTGGCTCAAATGCTAACAGTTCATAGGCATAATTACAGAGGCTTCTGCCTGAGATCTTAAGTAGAACCATTCAAAAACAAATCAGTCGGGTACCAATATGGGCCTATAAAGCTCTTCAATATAAAGAAACATGTGTTGAGGTTTTAGGGATGATATTCCCAAATCTCTTCCACACAAATATTCTTTGCATATGGAAGTGATCCTGCTAAATTGAATAGAAGGCATATCATGAAAGCTATAATCATGTAACTTCAGAACAGGCTCTTATGTCTTAGTTTACTTAGGCAAACGAGAGAAGCAAGGCAGTTTAGTGCCTTATGTAAGTAAACTGAGAAAAAAAACAATAGCAGGGTCTTTCCTCATTTAATCTCCCTCTTTGGTAAGGATCAGAGGTAATTGCTTCTAAGCACAGACTTCAAGAAGCAACTGACCTTTCTCCAAGGAGCTGCTGTTGGGAACACTGACACCAGCATCTGGGATGCTAAATAATCCAGGGACTCAACAGGGTAAATAAGAAGCTCTGTGGCCATTTTAAAATTCACGAGAATATAAATAATTACCACATTTGGATTCTGTGAAGTACAGTGGGACAAAACAGGGTGAGTATATAGACAGTCATAATAGATCCTCTGTATAAAGAACTTAGTTCTAATTTCCTAAAGAATCTTTAAAGGTCATGTGAAAAAAAAAGATCTATTAAATCTTTTTTAGGTTGTGTCCCTATAATCCAAAATCATACAGCTGGTCTATTTGCCTAAGCTATTTCAATAAAACAGGATGTGCATATAGCAGCATTTGCAAATATTGTAGTTAATTATTCTTTTTTTTTAGAAAACTAGGAGCCATATCACTAATTATTTCTGCCTCTGCTCTACATGCATTTCTGTGTAAATGTAAGAATACAAATAAGTGTCAGTTAGCACTAAAAACCATACTGATGTCCCCTTTATTGCTAAATCCTTTGACCCCAATCTCAAACCAATGTCAAACTTCACATATGTCTGTGCTGTACAGGATTAAAAATAGGCTGGGGATGGAGCATGGTAAGCCAAAAACCATACTGCTTGCTCCAGTGAACACATAATATATATCCACAATTAATGATCTATAACATAAGCTTTTAATATCACATTTTGGCCATTTATTCTTGTACTTTGAACAGCAAAAAGTAAGAAAATGACATCCCAGAAAAGTCATACTGTTTTGGGGGTTTATTTTTAATTTTCCTGGTTACTGTTCAATTTCTAGTTTGAGAGAATTTATTTATTTTTTGATTATCATGCTTGTTGATATTGTTATAATGATGATTAATATTATTTTTGATGTTTCTTATTCCAGAAAGAAATAAATTAAGGGAAATGAGAGATGCTGTTATTCCTCCTCCTCTCTCCCACACCACTTTTCTTTTCCTTGGTTCTCATCACATTAATCTCTACCATCACCTAATACAAAAACACACACATTAAGACAGAATAATCTGAACCAATTTATTGCATGAAAATACTTGACAGTAAAGACCATCTGGAAGAAGTGCTTGGTTTTTGCTGTTATGAAAATTCACAGGAAATAGGAAGTTTCACAATTTACAACAAAACAGCTACAAAATCTCCTTTGCTTTGTCAGTTCTTGAAGTTGGGTTGTTAAGATATATAAAAGATATGGTTAAAATTGTTATTTAGCTTTAATAAGGTACTCAGTGAATATAGTTGAAGCTAAAGATGTAATCTTTAAACTATTAAATAAAGTCAAGAGGGATTTTTGACATTGCTTTCACTAAAATAAAGCTCTGGAGGACATGGATGTGCTGTATGCTTTGGTGGCTAAGTACATTCGGTGGTATTGCCATGGAAGGTAATCAGCATCAACATGGAATTTGGTTTCAGTATACTATGGAGTACACAAATCAGATTCATAGTGCTGAAACACACATGTCATAATATGGAAAACAGTGATAATGGCAACTGTTTGAATCTTCATTATTTTACCTTTGGTCATAATGGGTGCCTGCAGGTAATTGGGGACATTGCTCTGATGTGCTGTAATTACACTACATTAGAGCAGACTCAATTAATCCAGAGGACACATAAAATATATTGAAATATATTGAAACATCATCACACAAGCTTTAGTTAAAGCACCCCCACTGCCATTTTGAAGTGTGGGATGCTGAATACATGAGATGCTGCAGGCGCTTTAATTAGAATGACTTTAGGAGCTACCCTAATTAAAGTGTACCACCTCCAATCTCCAGAGCATATGTAAAGATGCCCTGTGATTATTTTTCTTTGGTCCCGCTCTATCCCTATTCTTCCGACACTTCGTCTCTGCCATACATCATCTCTGCCATTCATCTATACTTAATAATATGATTGTTATATGGGTCCCAATTGAAATTGATGCACTACTGTATCATATATAAAAGTAGTGCAACATAGGATGCTTGCACAAGTTACATTTTTCGCTCCATCAGGGTCCTGAAAGCACTCGAGCAGCGATTACATAACACAGGTACACAGCAGCAGAGCACTTTTAAAATGGCCAATTATTTAACTAAATAATCCTTGTCAAATCAGGTATTAGATGTAGGCACTCTAAAGCAGAGCATCTTAGGGAGCTTGTGTTTGCTCAAGGGTTAACTTTTTGTACTTTACAGGACTGAGCTGGTGCTTGTGCCCCACACCTGGGGTTACAGGAACTATTCCCCCCTTCACTCCTCTGGTGTGTGAAGCTGAGCCATTATGCAGTTCTACCTTGCTACCCTTTCCTGAACATGCACATGGTGTTTCTCTGAAGATCTAGCTTCTGCCAAAACATGTTCCCATCTCATATCTCAGTTCTCTATCTATAATATGGTGATACTAAGTCCTATTTCTGTCATTTCATCTTTTTGTCATGTGGTTAGTTTGGCACTTTACAGAAAGTGCCAAGAGTTAGAACCCCTGCCCCCTGACCCAGCAGATGTTCACCTGTTAGGTTAGGTGGGTGGGGAGCTGAAGCCTGCCTCTACCAGCCCTGGTGAAAAAGGCTGATGAACCACCCCTCTCCTCAGCCTAACCCTCTCCCAGCTCCAAAGTTATCCGCTGGGGAGGAGGAAGGGAGAGGGAGTAGCAGGCAGCAGCCACTTGGGAGAGGGTGGGATGAAACAGAGCCCCCTAGCCTCATGGGCCTGGCCCAGCTCCCCACAATATCCTAGCTGGGGTAGCTGGGACCAGCCTATGAGGTGAGAAGGCTCCGTTCCATCCTACCTCCCTCTCCAACTCCAGCCAGGAGTTTTGAACAAGATGCATACAATTATATTTTCATCTAATACTACATAGGACTCAGTAAGGCCAGTGCTTCAGAATAAGGACCATTATTGACCATGAACTCTGAGTACTCTTAATTTTTTCTATGTGTTGAAAACATGAAGAAAACTTAATGTACTTTAACAACATACTTCTGAAAAGTCCATTTTAAAATATATTTTATATGGAATGGAATTAGGAGTCATCATTACAATGTTATGCTTCATGACCCCTCCTTTTGTAACTCTGGGGTCTCTGGCACTGGTAGTGTATGTATTCTTTATGACTAAAAGCAGCTTCTGAGTGCTGTTATGAGTGAATTGGAAATTGTCACTAAATATATTCTTATGAAAAATAAATGTTTCACTGACTATGTATCAGGATAATTGGTGAATATTTCATAAAATATAGTACTTGAATAGTCAGGCCTGTACAAGATTGGTCATGACATTTTCTTTTCCCTATATTCAGGTTGTATTTCCTCATCAAACTTTGGAGGCAAATTGCTTCAGGTAGGATTGAGCAATATTTTTTAAAATGTGTTATTTAATATTTCAAAATGAATTTACAGAAAGCCCCAGCTGCCAACAAAGAGTTATGGGATAAGCATATAGAATAGGGTAGAGAAAAAGAAAACCTGAACACTTTGGATTATGTAACCCAGTGTCCCTTTTCATGCTGCCCTCCAAAGTATTGTGTCTCAGCCCTCTAGCCACTGTCTTCTCAAGGGAGAATTCATGTTCTCCTCCTTCTAGACCAAGGCTGAAGTTCCAGTTCCCTTTCTTTCCATTGTTATCTGTTACCTGTTATCTTTCTCAAGGTCAAATACAGAGTTAATCAGTGACCTGCCAGCTTTCATAAAGCTCAATACTATTTTTATAACAATAGCAATCACAGAAAATATGTCATAAAGTATCAGATGTTTACCTTTCTAATTACTAGTCTCCCACATAGGCTCCTGTCATGTACTGTCCTGAGTTTATCAGCTTTTGGATCATGGTGGATTTTTCTCTCCTAGGGAAAGGTTGCCCCTTTATTCAGTTTGCAGGGGTTCAGCCATTTTTTTTGTTTTGTAATGGCCTGTTGAACCTGAACCCCCCCCCCAAAATAGTATAAACCTTTTTTGCCAAAGCTATAACTTCTACAGACATGCAAGGAGTTTTTATTAAATAGTCTCTAAGGAATTTATGGTTGACCCCCAGGGTAATCTGCTACAGAGCCAGTTGTGCTTCCTCTCCTCATCTGTAGCTCACCTTTTTGCCCATACCATAGTACACCACACAGTTTTTGTTCCTTAAGCAGGACCCTTTTAGGAATCACACTTTATACTGCTAGCCTGTCCTTCTGTTCTTTTACCCTATTTACAGCCAATAGAGACAGAGAGCCACTGGCTCTCGGCTGCAGGGGCTGCCTGTCCCTTTTTCAGGCTCTGGGGCCTGGGACTGTAGCTACCTCCCCTTGTGGGGTCTGCTCCCTTCTGGGGTCTTTGGCACACCAACTGCAGGCACTCCATGGCACAGTCCAGAGACTGCGTGCCATCAGAAACTGTGAACAGGAGATCCTACTGCCAGGTCCTTCTACCCGGGAGACGGAGGGTACACCATGGTCTCCCTCCAGGACAAGGGAGGACTCCAGGACCTCCCCTTCTGCCCAGTCAAAGGCCTAAGGCCCGCTGCACCAAGGCCCCTGCCCTGCCGGAACTTAGCAGCAGGTATGCAGCCCCAGCAGAGCCTGCTGAGTTGCCAGCTCCCTCAGGCAACACAGGCCCAACTGCAGCTACAACCCCTGCTCTCCCCAAGACAAAACGTAAAGTGTTTGTTGTGGGAGACTCCATCCTGAGGGGGTAATCTGCTGCCCCAACCCTTTAGCCCAGAAAGTTTGCTGCTTCCTAGGGCCCACATCTGAGACATTGCAGAGAAGATCCCTAAGCTCCTCCAGCCCACAGAACACTATCCCATGCTCCTTATTCATGTGGGCACCAATGACACGGCTCAGAGCACTCCCAGCTGGGTCATGAGGCACTACAGGGATTTGGGAACAGGGCTAAAAGGTCTGGGGGCACAGGTGGTGTTCTCTTCAATCCTCCTGGTCTTGGGGTATGGGCTGAGGTGGGCGAGGAAGATCCAGGTAGCGAACCAAAGACTGCAGCTCTGGTGTCATCAGGAAGGCTTTGGCTTCCACAACCACAGCCCACTGTTTGGTGAGAGAGGCAGTGAGCTGCTGGGAAGAGATAGCCTCCACCTCTCTCCACTGGGGAGGAGGCTCTTCTCAGCCATATTGGCTGACTTGCTCCACCAGGCTTTAAACTAAGCCCACTGGGGGACAAGGGGACTACCACCACTGCTGGCCCACTGAGCAACCCATTCAAAGCCAGCAGGCCAAGGCACTTAAGGGATCCCACCCTTGCTCCACCCCGGTATGATCTGTGGGCAAGACAAGAGGCTATAAGGGGACACTTGCTTGCCTGTACACAAATGCCAGGAGCTTGGGGAATAAGCAGGAGGAACTTGTCCTCCTGCTTAACATAAATAATTACAATGTTATAGGGATAACAGAGACCTGGTGGGACTCTACCCATTACTGGACCATGGTTATAGATGGTTATACCTTGTACAGGAGAAATCAAGTAGATAAAAGGGGCAGGGATGTAGATCTCTATGTTAAAGAAAGCCACATATCCCTGAAATTTGATATGGGTGACCAGGGTGGACAACTGGGGACCCTCTGGGTTAAAATCTGTGGGAACATGGCACAGGGGACACAATGGCAGGAGTCTACTATAGACCTCCCACCCAAAGTCCTGAGCTTGACCAGGATTTTGCCTGGGAACTGGCTGAGACCTCATGCTCCAGAACCATGGTTGTCATGGGTGACTTCAATTACCCAGACATCTCATGGGAGGATCACTCAGCAAAATCCGAGTGGTCGCAAAGCTTCCTATCGTGCATGGATGACCTCTACCTGACTCAAGGAGTCTACAGGCCAACAAGAGGTAAAGCACTGCTCAGCCTGGTACTGGCTACTGGGGATGACCTAATTGGTGACCTAGTGATCGATGGGAAGCTGGGTGACAGCGACCATGAGCTGATCACCTTCACCATCTACTGTAAAGCTGGCAAGTCAGTCAGCAACACTGAGGTCCTTGACTTCAGGAAAGCCGACTTTGACAAGCCCAGGAGGCTTGTCAGTGAGGCCCTAAGGGACCATGACCCCAGGGGGAGGTGAGTCCATGAAGAGTGGTTGCTCCTCAAGGGAGCGATCCTCAATGCACAAGCTAATTCTATTCCATCTCAGAGGAAAGGCAGCAGGAGGGCACAGCAGCCCCCCTGGCTCTCCAGGGATCTAG
>NW_017728906.1:144135615-144137882 GCF_001723895.1 Crocodylus porosus
GCCGATGACACCAAACTTTGGGGTAAAGCATCCACACCTGAGGACAGGATGGTGAGCCAGGCTGACATGGACAGGCTCAGCAAATGGCCAGATGAGAACCTGATGGTGTTTAACACCAAAAGATGCAAGGTTCTCCACCTTGGAAGGAAAACCTGCAGCATCCTCATAGGCTTGGCAGTGCTGTGCTGACTAGTACTATGGAAGAAAGACACTTGGGGGATCATAATTTCATAATTTCATACTTTCTAGGGTTGGAAGGGACCTGAGCAGATCATCGATTCTGACCCCCTGCCACGGCAGGAAAGAGTACTGGGGTCAAATGACACCAGCAAGGTGTACATCTAGCCTCCTCTTAAAGACCACCATGGTAGAAGCCAGCACGAATTCTCTTGGAAGTTTGGTCCAGATCCTAGCCCCCCTGACCGTGAAGTAGCGCCTCCTGATATCTAGCCTAAATCTACCCTCTGCCAGCTTGTGACCATTATTCCTGGTCACTCCTGGTAGTGCACAGGGGATAGGGACTTTCCCAGTGCCTCCTGGTCCCCTCTGACTAGTTTGTAACAGGACACTAGATCCCCCCTCAGCCTTCTCTTGTGGAGGCTGAACAGGTTCAGGTCCCGTAGCCTCTCTTCGTAGGGTCTGCCCTGCTGCCCCCTAATCATGCGAGTGGCCTCCTGATCTTGTGGTCATGATTGACCACAAGATGAACACAAGCCTTCAATGTGATGCTGCGGCTAGTTATGTGACCAAAATGCTGGCTTGCATCCATAGATGCTTCTCAAGCAAATCCCGGGACATCATTCTCCCCTTCCACTCAGCCTTGGTGAGGCTGCAGCTGGAGTACTGTGTCCACTTTTGGGCCCCACAATTCAAAAAGGATGTGGAGAAGCTTAAGAGAGTCCAGAGAAGAGGCACGTGCATGATCAGAGGTAAGGAAAATAGACCTTACGACGACAGGCTGAGAGCTATGGGGCCACCTATAAATTTATCAGGGGTGACCACCAGTTTCTGGGGGAACATTTGTTCACCAGAGCGACCCTAGGGATGGTGAGGTCAAACAGTTATAAACTACTGCAAAACCATTTCGGGCTGGACATAAGGAACAATTTCTTTACTGTTCAAGCCCCCAAGGTATGGAACAGCCTGCCATCAGAGGTGGTTCAAGCACCTACATTGAACACCTTCGAGAGTAAATTGGATGCTTATCTTGCTGGGAACCTATGACCCCAGGTGACTCCCCGCCTTTTGGGCGGTGGGCTGGACTCAAACTTCTGAGGTCCCTTCCAGCCCTAATGTCTGTGAAATCTATGAAATCTGTGAAAGTAGGATGCCGAGTGGCTTGAAATCCAGAACAGAAAGATGTGCGAATAAGGGGGTAGGTTTTCTGTGTTTGAATCCTACAGGGTATGTGTGAGTTTCAAACACATTGAGGGAAGAGGTGGGCAAAGAAATATGTTTCACCTTAAAACCTGTAGTTCAGCAGAGTTTCCGAAGTTGAGTTGGACTGTTGCTACAAGTCACTTTTTGGGTTATGTATTATGGTGGGGATGGGTTTGAAAGTGGCCTTAAGGATGCTGCTGCTTAGCAAAGTAAATATACACTTATTTCCTACTAGAGGGGGCAGTTTGTCCCCAGCTCTGGCACAAGATGCACTGGCAGAAGCCCGTCATACCCTTGTTAACCCCAGGACTCCCCAGCAGTGCCCTGACCCAGACCTGCAGTACAGCTGGAGGTAGGTGGGGCTCACAGAGAGAGGGGGAAGGACTCAGATGAAGTCACCTGGGGGACAGCTGAGTGGAATCAATGAGGCACATGTCCCTCCCAACTCCTCCTTGGCCCAGATCCCCAGGGAGCTGTGAGCCTGGTGCCACCTGGCATACATGACAAGAGAAGAGGGGGCACTTACCTGTCCCCTTCTTCTGTGGAGTAGGGACCCCCAGCCCCAAGAGTGGCTCATTGGTGAGCCTTTCTGTTCATGTGCACAGTTTAAAAAGGGCCCACCAACAGCAAAAGCCAAAGCTTGTCCAAGGCTCTGGCACAAGATGCACAGGCAGAAACCCATGGCACCCCCATTGAGCCCAGGGACCCCCAGGACCTCCCAACAGAACCTCAAACTGGACCCCCAGTGCAGCCAGAGGTAGGTGGGGCCCATGGCAGGGGAGGGAGGGACCCAGACTCATAGCTTCATAGATTCATAGATGCTAGGGTCGGAAGGGACCTCAATAGATCATCGAGTCCGACCCCCTGCATAAGCAGGAAAGAGTGCT
>NW_017728906.1:144137893-144226465 GCF_001723895.1 Crocodylus porosus
GGCTTCCCCTCCGGATCCGGCTCAGCTGTGCCGAGGCCCTCCGCCCCACTTACCTTCGGGGGATCAGCTGCTGCTGCCCCCGCTGCCGATTCCTCTGCTGCTGCTGCTGCCGCCGCCGCCGCTGCCTCGGGTCAAAAGTTAGTTATGGGGCACACGTGCGTGTGGGACACACGTGTGCCTAACTCCTCTCCTTCCCGCTGCTGCTTCCCGAGGTCGGCTGCATGGATCTGAGGAGAGACATGCACCCCTCCCGAATCCTACTTGGCCTGGCCCCCCAGAGAGCTACATGACTGGAGACTTGTGAACAGGATGTGTGAATAGGATGTGCAAACAGGTCCTGCTTCTAGGCTCAGCATGCGAGTTAGCACAGGAGTTCACACAGGAGGGTGAGCAGGAGGGCCCAAGGCCCTGCCAGTGAGAAATAGGGAAGATAGTCCTATCAGTAGCCAGACCACCAGTGGTACAGCACAGATGGCCACACGCCACACCCCAAGGATCCCCTTGGAGTGTGAAACCTCCCCATCTATCACTTCTGTGGTATCCACCCAGATGGAACCCACGGTTCTGGGCTCCACGCAGATGGAGCCTCTGGCTCTCAGCTGTGGGGGATGCCTGGCACAATGCCAGACACATGGGACCAGAAGCATAGCCACCTCCCTTTGTGAGGTTTGCTCCACTTTGGAGTCTCTGGGGTGCCAAATAGAGGAGCTCCAGGCTGCAGTCCAGAAACCGCATGCCATCAGGGATGGTAAGCAAGAGATAGACTCCTACTGCCAGGCCTTTCACCCCCTGGAGGTTGAGGGTAGACCAAGGTCACCTTCCAGGGCAAGGGAAGGCTTGAGGATCCCCCACAATGTCCAGCCGGTGAGTTGGACCAAAGTGGTCAATGGCCCCAAGGCCTGCTGCACCAGGGTTCCCTCCTCTCTGGAGCTTTGCAACAAGTATGAACCTCTTGCAGCCCCAGTAGAACCTGCAGAGCTGCCAGCTCCTGCAGGCAAGGGAAAACCACTCATAACTACCATCCCTGCACTCCCTAAGGCCACACATAGAGTGGTCCTTGTGGGAAACTCCCTCCTGAGGGGGACTGAAGGTGTGATCTGCCACCCAAACCCTTTAACCCAGGAAGTCTGCTGCCTCTTGGGAGCCCACATCTGGGATGTAGCAGAAAGGAGCCCAAAGCTCATCAGACCCACTGACCATTACCCTATGCTCTTTATCCATGTGGGCATGAATGACACGGCTTGGAGCAATCCCAGCCTCACTTCACTAGGGAGGAAGCTCTTCTCAGCCAGTTCTTCTCTGGCTGACCTGCTCGACTGGGCATTAAACTAAGCCCATTGGGGGTTGGGGGGACTACCATCACAAGAAGCAGACAGTGGAACTTTTGCAAAACCAGCAGGCTAAGGTACTCAAGGGAATCTACCCCTACCACAGCCCTGGAGCAAAGTCCTCAAGGGATAACTAGGCCAAACAGTCACAAACTCCTCCAAGACTGTTTCAGGCTAGACATATCATTTGAGCCTTGAGTTCACCCTAAATCAAATCATTATGAAGGTGTAATTCACATATCCTACCAACTTTTAGCAGCAAATGACTGTCACTGGCTGATCCTCTGCAGGAGACCACCTCCCATGCCACTTCCTATTTTTGTATTATTTTCTGCCAAGGAAATCCTACTTTTTACAGGAGAATTGCAGTATTTGGATTCTGTCAACCTGAAAACAGGCAGTGTATGTTTGAGCATGGAAAGTTTACAGCAGAGGCAGCTATGAAACAAAAATTATACAAATGTAGGTTTGTACATATGTATGTAGAAAAGGAAAAGTAGAGGTGCACTAGCAGAGCTAGGATAGGTTTCACTACCAGTGGAGCACTCAAGTATGTCACTCTTGATTGTGTGGCATGATAGGAAAAAACAATCACTATAACCACTGCCATCATGACCATGCATATGGTTAACATATTCTTTGGCTGTATCTACATAAGATGCTGACTGTGCCATCATTACTGTATAGTCATTTAGTATTTGTTTAGTAGAAATACTTGTTTATAGTATAAATAAGTACTAAATGACTGTACAGGAACCAGAATTACTGCACAGTCATGCTGACAAATGGGTCTTTCATGATGTGACTACACAGTAACTCATGACTACTGCGCAGTAGCATCTTGTCACACTTCCTGCCATGCAATGTGCTGTGCAGTAGTCACAGACTATTGTGCAGTCAGTGTCTCATGCAGATGCGGCCTTTGTGTAGTATTGCATAATCATTTTGGAATTAATTGCCCAGTATCTTTGGGGAAAGCCTAAGAACAGCCATTTAAAATATATTAGAAATGTGTTGTTTTATTTGCATGGAAATCCTACCCATCAACTGGGATGTGTAAGATTTATCGTCTTTTAAAGAGGCATATTTGTAACAAACTTAGACCATATTCAAAGACATGAAAATATTCAGGGAAAGATGTTTCCTCTTAGTCGAGCTTACCCAGAAAATGAAGGGAGGGAGAGATAAAATGGCACTGCAAATCCAGTTGAGAAAGCTTAAGTGGATGATCAAAATGAATGATCTTCCTTCTCCTTTTCATAAAACAACCTCTACATATTCTGCTTCTTTGAAGCAGAATGATAGAGATGTGTGCAGGAAACAATTATATTCTGGGCTCTATTTTTTACGGTGGTATTTGATCTCTTCAGTCCTCTGTATCAAATCCATGCAGTTTGAACAATATTATATGGGTGTCTATTGGAATATGAATGGAATTCTCATGGACAGATGACAAGTTGAATTAAAGCCCATTGGACAAGTTAGCATGTCAAGTAGCCAAGCTTGGCCTGCTTATTCCCATAGCAAAATTCACCATGCTGCCTTCAAATTCTGCTCTAACTTGAATCCCCAGAAGTCTTTACAGTTTACACATCAAAGAACTGATGGCTGGCATGATTGACCTCACATAGTGCAGTACAACAGGGCTTTGTTTTTCTCACACAAGCATTTGCCTCTGTTAGTATGTTTGTATGGAATTCAATAATGGCCACAGTCTGGTACACAATGATAAGTAGAAATTTAGCAATTTATTCTGTTTGTTCAAAGTACATTATTGTACAATTTCCTTAAACAAGGTAAAGTACATGAAGATATGCACTAACAAAATAATAAAAGAGAGAATATACATTTCAGAGAAAGAAGGTAAAAAACTGATCAAGAAAATGTAATGTATTATCTTTATTATTTGTTATTCCACATATCTCTGTGGAACTTAGGATCCTATTTTGTTTGGTGCTGAAACAAAGTGGTGGTCCCCACAATAATGAACTTATAATCTAATGATAAAGTAGAAGATGGTGGCTTGTACATTTAACCTGCAGGAGATATCAGCATCTGGATACTGAATGGTAGGGCTTTGTGAAGTTTTGGTAGCCAATTCGATTTGGAGAAGATTCGGCCCAATTTGGGGACTAAATCTCTGAATCTGAATTGAATCAGAAGACCAGTTAAAAACTCTGAAGTGATTCAAAGCATCCAAATCAATTTGGAAAAAGATTAGGAAAAAATTTGGTTATTTGGCCATAGGCTAAACAGGAAGCTGACACAACTGGTAAGTCTCTTGGGTTTGGGGGAGGTATAGGGGAGGGAGGGATTGGGGCTGGGATAAGCCCAGCTGGAGTAAGGGGATGTATTACTCAGGGAGGCGGGGAGGGGATGTGGATGTGGCAGCACTAGGAGCAGGGGCTCTGCCCTTCAGCTACTTCCCCACCCAGCAACGGGGCAAGGTGGGGTGCAATGCAGGCAGAGCTCATTCTAGGCAGAAGGGGGCAAGTGTCAGCAGAGAATAGCCCACACTTCCAGTGCTACTGTGCCCACATCCCACGCCCCCCCCATACCAGGTGGCAAGTAGCAGCAGGGCAGAGTCCCTGCTCCCAGCACTGATGCAGGTGCAACAGCGCTGGGAGCAGGGTCTCTGCCCTGCAGCTGCTTGCCTCCTTCTGCAAGCTGCGCCTGCATCAGGCCCCCTGCACCCACACCAGCTGGGCAAGTGGCAGCAAGGCAGAGCTCCCACTCTGAGCACTGGTGCCAAGCACCTGTATGCCACACCCCACTGCCCCAGCTAGGCAGCTTACCCCAGCCTCAGTCCCAATCCCTCCCCCTCGCCCCTTTCCTTCCCACTCCCCTAACCCCAACAGATTTACCAGCTGGAGGCAGCTGTGTCAGCTGCTTATTTATTCTATGGATGAATCTCTGAGGCAGCACCAAATATTTTGGACCTGATTCAGCTGAATTAAATTGGGACAGTGATTCAAATCTCCAAACTGAATTATTGTCCTTCAAATTGGCCAAATCTATATCAGAAGTGAATACTTGCTACCTCACACAAGCCTACTGAATGAGTGAGCCTACACAAGATGCTTTACTGTAAATTAGTGTAATTTACAGCACAGTAAGTGTATGTGTCTATACATGCACACACTTACCATGCAGTAAACTTCACTATTTGTGAGTAAATCTGCTACCTGCAAATGCAAGTAACAAATTTACTCTTCAGTAGTTTCTGTGCAGTAATGCACATGTAGACACCAACTGAGCCTTGCCACTAGGGAACCAGCCTGAGCTTAGGCCTAGACCCCGGAAGCTGGGAGTCTCTCCTGCCTCAGGACTGGGCCATCTCTATGGCAGCCTCAGCCACAGGCCGTTTAAAAAGTCTGCAGGCATTTTGAGCCCTGGAGTACAATAGCATGGAGGCTGAGGGGAATCTTGGACTCTGCTACTCCTACACAGGCTGGAGGCTACCTTTGCCAGTCTACCTGGACCCTTGTGTCACTGACTGGCACCACAGTGTTATATGGCTGTCCAGCCCTGTAGGCTGCTGTGGGCACTGTGAGGCCTGGCAACACCTGGCCCAGCTACAGTCAGCTTCTGACCTATGGGGCCAGTGCCAGATGCTCACAGCCAACCCCCAGCAGCCTGCCTGAAGGGCTCCTAGTTCAGGCTTCTAGTCCTACATGGCTTATAGTCCCATGCCATGCCCCACTGCTGGGTGCTGCAGGCAGCTGTCCAAGCCTGGCAGTATAGGAGCAGCTGTGCAAAGGCCCAGAGACATGGTGTGGGAGCCCCAGTGACATCTTTGCCAATGCCATACTCTGCCACCTGGGGCATCAACTGGTTACAACAGAAGCCTGGTGAGTTACAACAGAAGACTGGTGAGGTTACAACAGAAGACACAGTGAGTCACCATCACCAACCAAACTCATCAGTCAGAGAGTGCCCACAAGTCCATGCCCTTTATGCGGCAACTGGACACCATCCTTGTGGACCCAGGCAACAGCCATTCTGTGTACAGCAGCATAGGTGGCTTCCAAGCCCCAACTCTAGCCTGGCACCCATGGTGATGTGTCACTGAGGCAACCTATCTCACTGAGCTCCCTGACCCCAGCCTCCATCAGTATCTTAGGGAGCCTGGGCCAGTGCCTTTCCTGACAGCTCTGCAGCCTCAGCCTCAGCCATGGGGCACGGCTGATTATGTCACCATTGACTGCCAGCAGTACCAGCTGCTTCCCAGAAGTGGGCCCTGCCCAGGCACCCTCATGTCATGCTCCACCACCGAATGAGTCCACCAGAAACCATATGCCACCACCAGCAGCCAGAACTGAGCAGAGATGCTGGACTCTCCAGCCCCACCCACATGGTAAGACCTGCACTGGAGGGAGAGCCCTCCCCACCCAAGTCCTTATCCCTAGCCCTGGCCCCAGCCCCAGCCCCAGCCCCAGCCCAAGCACTCCCTACCTGCCTGGTCTGGCCATGTCCCCTGGCCTCTGAGTTCTGGCCCCATAGCATGCAGGGAAGCAGAAAACAGTACAACATTTTATTGAGCAGCCCATGCCCCTGCAGCTAGGCAGGCACGGGCCTCTCATGTGCCAAGGAATGCGTCAATGCTGGTGGCAATCTCCTTCTCAGCTACATAGAGTCGGAAGGAACCATGAAGGATCATCATGTCCAACCCGTGCCCTAGGCAGGAAAGAGGACTGAGGTCAGATGACCCCAGCCAAGTTCCTATCTAGCCTCCTCTTGAAGATGTCCAAGTTAGGTGATAATCTCTTGGAAGCCTGTTCCAGATTCTGGCCATCCTATGAAAAATTTCTTCCTAATGTCTAACCAGAATCTACTCTCCACTAGTTTGTACCCGTTATTCCTAGTTTTACCTAGGGGTGCCCTGGTAAATAGCACATCTACAATTTTCTGTTGTCCTCCCTTAATAAACATATAGGTGGCTACTAGGTCTCCCCTCAGATGTCTCTTGTGAAGGCTGAAGAGATCCACATCCCTCAACCTCCCCTCGTAGGGCCTTGCGTGAAGGCCACTAATCATATGAATGGCCCTCCTCTGAACCCTGTCCGGATTCTCTGCATCCCTCTTGAAGTGTGGCTCCCAAAACTGGACACAGTACTCTAACTGCAGCTTGACCAATGCCTCATAGAGGGGAAGCATCACCTCACTCGATCTGTTGGTTATGCATGATAAAGTGTGATTGAATTTGTTGATGGCTTTGTTAGATTGCCAGCTCATGTTCATTTTGGAGTCAACTATGAGCTGCTGAGAAGGCCATCCCGCAACCTATAGGTGTACTGGGGATTCCTCCTCCCTAGGTAGATTACCTTGCATTAGTCTTTGTTGAATTGCATCCTGTTTTGTTCTGCCCATTGATCCAACCTGTCCAGATCAGCCTGTTTCTGCTCCCTACCCTCTGGTGTGTTAACTTTGCCCCATAACCTGTTGTCATCTGTGAATTTGGACAGGATGCTCTCCACGACCTCATCCAAATCATTGATGAAGATATTAAATAACACCAGTCCAAGGACTGAACCCTGTGGGAGACCACTGCCCATCTCCTTATAGGCTGAGAACGACCCATCCACTACCACACTCTGGGTGCAGTTCCTAAGTCAGTTGGCCACCCACCTGACTGTATAAATGCCCACTCCACAGCCTGATGGCTTCCCTATGAGAATAGGATGCAAAATTGTGTCAAAGGCCATCTTAACATCCAGGTAGATGACATCAACCTCAGCTCCTGTGTCAAGGCAGTGTGTGACCTGGTCATAAAAGGCTATAAGTTTTGTCAGTATTTTCCCAAGGATAAAGGTAAGGCTGATGGGCCTAAAGTTACCCAGCTCATCTCTTCTCCCTTTCTTAAAAATGGGCACCACGTTGGCCCTTTTCCAGTCCTCAGGGACCTGGCCAAAGCACCATGAGTCCTCAAATAGCCATGCCAGTGGCTCAGCTATGATACTGGCCAATTCCTTCAGCACCTTTAGATTGAGGTAATCCGGACCTGCTGACTTGTACCCATCCAGCCCCTCCAAGTGCCCGTTAACTAAGTCAGCACTACCCATTGGTGGTTTAGTGCCTTCTGGACATCTATCTATGTTCCAGTTGGGGGAATTGTCTTGGCTAGTATTTAGGAATACTGAAGTGAAGAATTCATTGAAGAGCTCCGCCTTTTTCCCTGGGCCAGCCAACAACTAAAAGTGGGGCTTACATCCAGTGGAAGGTAGGAGCTATCACCAAGGAAGAGTAATCCTCCTTGGCCCGTGAGTGTAGGAGGGCTATTAGGAAGACCAAGGTAGAGATGGAACTCAGATTAGCATCCAGGATTAAGTACAATAAAAAGTCTTTTTTCAAGTACATTGGGAGCAAGAAGAGGGCACCAGGCAATGTAAGGCCCCTGCAAGATGCAAACAATAATCTTGTGGCTACGCCAGACAAGAAAGCTGATATTTTTAACAGTTTCTTTGCCTCTGTTTTCTTGAACAGGGACCGGGATATCCCACCTACCAGAGGTAGGGGCAATCTTGGGGATAGCTCTGTCAGGACTTCAGTCAGTGAAGAAGTAGTTAGGGATCTTCTGGAAGGGCTAGACATTTTTAAATCTGCAGGGCCAGATGTCCTCCACCCAAGGGTGTTAAGGGAGCTGGCAGGGATCATCACGGAGCCCTTGGCCTGGCTGTGTGAGCATTCATGGTCATCTGGCCAGGTGAAGGGGATTGGAAACTGGCTAATGTGGTCCCCATTTTTAAAAAAAGGAGGAAGGAGGACCCAAGTAACTATAGGCCTGTAAGCCTCACTTTGGTGCTTAGGAAGATCTTAGAGATAATCATCAAGGAGCACCTCTGTGGGGGGCCAACAGGGGAGATCATGCTCAGGGGCAATCAGCATGGGTTCATCAAAGGCAGGTTCTGCTTGACCAACCTGATTGCCTTTTATGACCAACTAACTAAAGCCTTGGATGATGGTGTCACTGTGGATATAGTCTTTCTAGACTTTAAGAAGGCCTTTGAAACTGTCTTTCACCCCATCCTCATCAATAAATGAAGCGACTGTGGCATTGATGCCTGCACAGTTGGATGGGTAAAAAAATGGCTGATAGGGTGCACCCAGAGAGTAGTGGTGGACAGGGTATACTCAAACTGGTGAGATGCGAGCAGTGGGGTCCCCCAGGACTCAGTCCTTGAGCCCATACTGTTTAACATCTTCATTAATGACTTGGACAAGGGGGTGGAAAGCACGCTGTCTAAATTTGCTGATGACACTAAGATGTGGGGTGAGGTGGACACACTTGAAGGGAGAGAGAAGCTGCAACTAGATTTAAACAGACTACAAAAGTGGGCAGATGAGAATAGGATGGTGTTCAATGTAGACAAATGCAGGGTGCTGCACCTTGGGAGAAGGAATCCATAGCATACATACAGGCTGTCGCGCTCCATAACACCAGTGCACCCTTGACCCCTGAGCCTGGGTCAGCACGACCAGCTTGGTGCGAGGAGGGGGATTTATGACCGGGCAGGTGGGTGATAACAGTGAGCAGGAGTCAGGATGATTTAAACACAGTGTGATGTTTTCACAAAAGATTTATTTTACTTACGCTTCTGATGGCTAGAGCGTAGGCAGTGGAGCTGATTGATTTAGTTACAGCATGCAGATATCATGTTACCCAGCATTTACAGGGTGGGTAAGACAGTTGCTTCCGAGCAATTCATATAAGCCATTGCAGTCTGCAGATTACTAAGAGCTCTTGATAAGAAAGATAACGTCAAAGATAAAGAGATAAATAGACCGGTAAGACGAGACGGGGTATGCCAAAAAAAATAAATAAAAAATATACGTAGGCAGAAGAGATAACATTCATTGTGCACAATCTGTTCTTGTTGAGTGTATACACAGTTCTCTGTTCTCTGCTCTCTCTGCTCTCTTGTTCTCTCTCTGTTCTCTGCTTTGGGGGGAAGTTCTTTCAAAGATATACTTTCCACAGGTGACCAATTACTATATGCCAATTATAAATAATTAATGAGTTGGCACTTTTGCTCTCTTTGTTGCTCAGGTTTCATAAAAAGAAGGGGTTATTTTTACTTGGGTGGTACTGGTTCTGTTTGGTCACAGGATGGCATGCGTAGTATATTTAATTTTACAACTTCATTAAAGTAGTTTAATTTTAATCTGGTCACTATGGGTACCGATATCTCTCGTGCTGAATTATCAAGGCCAGTTTTTCTCTCTAGTATGAGAACTCAAGTGATTTGAAATGAGGCACAGGCAGGGGTGTGTATATGCAACACTGTTAATACAGAGGCATAAACTATAACCACAAAGTTTGTTGTGTTAGCTTCTGACCCTTTGTCATTTGACCTTTTGCCATCAGCATCTGAAATCAAAGACTTTAATCTTTGACACAGGCTGGGGAGTTCCCTTCTTGAAAGCACAAAGATGGAAAGGGATCTTGGAGTCATGTACTCCAAGATGAACATTAGCTGCCAATGCCAGACTGCAGCCAGCAAGGCCAGACATACCTTGTCATGCATCCAAAGGTGCATCTCAAGCTGGTCCAGAGAGGTGATACTACCCCTCTATGTGACTTTGGTGAGTTGGAGTACTGAGTCCAGTACTGGGCACCACACTTCAAGAGGGATGTGGCCAGCCTGGAGAGGGTTCAGAGGAGGACCACCCACTTGGTGAGAGGGCAGCAGGACAGGCCCTACAAGGAGAGACTGAGGGACCTGAATCTGTTCAGCCTCAGGAAAAGGAGGCTGTGGGGGGACCTGGTGGCTGCCTACAAACTCATCAGGGGAGATCAACAACAAATACGTAGAGCCCTTTTCGCCCCAGCACCACCTGGGTTGATGAGGAACAATGGTAATAAGCTGATGGAGAATAGGTTTAGGTTTGAGATCAGAAGGCAATATTTTACAGTTTGGGTGGTAAAAATCTGGAACCAACTTCCCAGGTAAGTGGTCCTCGCCCCTACCTTGAGCAAATTCATGAGGAGGTTGGATGATCACCTGTCTGTGGTCTTGTGAACCCAGCATTTGTTCCTGCCTCTGGCAGGGGGTCAGGCTAGATGACGTATTCAGGTCCCTCAGCTACTATGAAGCTGTCCTGATTTGTCCTGCAGGGACCTGATGTTACTCTGTGCCTTCCTTTTGCTTGCTGTGTATCTGGAGAAGGACTTTTTATTGTCCCTGATTGTTGTAACCAGCCTAAGCTCCAGTTCTGCCTTGGCCTGCCTAACTGATTCCCTGCAATAGTGTTCCTCCTTGGTGGCTGCCCCCCGCTTCCACTGCCTATAAATCTATTTTCTTTCAGTCTTTTCTGGAGTTCTCTGTTCAGCCAAGGGGGATTTTTTGTCCCCTTCCCCACTTTCCTGTGTAATGGAATAGTCTCCTTTTGTGCCCCAATGATCACTCCCTTGAGAAACCGCCAACCCTCCTAGACCCCAATTTCCTCGATGCTCTTGAGTTCAGCCACCTCAACAACTAGCCTTCTAAGTTGACTAAAATTAGTCCTTCTGAAGTCTAACACTTTATCATTGCTGGTTATTTTTCAGACCCTTTGCAGTATTTTGAATTCATCCAAATGATGGTCCCTATCTCCCAGGTTACTATGCACTCGCAGGTTACCCACAAGATCATCCGCTGTTGCTAAGACCAGGTCTAGGAAGGCATTATCTCTGGTGGGACTTGTTGTATATGAATCTTGTAGAGCTAAAAGCAAGATGTAATGCTAAAAGTGAGGCCCTTTCTTTGTCCTTTCATCTCAATACATAGAAACGGACACAGCACATACTAGACGAGTGAAAAGAGAAGTGCTGTGTAAAGGGTTACTGATGAGATATGAAACTAGCTGAATCTAGTCAACAGAGGAGTCTTGTCAACAGAGAAACCTTGAAAGTGGGACAAGGACTGTTTTCTTTTTAGCAGACTACTTGGCAAGAATATATAAAATATAGTCACGTGAGTTAAACCTCAGTGTTCACGTGCACAGTGCCACTTGATTGAATAAAATAGTGATTTAGTTAATAGGTGATGGAGTATTTTTCTGAGCACAAGCTAATCACAAACTGATGCTGACGCACTTACAAAGTATAAAAAAGTATTATAACTAGTAGGCAGGGTCCCTTTCCGGAGGCACCTTGCTTGAGCGAATAAAGATTCTGTATCTGACTTTGAATGCTTGCTCTGCGTGATCATTGCCCCAGCCTACAGTGAACTGCACGTGGCTTTAAAAGCATAATTCATAACAGGCTGGACACCTCATGGGTTAGGTGGAGGTCCTGCAAGCAGTTTAAGAACCTACATGAGCAGTTTATTTTGGCCATCTGCTTCTCCCAGCAGATGTCCAGGTAATTTAGATCCCCCATGACCACCACCTCTCTCAACTGAATGGCCTCTGAGAGCTTCCTGGAGAATACCAGGTCTAGCTCATAATCTTGATGAGGAGGTCTGTAGTAGACCCCCACTACCAAGTCCTTTTCTCCTGGATCCCCCTGTATCCTGACCCACAATACCTTGGTATTCCCTTTCTTTACCCACACCTTGATGATGGAAGATGTGTACTGCTCCCTAACATAGGGAAGTATACCCCCACCTGTTTTCCCCACTCTGTCTCATTTATACAACCTGTACCCCTTAATGTCTACTACCCAGTCATGAGTAGAATCCCACCATGTTTCCATTAAGCTGACTGGGTGCTAGCAAGTAAGAGTGTGAGCTGCTTATTTCCCATACTCCTGGCATTTGTGTAAAGACACATTAGCCCCCTAATGGGTGCTCTTGGTGCCCATTTGCCTTGATGTCTAGTGTGCCCCTTAGTGCTAACCTGGTTTAGTCTGGTGCCTTGTTTGTGCCTCGCCAACCTTGGGTTCTCCTCAACCACCAGTTCCCCATCCCCTGTCAAACTTAGTTTAAAGCTCTTCAGAGGAGATTAGCCAATCTGTGGGAGAACTGATGCTTACCTCTAGGAGAGAGATGAAGATTGTCCCATCCCAGAAAGCCTCCTCCCTGGAAGTGCTGATTGTGGCTGTAGAATCCAAAGCCCTCATGAAGGCACCGTCTCTGGAGCTGCTGGTTGACTACCCTGATGCAGACATCCTGGCACCGACTGCCACCTGTGCCTCCAACTTCCTAAGCCCAGCCCCCATCTCATGGAAGTCCTTCATGATGTGGTCTGGACTACTCCAGCCACATTATTTGTGCCCACATGGAAAAGGAGGCAGAAAGGCAGGGAGTCAGGGGGCAGGGATGTGTGCAGCCACAGGTAATCCTTCAGCTGGTAGCAGAGGTTGTGGTGTAACCTGGGCTTGCCACCTGCACCACTGAAGGTCAGGGTGTTATGCCAGGTGTGCCTGGGACACCATGGTGATCAGCAACAGCAGTGTAGCAGTGTGTAGTGGGTCAGGCACCCCTCAGTTCAGCAAACATCTCCTTGTGCAGTGCCTGAGACATGTGCAGCAGAAGCACACATGAGGCACAGTGTCAGTGTCAGGGAACTGGCCCTGGGGTTCTTCCCCAGAGAGGCCCCCTGTCTGGCCAACTTACCATGGTCTGTGGGCACCCATGCATGCCCAACTCCTGATCTTTGGCCAGACAGCGCAGAGACCCCTGGTACATATCTCACAAATGTTTCAAACTCTCACAAACAGCTTCTTTCTCATGTCTCTGCAGGTCCTGTAGCTGCACATGGGGGAGAGGTCACAGTTGGCAGCCAGGATGTGGCCTCAGGGTCACCACCTCCAACAGTCAGGACCTTGTAGATGTACCAGCTCTGCAGGAGAAGGACCCAGGACTAGACCCTCCTCCTGGCCTAGCTGGTGACTGCCACGGAGGACTAGCAAGTGGACATGCAGACATGGCAGGCAGAGGGCATTGCCTGGCAGGACAGGCAGTGTGGGGAGGACATGGTTGTGAGGGTGTACAGGATTGGCACGAGGAGGTGAGGAACCAGGCAGACTGGTAGTTCAAGGTGCAGCTCCTGGTCCCATAGTGGGAATGCTTGGACACCCTGCAGAAATATTGATCATGGCCAAAGCAGTGAACGCTATGGAGAATGACTGGTGGGTGCTGTACACCATCCTGGCCCTGGCCTTGGCCCTGGCCCTGGAAATCACCTTAGCCCCATCTGGACCCTGGCAGCCAGCTACTTCCCAGCAGCAGGGTCCCCCATGGGCCTGCTTAGAGGTCCAATGAGGCTTCTACCAGCCAGGAGTCCCTGCCCCAGCCCCTGCCCCAATATTCCTGCCAGGCTTCCGTACTACCTGGGCCCAGTCTTGCTGCCCACCCTGGGTCCACATGGGCTTGAAGCTGGAACTGCCTGCAGTGGGGCCATGACCATGCAGAGGCCCCACTGGCCCTGGCCACCAACTGCTGGAGGGGAAGCTTCCCACACCAGGGGACTAGTGTCTGCCATTTCCCCTGGGCAATTCCCCCACCACCAGCCTCACCATGGTGTGCACACCTGTAGGGGAATGGACAGAAGCTGGGATGTTGGCCACCTGCCCCCTAGGCACTCACACCTCATGGCACTCCACACCAGGAGGGCACACACAAAAACCACATTGTAAACAGCTTGTTGGTGGTTGGGGTAGGTGGTGGAGGGGCTCTGTTTGTTGTGAGGGCAATAAAGTGTTTATCCAAGAACTGTCTGCAGTGAGCATGGTGCAGAGAATGGCCCTGCTAGTAGGTGTGTGGCTCACTCAGGGCCTTGGTGTGGGTGGAGCGGGCTGCCACTGTCACTGCCACTGCCACCACAGATGGTGCTCCTGCTGCCAGGTGTCCTCCACCTCCTGTGCCTCCTCCAGCCAGGCCTCATAGAATGGCTCCCCCCAGGCCTTACAGTTGTTATGCAGCATGCAGTCTGTACTGATAACCTGGGGGATGTTATCCTTGGCAAACTTGAGGCAAGCAGTGAGGGTGTACCAACATCCCCTGAGGCAGCCCAAGATGCACTCCATCCAGGAGTGGATCCAGCCCAGGCACCTGTTGAAGTGTGTCTGGAGGGGGTCCAGCTGGCCAATGTAGGGATGCATGAACCAGGGTAGGAGTGGGTAGATGGGGTCTCTGATGAGGAGGGTAGGACCACCATGGAACCCAGCTGCAGGTCCAGTACCCCCAGCATGAAATGCGCACTCTCCACCAGGCCCGACAGGCCAATGTTCCTAAAAATGTGGGCATTGTAGGTGCTGCCCACACAACTGGTGCTCATGTGCATGAAGGCCCTGCCATGGTCCATGATGCCCTAGAGCACTATGGAGTAAAATCCCCTTTGGCTGTAATCGGAGAGGTCTCCATGGGGCAGGCAGGTGATGAAGATGTGGGTCCCATCCAAGGCTGCAGTGCATTGATGGAATCCCAGGGCATCAAACCCCACCACCATTACTAGGAGGTCAAGCACACAGAGCAGTGTGTCCTGGCACATCCTGGAGGGCAACACACACTTCCAGGATGGCCTACGCCCACACCAAAGAGGTGTCCCATGTAGTAGAGGCTGGTAGGCGTGGCCAGCTTGAAGAGGGCAATGTCCAGCTGGGTGTCTGTGGGGAGGGGCTGCTGCATGAAAGTGTCCTGCCACTTCAGGTATTGATGGTGCTGCTCCAGGAAGTCCAGAAAGGTAGCTAAGGTCATGTAGAATGCCTCCAACCACTGCTTATCTCAGGTGGCCCAGATGACGTTCAGCCACCTGGCTAGCCCTGTGGGCCCAGAGGTGGTAGGACGACCCCAGTGGTAGCATCCAGGAATTTGTCATCAGCATCCCTGTTGGGATCTGGCCAGCAGGACAGGGTCTAGGCTGCTGTTGTGGCAGTGACCCTGGGATGGTACGGTGCAACTGAGCATGTAGTCATGGCGTGTTGGGGAGCTGGCAGGGCCCAGATGGCTGTGGGCAAACCAGGGCAGGCCAACAGGGCCAGCACAGTGGGCAAAAGGAACTTGGAGTGCTAGGCATTGCTGCCAGGGGCAGGGGGAGACAGAACCTGTAGTGAGACAGCTGCTGCATGCTGTCCCCATTCTCTGCAGGCAGCAGCAGCTGGAGCCTCCAGTTCCCCCTGGTGGTGGCAGGAACCTATTGCAGGGCCCCAGGAAGCAGGGGCTTTTTTTGCTGCCACGAGCAACAAATCTGCTTCTACTTCCCTATATGTGGAGGTGCCTGCCTGGGAACATTAACTCACAAGTAGTTTACATTCAAGTAAACTGGTCCCACATCAAATACACATGTAGACACAGTGAGTGAGATGGGAATTAGGCTGTGAAGAGATCTGAAATCTCTCCCTTCAGCAGCAAACTTTTGGCCACTGTTCCTGCACCATGTAGAAGCACTAATCCTACTCTGTGGCCAGAACTACTGCAAGGAAGCCTTGGGGAGTAGAAGAGACAGGGTACAGGAGAATAAGGCACCCCACTGGCACCATTCTGGAATCCTTCCTTTTAGGCAGAGCCAAGGGCTTACACCTTATTTATTTACCCGTTGGTATACTCTTGTTTGGTTGGTTAATTTTTGCTGAAGATGATCACTGTATATATGTAAGCTTTGAAATAATTTTTGTAATGAGTTTTCCAGAATCTTGGGAAGAATCATTTTATGTCATGTGAGGGTCAAAGATTTCTTTGGATTTTGTAATATGCCTTTCCAAAATGGAGATAAATCATATTATGATAGAGGGTCATGATTTAGAAATAGTATGCTACCAGTAAATACAGGGGGAAATAGTTTTTTTTAATTAAGTTAATTTAGCAGGATTTTTTTTTTGCATAAAAAACTTAGTTGATTAATTATCTCATTTTCAGTGAAAATACAAACAAAAATAAAAGATAGTTCTGTGTTATTATTTTTGTTTTGTTCTTCAGTACATTTTGTTCTACTGAAACCTTTTTTTAAAAGTTTTTTTTAACCAAACTATGAAAAAAATATATTATGTCTAACCAAGCTTTTTTCATGGTTTAATTATAATAGAAACTTTTAGGGAAAAACTCAAAATTTAACACAAAAACAATTAGCAATTTTGAGCAGCTCTAGTTGAATCATGTTATCCGTAGTGTATATTTTGCTGTAAATGGTAAAAGCAGAGTCAGATTGTCTCAGCATTACTTCAATGTTAAAAACAGCTGCATTAACTTCAGTGAGAATTAAGTTTGTATTTACTTTTATGGACCTCATTTTAGTCTGGGGTACCTGCCCCTAGGTACACAGTCTTACAAATTAAATAATTTGTTCCTGAAATAAATAATGGTTATTTATTGAAACATGGAATATTTAATTTGTGGGAAATGTGCACAGTTCAAAATTTAGTTCTATATCTGCAGTCATTTCACTTAAGAATAAAAACAAGTATTATGGAAATGCCCTACAAACGTAGAAGTTCTCAAAGAATGGTTTTGGTGAAAAAATATTTAATTTTCATTCTTTATTTCAAAATTTCATTTTCAATCTTTATTTTTTTTCTTCAGGCATATTTGAACTTTACTGTTTTTCCTTATCAGAGTGTGATGGGTGATATTGGCTGTAATTGCAAGCTCACATTTTGAATATGTTATAGTGAATGTATTGCATTTGTATTGTACTCTAATTTTTTTTTAAATATCATTAGCATCAGCTCAGAGTTTGGATTGCTGCAAATTACTGCTTTATTCTTCAGCCACTGGATATGATGAAATCCCAGTGAAATCAATGTGTTCTACTTCCATGCAGTTGAGAACTGGCCTACCTGGCTAAGTTTTCTGGGAAGTCTGACCCCCATTATATAGAGCCACAAAGGCCTATATAAAGTAGATTCACAAGGCTTATGATGCATATGATATTATTATTAAGATGTGCTACAGAGAGGTATATTGAATCCTTCCTCTGGACCCTGAAGGCTACCCCTTGCAAATCCTCTCTGTGCAAGTCATTTGAGCTGAAGAAATAAAGGTGACCAGACGTAATACTACCTCTATTATTCCCATTGGCTGTATCATCAGCTACAGAAACAGCGATGCCTTAACTGTGCTAGCCAAAAGGGCTGGTAGTTTTGGTGGCTCATAGATCCCTTTTGACCTACATGTGTTTTTCTGCTTTTGAACTTAACTTTCCTGCTTGCAAAAGGAAACATGGCTAGGGCACAGCTTAAGAAAATGTAAGCGTTTAAACAAGTAAAACCTTTCAATGGATAAAGTATATCATTTGAATATCCACACTAGAAGAATGTTAAAACAAGCAGGAGACAAGAGTACTAATCTTTTAGTGTAGTAAGGGGATTATTCTGACAACTGCAGTGTACTTGTGAAAAAAGCTTTTTTCCCCTTACATATCCATTCTGTGAAGGACACACATAAACAGCACTTTTGAATAAAGACATTTCTCTCCATCTTTCTGGTACCATTTTTTACTCCATAATGCAACCAGGGGATAAAGCTGTAATTCAGTCTTGCTGGGACTGTGAATTATTACAGGAACCCCTGCAGCCCCTGGAAGAGGTCAGGCTTGGGAGAGTGTAAAAATGGCTTGTAGCCATTGAGCCTCTTGTCTTTGGGCTGGAAATGCTGAGATATATTTTTTAAAGCTGCATCCTAGAAGCTCATGCTTCATTTAAGGAAGAAGGATGGGTTTATTGATCCTTTGGCATTATATGCTTATACAGAATTTAAGATTCCAGCCCTTCTGAAACAAAAACCAAAATACAATCATAATCTAAAACAAAATGCCTAAGTACCAAAGACTAATCTAGTTTGATCCAGCGCCATAAAATGTACTGGACATCTAACTATAGCTGGTTCCTCCATTTTGAATTGCAAAGCATATAGGCACTGATACTTGTATTTCTAGGTCAGCACAGAAAAACATCCAGTTTGATTACCTAGGCACCTGACTTCTGTCTAACACCTTTCTGATATAAAATGATGCTGTAAAGTCTTCAGAGAGACTTGATCCATTAAGTGTGTATCAAGGTGTGTAACTTAATAGGAATCAACAGTATTTAATTCAGTTCAGAAAAAGCAACAGTGCTGTCCACCTTAGGCCTCATAGACTAGTGGTTGAGCCCTTGAAATGTACAGGTTGTATACCTTATTCACCTCAAACCTATTTGACCTCAGACCATCCACTTTCCAAGCTAGGGTTCTAATCTCTAGAAGTTAGGCTACTTAGCAGCCAAAAATAGGAGTCCCTGAGCACGTCTGCATGTATGCTTTAATGCACAGTAAGCTATTTTATTGTGCATTAAAGTGTCACAGAAGAAACATGTAATTACCTAGGCCAGGGCTTTTCAACAATTTTAAATAAGTGTACCCCTTGCAGCGAAGGTGGAGCAGGGGTGGGGGGGTTCTCCTCGTTAAGACAGTTTAATGCACATTTCTTTAGTACCTCACAGTGAAGGTGCTAAATTTAATGTGCATTAGAAAAAATGCCTTAATCCACATGTAGACATGCCCCCCTGACACTCAAAAAACAAGGGAAAAACCAGCCTGACTGTAGTTCAGTGGTTATAGTACCCCTCTAAAAGGAGAGGTTCTGGTTTTCTCTGGGTTATTTCTCTTTCTTTGGGCATTTATACACATACCTTTTTGTCTTGCAATGCACCAGAGAACTGCCGCTTTGGGGCAGTTTCAGTTAGTCAAGTCTGCTCCTCACGCAAGCTGATGTGAACTGTGCTGCAGTGCATGCAGTTGTATAAGCAGTGAAATACATGCCTCTTCACAGAAAACAGCAGCTGTGCATTTCTGAAGTAAAAAACCTTCTAAGTTTTTAAATTCAAAAGCGCGCCACTGGCATTTTCTCAGTGCTGATGCACATTTTGCAGCTTATACAACTGCAAGAAATGCAGCACTGGCTGCTTTTCAAAGCTCCCAGCGCTGCTGCACTTGCATATGTAAAAATGCCCTTTCTTTCTGCCTGGACAACTATTTGCTTGATCAGACTAAGATAGCTATCCTCAAGGGCTGCAGAAACCAGCTGTCTGGGGCTGGGGCTGATGATACCCTGAGACTCTTTTAAAAAAATTCTTGGTCCAGGCATGCCTGACACTGGAATTTGAACATGCACTCCTCCAGTGGACAGTACCCACCTTCCAGGCATGCTGGGCCATTCAGGGGGTGCTCTGCAGCATTGAGGGCATCCATTTAGTCCTCACGCTGTGATGCTGCTTGCCCTTTCCTGGTGTACCAGCAGGGGTCTGAGCAGACTGTTGTTGGACTAGCTGGTTTTATTTTTTTAGACTCTGAGGGCACAGCTTGCAAGCCATAGCCCTAAGCTCTGACTGTTATACCTGGGCCCCTGTGTGGGCAGTTTTTTATTTTTTATTTTTTTATTTTGTTTAGCCCCTTTCCCCCTTTATAAGCATTCATAAAAAGTCAAACGTCCTTGTTTCTTTCTTAACTGACTGATATAAAATGCATAGATTCCTGGCCATAGGAACAAGAATGCAGGCTGTAGGCATCTCCAAAACCAAAGTGGATCTGGTCCAAAACGACGTGTACCAATGTCTACATTTTAAAGCCCCAAACAGAGCTTATTAAAGTTTCTTAGGCCTAGTAGGAGCTGGATAAAATCTGCTCAGAGGAAGGAGAAAAGGAACATAAATGTGAGGTTGTTTGGAATGCCACATGGTTGTATTAAGCAAAGGGAGTTAGAGAGCTAGGCAATGTGTGAACACTGAAGCTCGGCAGGGAATGTGATAATTTATATTGGCACATTGCTCCAAAAGATTGTATGAACTGTGACTGTACTGAAATATCTGTCATCTTTTTCTTAGTTTTTCATTGCCATTCATTTAAATTATTAGATTTCACTCTACCATTCTTTGGTCTTCATGCCTAGCAGCAGCCTTAGTTTCTAATTAACAAAGTAATTAAATACTATTGTGCTTCCTTACCAGTTGTTAAATTTAAATTATTCTGCTATAAAGTAACTAAAGTCTCACAGATTTCCAAGTTGCCTTTGGGGCTAAGATCCTTCCACTGTGATGGCAGTGTCTCTTCAGGGATATACAGAATGCACAACAGACCTACTGGAACTTAGCCACTGACACTAGCTACTGTTTTTCCTGTCTTCAATAATGTAGCCTTTGACTGGTGACCTACCAGGTATATCAGATTATTTGTGGCATCAGTAATAAGGAAGGCAGAGGCAGTATTTTATTTTGCCAGCAGCAGGATCTCCCTGCCACAGCCCATGTCTTTACAAATGCTGTTTTGTTTTTCCTTATCAGAGTGCGATGGGTGATATTGGCTGTAATTGCAAGCTCGCATTTTGAATATGTTATATTGAATGTATTGCATTTGTATTGTTTTGTGTGTAAAAACCTGATTACATCTTTCTGTATCTTCTTGGTTATTGGCTTATAACTAATAAACTTCATGGTTTCCTATCAATTTATACTGTAACTTGAAGTGTCATATGACCAAGAAATCTTAAATGATGCTCCTGTAGCTTCTCTGTGATGCAGCTAACTGAGTAAAGTTCATATCATTTCCCTGTATAGTGTATGAGCTCCTCTCTGACTAAATGCCCAACTAAGCATTTTTATTCTAGTACGGTGTAATAGTTATTCTTCTTGCTTCTTCCTTTGGACAGTAATCCACACATATGTCACAATTGCCTATAATGGTTTTAAACACTTTACTCTTTAGTTCACTTGCATATCCTTATTGTAATTTCTGTTGGCTCCCTCCATTTATATCATGTGATCTTACTGTAGCTCCTAAAATCTACATTCATATTTCCATCCTGCCTCAAAAGTGAACTGAGGTATTGAATTATAACAACTAATTTTACTCTTTTATTGTTATCCCTTTCAACAAAATATCACATGACCTTAATTATATGTTGCTTGATTCATAAAGCAGTGGATGGTACAAGAACAGTGACTCGTGGTTCAAGACGTCACCTCCTAATTTGCCTTCCAGTATCAGCATATAAATGGATGCTTAACACACATCAACAGCAAAAAAAGGAGATGACATCTCCTGCTGCAGCAACAACCTCTGGCTGCTGCTCCTGCATCATGCTCCTGCACTGCCTCATCCACTGCCTCATCCACTAGTTACACCTGCAAGCAAAGCCTTATATATGCTGCTTTAAAAGGTTCAGGGTAGCTAACAGTAAAAGACAAAATAAAACAGAATATTTTAATATTAATATTCCAATTTCCCTAAAACATACCCCATAATTAAGAAACAATCTACCTTGTCCTCTACTGATCTCCTGATCTCCTCCTGTCTCTGACCTAAAAGAGCATCCCCTCCAAATCCAAACACTTTTCTTAACAACTATTCGCTGCTTCTGTAAAACATATCCACTTCCTTACCATACTGACACACACTCCTTTGCCCCAGACCAGGCAAGTCCTCCTGCAGCCTCCCTTAATGTCCCTAAACTCATACCTATCTCTTACAATGGGGAGGATATCTGCAAAACTCAGTCATCCTCCATTTTGCTACATTAGAATCACATTATTCAATGTGTTCAGTTGCAAAAAAGAATACAATAAACACCTCCATCCACTCTTCTGCCATCATTGAAGGGCAACACCAAAAGATGCCCTTGAGTATCTTGTTGACCTTTTCTTGCATAGACTAGAAAGAAAGACCATCCTTTCTATGAATTTTTTCTCCTTCTGTTTGGCCCCAGATAGCTATTCTGCTTTCTGTAATATGTTAAAATATCTTTCCCAAAATCTCACTGGTCTCAGTCCAGTTGGTTGGTCATTGTATTACCTTCATAGAACTTCACCCTTAAATCCTAGACTAACTTTTTTATCACTGAACCTGGATAATTTTATTCTTTGTTGCACAATTTGCATTACATTCCATGATAACATTTCCCCCCAGAACCCATTAAAAATAAACTTGTACTTAATTTTGCTCTCCCAGAATTATTTTGTGGTCTCTCATTGTCTTTAGATTTCTTGTCAGAAAACAGTAATAATGAATGTATAATGAGACTGGGTTATAAACTGTGCCCTTGCTTCCTGTGATAGGCAGGGATCCTGGTCTTCTCTGATTAAAAAAAATATATATATCCCCAATTTTTGGATTTATAAAAGTAACCCCAAATCTACATTTTTTCATTACATATATATAGGGCCTAGAACCAAGGTCTTATACTGTCTAAACAAGTGCCCTAACCACAATCTTACCAGGCTTTAGAGATAATGTATGGGAGCCCTAACTAGGCTTTAGATCTAAAGCATGGGTGGGCTCTCGTCTATTCTGTTTCCAGTTGGTATGTGCTCAACATGAATCAGTTTTGCCAAAGGTTTAAGTAGAATCTCGTACTGTACTCACATGGCAAAAACTGCAGTTATGCATCTGAAATACATGCCATTTAGGCCCATAGTTAAATAGGATTCTTCCTTTAGTTTCTGTATATGCTACATATCATGTATGCACCATACATGTACAAATATCATTTTGTAGGAAAACTACAATTCCTTTAGGAAAATATTTACTAACATTTGCAGAAACAATATTTTAAATGCTCCTTTTGTTAAATATTGCCTTATTTCCCTCACTTTGTTAGATTTGGGGTCTTCACATTTGGGCTTAGAAGGGAATTTTACCCTATTATCACGTTGGTATGGACTGGGAAGGTTTTGCCTTCCTATGTAGCATGGAGTTGTTGTCTTTGAATTTCTTGAATGTATTTTAACAACACTTGAACCAACAGAAAGTGACTTCCATTGTTCCCCTGCTTTACCTGTGGCAGGTTAGGTTACTAGGCTTTATGGTTGTGTGACAGGGTTGACTGTATAGTTTTAGTAATAGGTTAGACAAGGATTTGTGTGGGATAGTTTGGATAGGGATGATCCTGCCTCATGCGGCGGCCGGGGGGTGGAGGAGTGGACTAGATAACCTCCAGATGTGCCTTCCCATCCTACTTTGCTAGGATGCTGTGATTTTGCTTGATGGACAGCTAGATCATGGTCACTGCATAGTTGGGGAGTAAATTTGTACTAAGCAAATGGATACCCCAGAGTGAACTTGACAATAGCAGCAGACACATGCCACTTACATGACAGCAAGTGTCTCTGGAATATTTTTTCCTGATTTTCTCAAAAGTAACTTTACATTGAAATATAGGATTTCCTGTTGAGTAAATGCATAGCAACTCCTACATTTTTCCCCCAGAGTAAGCTGAAATTACTTTGCCTCAAGTAAGTTTTACATATTCACCTTCAATCAAAACAAAAAGATGATGATGCTATTTTACCAATAAAACCTAAAATATCTCCTGGTTTATGCATGTGGCCACATGACTATCATTTGGTGGAAGAGGAACATAGAGCAAAAGCTTGAAGAACATTTTAATACTAATGTAGCTGAATAAACTGTGACAATAAGTAACATTAGTCAACTGTGTCAAGCAATTAAGATGTCAGTGGGACTCTCCCTTTATAGAAGAAAGGCTTTTTGTAAGTAAATGCTTTTTAAGGAGAAATGTATCAAGCACTGATGATTAAATATTATTACACTTTGGAGAGAAGAAACTTTCTCTATGAAGTGTATGTCAAAGCTAACATGTATAATTCAAATATATGATTTAGATGAGTGAGTGGCTGAATGACATAAGCAGTGGGAAATGTTTTGTGAGTGCACAAACTTGACTAATATTTGAAAAATATCCATACAAAGTTATTTTTAATGTGCTCGAATATTATTTCTGCCAGAAACTGTATTATGTCTATGTCTGTTCACTCTGGTATATAAAGTGGCCTGTGAGTAATCCATTGATTAGGTATTCATCACAAGTACAGATTGTGAACCCCAATTAATCTACCTCTACACAGTATGTGCATTAGGTATGATTCATAATTATGATCACTATCTAAGAGAAGGTATCTAATCTGATTGACAAGCTCTGTTCTTTGACTTGTTTGCATTTTGGTATTAGAGGCATATTACAAATATGATAATTCCAGAACTTGTCTGCTTTGAATATATTTTCATTATGTGTTACAAGAGTTGAGGTGATGACAAGCAACAGTAATTTTAAATGCTTTTAACAATTACAAAGACAGTTATATGTCCTCTAGTCACGTTATCACATATCTTTTCAATGTATCACATTTATCATATTTTAGTATATTTTTAATTATATTCAAGGCAATTCAGAATAATCTATTAATGCTGAAAATGGGAAAAATATACTTTACATAGTGCTTCAGACACTGAGTTCCTCAAGACAGCATTTGAACTTGATATGGTGAAATTTGGAAATACTAAATTGCTTAACGGATACTATAAAAACCCTCTCTGGTAGGAGATGTGTGTATTGTTACTCTGCAACAGTTAGCTTACATTATTTAATCTCTATAGCATAACTCATGGCATGAAAAACATGGAAAATTAAGAACAAGCTGAGATTCCAAAACCGTAAGTACTATGGAATTACATTTGGTTAGTTAAATGCCAACAAATGAAATAAAATTGTACAGCAGGACTTACCATTTAGAGAGCTATTGGAGATGGAAGTTGTACTAGTTATTTTGCAAGGCAAATTCCTCCATAACAAGAGCAAATATTCAGACTGAGGATTATTTTTCAGAATGATTTATTGTTTTCCTATGAGCTAAAAAAATATCGATTAGGGGAAGAGAGGGCTACAGATTCTTTTCTTTCTGTTCCTTTTTGACCAAGTGTGTACCCAGGAACACATAAAGGGTACATATTCATTTTCTATTGTCCCTGACCCTTTCATGAGTCATGTAAAAGAGTTTGTAAGTCTTCCTGTGCATTTCCCATCAACTGTAATGTTATGTAAAAGGCGAGAGACAATATGTTTTTAATATTTGCACAGAGCTCTGAGACCCTAGGATGGAATAAGCTATCTAAGCATTATCTATAATTCATTGTGGCATTTATTATTCCACAGAGATCCATATATGGGAAAATTAGAGCAATCTATAGGGAAATGAAGGAGAAATATGATCAACAACGTTTGTATTAAGTAATATGATCAAGGAGAAGAAAATGAAAATAGGACGAGAGACCTCTAGAAGAGTCACATTTGAGACACACAGTGTAAAAGGACAAGTGGATATCAAGAATTCAACTGTTGTATGGCAAGGACCTTCTGAACAAAGAGAATTCTTTCCCTTCAATATTATCTATAGGCATGTGGAGTACTCAACATATAGCACCTGCTGAATGACAATCGGGAGATGAATCCAGCCAATCCCCAAGCCATTGCAATCATATGCCAAGTGTCATTTTTTTCAGGATAAAGACAGAATTCTCAAAGCAGCATGCTGACAAAAAGAAATGTTGTACAAAGGATCTAACATGTTAATATTCCCTGATGTGGGAATATTATACAGGCCAAAAGAAAAACAATGACATATCCACTCCTGGGGCACCACCTCATCCCCAGCTGACACTTTCAGGAAGACTGTTTCTGATTCCTTCAGAAATCTTGAGCAGAAATGATACAGAAGCAGGTTTTGGTACCTCCCTAAAACTGAATTTATTCTAAAAACCAACTCCCACCCCCTCCCTCCAGAATTTGGTAGAAGTTAAGTAATTGTTACTCAGTATATATAATGAATAAATCAGAGTTCAGGAGTGAAGTTAGAAAAATGAGATATTATTTAAGGCAATGGTGAAAAGATGCCAGAACAATAAAAATATTAATAATTATATTCTAATATCTTTATTAATACTATGTTTTAGCTATTAATAGTACTAGGCATTTACAAAAACTTTCCCTTATCTATTCATATATATTTGCAGACTGATATAAGGACTGTTTTTCAATATGGAAGAGCAGATGGGCCACGGAGGAGTTGACAGTTCAAGGGGGCTTTACACCATCTATGTTATCTTGGCAAAAGACAGATAGGATAGTAGTCTGACATTCTCTAACTGTAGAAGGGGCACCAAAAAACAAAATCATAGGTCCTCCATAAGCCCAGAATGTATATCAAATTTGTATATGGTCAGGTTGTACCCCTTCTACCTTCTGCTGTCTAGTAGCAATCACTTGTTTTCTGAATCATAACTCTAAATTATTTTTGAATGTTTTAACACAAGCTTCAGAGACCCACTCCTAACCTTGTGTGATATATGTGGGAGGGAAGCCAGAATTTTTCCCTAAATGTTAGGGCCATATAAATCTTTTCACTTACTACAATGAGGATAATTCAGATAAAGGCTGGTTAACACTATCATATGTGACAGAAGCATTCCAAGCCATCACTGATTACAGTTGTTTTCCTCAAAGAAATAATTCATTATTTTTTCCCTAAAATCCTTAATATTGACAACTGAAACCTAATTACAGTAGATAAACTTAACAAAGAATCACACAAACACCCACAAGCAATTAAATAAACAGAATGAACAGCATGTGATGAAAAAGCAGTGCACTGGCTTTATAAATCTTTGCTATAAAAATATTGCTTTGCGGGTGGCGGAGAGAAGAAAGAGAGGGAGCAAGGTAAAAATAAAGACAAAAACAAAGAAAAGGAAAAGAGGTCTCTAAACTAACAGAAAGCAAAAAATAAGCCAATATCCTTTTAAGAAGAAAAGAACCATAAACTCATTTCTGAAATAGTTCTTCATTTACGCCTGACATTGGCTGTTGTAAGTTATGACAAGGACAGATCCAGGAATATGTAGTGGCATGTTTGTACCTCTCCCCCAACCCCATTTTGACTGTGTGGCCTTATGCAGTGAGCTCTTTTTCAGGTCAGTACAGCTCCTGCCAGAGCTCTTCACGTGGCTTGAGCTCTGTAAGTTCACTAGCTGATTGGTGCAGGTTCTGCTTTCACAAAGGCCCAGAGCCCAGTGGGTGAGTGCTGCCATCACTACTGTTCCCCTGTTTCTGGACCGCTGTGAGGCAGTCTGAAGGTGAACCACAGCAGCACTCACTTCCTTGGCTTTGGAGCCAGGTGGAAACAGCAGTTTCTAACCAATCCCATGCTGCTCAGTCAATGAGTTCAGAGAGCTCATGGAACATGCAGACCTCTGGCAGGAGCAGCACTTACATGTCATTGAGCTCAGAGAGCTCACTGCGCTTGAGCCATACAGGTGAAGGGGATGTGACCATTCCCCCTTTGGCATTATCCTGGATCCACCCATATGGAATTTCCTCTGAGATCTCTGAAAGATATTTTGTTTCCAAAGAGAGAGAAAATTGAAAAGACTGGCACACCATAACTGGAGTCCAACTTGTATGTCAGGGTTGAATTGTCTCATGATATTGAATTGTTTCCTTCCTAAAAATATAGTCTCAAAAGCGGGCACATTTTCCCTTTCCTATACCCTTTTCCTTTCCTCTCCCTCTGTATCAATAGTTGATTTGCTGCTTTATTCCTGTTGTTCCTGCACTCACCAAAATATGACAGTAATCTTTTAATTGTCGTTGGTCAATACAAGTATGTGACAAGTACGTTGCAATGTACATTAATTTTGTCCCTCACTTCTGATATTTTAGGCACCAGTGAAGCAAGTCAAGCATTCCAAGAAGAAATGAATAATACCAGAGCCACTGTATAAAGTATCTATTTTTTATTTTTTGATAATAAAAGATGGGAGTGTTTGAAATGTTTAAGGAAATAATAATTAAAAAGAGCAGTGTCTCTATATCTGGATGTGATATTAAGCTTCCATTCATTGTAGGACAAATAAATATATCCCTAAGTTCAGACAATTTAACATGGTGTGACTTTACAAAGAAGCAAAATGGGAATGGAAACCAGTGGAAGAGAAAGTACAATACATGTTACATGAGAAGTATGATAAAATGGCCCTTTCTATAAAAATCAAAGAAACCCGTGGTCTTGAGGGAAATCTAGTCGAACAAATATAGATTCTCATTTGACCCTGATTCATACAACTGCATGCTACCAATGGCACCCATACAAAAGAAATACATTTGTACACTTCTCTAGTTTTCCATGGTACAAAGCACCATCTGAGAGGCCAGAGTTTATCCCCTAACAGTGCTGCAGGAGGCTGCATAAGAAGGAAATAACAGTGTACTGTAGCATAGTTCAAGTCTGTCATGAAAATGAACGATTCAGAGGTAAGCATCACTTGAGCTCAGTTTCTAAAGTGTTCAGTTTCGCTGGGTCTGTGAGGTAAGCTGACAGGCAGAATTGCCTGCCTCACAGATCACTGACAGAACACCAGCAAGATGGACAACACATGAAATACTGAACTTGGATGAAACTGCATCAATACCTGAAAATAACTGAAACGGGAGAACATTCCAAAAAGTAACATTTTAAGTAAAAATTAATGGAATAGAATAAAGGCATCCAACACATCTGACCCTGTAGGCCAGATGTCAGAAATAAAATATAACTCAATAACTGAAATATCTATATTTAATAGAGATGGCTTCATGCTACAAAAATCAATTCAGAGCTGTTTAGGTATAGGGTTTTGGTTTAGTTCTTCAGAGAGATAGGGTCCAGCTGCCTGATTCTGATTCTATTCCTGTTCAAACTAAGGTAAATGAGAAGTAACTCCACTGAAGACAATTGTTTTATTTCAGCATAAAACTTATGTCAGTGGGTGTATTTACATGAGATATTTACTGCAGAGCTACCTTATTAGTAAGGGTGTGCAAAGTGGGCCCTATTCAATTCGGATTTAAATTTGGCCCGAATCAGGGACAGCGATTTGATTCGTTGATTCAGATCACGGTCCCTGATTCGATTTCCGAAGATTCGATGCTGATTCAAAGAATCGGTGATTCAGACACAGACACAGCTTTAAAAGTTTTTCTATGTACCTCGAGGTATCAGCGTGGCATGCGACCACTGCAATGCTGCAGCAGATGGAGAGTCCCACAGGAGCACAGGGGAGCCCTCCAGAAATACTTCCAGTCCACTTCCAGATCCACTGGGGAGTGAGCTGGGGGCCCCGCCCCAGATCCAGGAGGCACCAGTCGCTGAGCTTAGGGAGGCACAGGGGGGCCCCCAGCTCACTCTATGGCAGACCCGGAAGTGGACCAGAACTGCTTCTGGTCCACTTCCAGGTCTGCTGCTGAGTGTGTTGGGGAGCCCCCTGTGCTTCTGCAGGACACTCCATGCACCCCAGCATTGCAGCACTCATGAGTGGCCTGCTACCTAGAGGTATGTAAAAAAAACATTTAATGTTGTTTCTGTGTCCAAATCACCGAATCTTTCTGAATCTCTTGGAGTCAATTTGGAGGGTTCCAATTCTATTTGGAGTGATTCAAGGGTCCCCTGATTTGATTCATATTTGGAGATTCAGCTACTGAATTAGGCTGAATCTCCACTGAATTGAATCAGGAGCCGAAGCTTCGCACAACCTACTTATTAGCGCTGCAGTAAAGCTTCTGTATATATACATGCAGTCCTATTAGGTTGCAGTAAATGAATAAAAACTACTGTAAGTTAATACTTGTAAATATAAGTACTTTCCTGTGGTGGTGGTATTTACTGCACAGCAATGCATGTGTCAATAATGAAGGGCCTAGCTGGAGCAAGAGTGGGCAAAATACGGCTCATCCACCCCATGGTGTGTCTTTGTCTGGCCCACAGTGGGTCCCTTGGTTCTGTGGTGGATCCCTCAGTCCCGCCTTGCCCAAGCATAGTCCAGCCATGGTGAGTCCTGCCTCCATGGGCATGCAGCAGGGTAGGGGTGGCTCTGCTTCTGGACTGCTTTTCTAGGCCGCCCAGGTGGTGGTGGCTTCTTCTGGCTGCCACCGCTGCTAGTCCCAGCCCCACAGTACTGGCAGAGACTTGTGCTGCACAGCCCCAACCCAGTATGCCCTCAGGTTCAGCAGCGGTGGTGCAGGACAGAAATTGTTGCTCAGCACAGGGGAAAACAGTCCCTCCCCCTCACCACCACTGGTCCACTCCTGCTGCAGCTGCCTGAAGCCTGAGCTGTGCCAGGCTTCTCTGTTGGGCTACCCCAACACACACCCAAAGCCACCCTCCCCTCTACACACCCCACTCCCCCCACAAACCCCATACTCACCCATATCCATACCCACACATCTGCACAAATGCCCCTCACAAACCTTCCATACCCACTCACCCTTACACACCCTTACACCCTACACTACACCCCACATACATACACACACACACATACACACACACGCACATACATCCCATATCCACCCACTCCTCCACACCTCCGCAATATACAAGAGTAGGACCTCATTTTGAGGTATTATGCAATAACCGCTCTATATACCACACACAAATTAGGACAAACTTATTCTTTATATAAAATTAAAATATTTTATTGTCAATGTCTGATTTTTAGTATATCATTTGTTCTGTTTTTTTGGAGGGGGTTCCAAGATAGCAAAACCCCTTCTGAAATGGAGCACTTCTTGGGGCAATGGGAGGGACTTCCAGTGGCAAAGGTCAGGTGTTAGGGGGTGAGACTTCTGGTCCCAAGATGGTGACCAAGGAGTGGGGCACCTGTTAAGGGGCAGGGCTACCCTTGAGGTCCTCAACAGCTCACCAAAACTTGTTAAGTGGCTCAAAATAATTACCTAGTCCTGGCATAGGGGCTGCCTGCCAGCTAGTCCCACAATGGAGCATCCCCATGCCCCAGCCAGCCCCCCGCAGCATGTTGAGCCAGGTTGGAGCAGCCTCAGCCTGGCAGGCTGACCCCTACAGACTCCCTGCCAGCTTGGACTGCTCTAACCCAACTCAACATGCTGTGGTCCTGGCTTCACGTGTAAACATAGTGCCCAGTAACAATAAACTCCAAGGTGATATGAACAGGAGTTTATTGCTTTTCATTAATTGCACATGTAGATGCACCCAGTGAGAGTAAAAACAGATCCATGTATCTTAGCTTATGTTTGGATTCTGTATTCACATATAATTCTATACTCATGTGAAACACCACTGTCTTCAGTAGGATTGTAAATAGGTACAGGGAGTCTATCTACATAGATCTTATTTCAGAACTGGGGCGTATGTTTTCAAAATTATATTTTAACATTCACTTTTTCCACCCCCACAAAAAAACCCCCAAATGTGTTGGAGAAAATAATAAATTGAAAGCTACAATGGCTTAAAATTACTTTCATGTCCTCCAAAGTGAATTGAAAGTATAGAGACAGGGCAGATCCAAAAGGGATGCAGTAGCATGTTTGTGGTCCCTTTTAGATCATGCCATGACGGCAGCATCTGGGACTTTTTTAAAGCCCTTGAATCAGGTAAGAATCCCAGTCCTCTTCCCATTCTTGCTCAGTTGCACATCTTCCCTTGGATTAGTCTTGTCCACTGCTGCCACTGTTTAGTGGGTGAAGCTCCAGAGCAGCACTTACCCTACTCCAGCCTTGCTGCACTGGAATCTGGGCTCATCCCAGGCAGTAGTAGTGCCAGGAAGTTTCTTCCCCCTGCCAGGCCCCCCTGGGTATTCCCTGCCAACTCAGAAGCAGGCATGGGAAAGGGAGAACCCATCTGTCACCACTGCTGCTGCCACTGTCTCCAACTGAGCCTGGCTTCCTGTGCAATGCAGCTCTGGAGCTCCCCCAGCTTCTAGATCAGCTGGGAACCATAGAGCAGTGGGCAGGGAAGGGGGTCAATGGGAAGAGATGTGCCACTGAATATGAGGGAGAGGGAAGTGAGTGCCAGGAATGCATGTAGAAGGGATTCTTACCTGCTTTTGGGACTTAAAAGGCTCCATCTGTGGCTCCCAGGGCATGGTCTGCCCAGCCTGGGGGTGAGGGGGAGCAGGGAACTGGGATCAAGGGTACAGTCACCCCTGCACCCACAGCTGCTCCTGCACCTGTACAAAATCCAGGAACCTTCCATGTGTAGAGACTAAACTTCCCTCCACATTTCCAGGTTGAAGTGAGATATGCTGGTATAGAAATATGGCAAAGTATTCTGTGTGTCTCCTGTAAACTAGTTGCGCTCCCCATCTCACCCCCATCCCTCTATTGTTAGTCTCTTGCTCGGGCAATCTGTATTTCCCTACTGGCTTTGATATCTTTTTTAGATTCCCAATCCTAAACATTTACTAATAAAAGTCCTCCAGGAGCACTTATTGCCAAGTGAAGGACTCTGGTCCACACAGTTATTGTTCTGGAACTTCTCCCAACTCACAAATTAATTACAAGAAAGAGGGATTCAAGCAAAATACTGAAATGCAGTATAGGTAGAATTTTACTGCTAAGATATGTAGGCACCATGTAATTTTGTCTCTATTACTAAGCCTAGTGTTATCACTTATTGAGGACAGGAGAGACTTGGAAGACCAAGGTGCTACTGCCTCATACAAGAGTTTGAATCCTGACCTCCTTATCACAAGACAGCATCTTAATCAATAAACTAGACTGACAACAACTTCTTGTTGAAGTCAAGAGACTGGTCACCCTAGAAAGAAAATGTTCTGGAAGCAGAAGAAGAACAAATAAGAAGGATACAGATTCTGGTTCAGGGATACAGGTAGTGCTTGGGGGGCAACAAAGTGGGGAGCAATGGGGATCAATGAGTCCTTGTTTCCAATGTTGTTGGTAAATCTTGCATTACAGAATCACTGGGAAAAGTAACTATCAAGGGTAAAGAACAGGCTTCTTCACATGACACTCCAACTAATTGAAACATCCTCACTGCAGGGCTGGAGTTGGTATCTACACTATTTGGAAAGACCTTCCTTTATGTGTGTGTAGGGAGGGGAGAGGGGAGCAATAAGCACAATCAGAACAGCAAGAGCCAACACTGCTCCATGCATTGGCAGGTCTCCTGGGTGTGGACCTATCCTGCTATGCATCTGTGTGAGATACAGGTTCAAACTCCTTTAAGGTGAGTGAGAACCTATATGTCAGCAATCCAGTTCCCTGTGCAAGTATCCTTTTTACTAGATTATTGGGCTGAAAGATATGACCATGCTGCTCTTCTTCCATTATACTTCTGATGAGTAGAGAAAGCAATCCCATATCATCACAGATAGTAATAGAATCCAAACAGTGTGTGAGTGCCAAAAACTGCTGTTTACACAGCTACAAAAGTACCATTTTAGAGACACAAAGGTGAAACAGGAGTTAACCCAAGATACCAACTGTATGAAAGAGAATTTCTCCTGTGTATATCAGGGGAAACACCTTATATTTACAAGCAGAAATATCATAATGGTGATCTATATTTATTGTTTTTTAATCTGTCCCAACTACTAGAGTAATACTATTAACTTTGCCTCACTATGGACACAGCCCATACCATTCTGCAAATGTTCTTGCCATTGCCATATTGACCACCTTTCCTCATTCATGTTGATAGTAATGATTTGAATTAGAAAGATCAACTGGTTTCATAGATTTCACAGATTTTTTTCATAGACGTTAGGGCTGAAAGGGACCTCAAAGATCATCAAGCAGCCCCCTGCCCCAAGGGCAGGAAGTCAGATACGGTCAAAGGATCCCAGCAAGATAAGCATCTAAACATTTCTTGAATGAGTCCATGGTTTATCCTTTTGCACTAAGGCAAGATTGATTTCTTGATCCCTAAACTATTGCTTATAAATAGGTGTCAAGCCCTAATCTCAGATATCTCTACTGAGACCCATTTTCCTCACCCTGGCAGCAAATTCTCTTGCTTCACTGTTAGCATAGTTTTAGAGTTTTTCTTAACATTTAAACTAAATTTCCCATCTGCAGCTTGAGCCTATTACTTCTCGTTCTGTCCTCAGTGACTAAAGGGAATAATTGGTCCCTGTCCTCTTCAAAATGTCTCTTTATGGATTTGAAGACAGTTATATCTCCTCTCAATCTTCCTCAGCCTCAGAATGAACATGGGGAGTTCACTTGGTTTTTTCTCACATGTCTTAGCTTTCAAACCCTGTATTATTTCTTGGCTCTCCTCTGAACTCTCTCCAATTATTTTTTTTAAAATGTGGTTCCCCAAACTGAATGTATAAATCCATTTCAGACCTTACTAGCTTGGAGCAGAACATAATCATCTCCTGACTTTATATTAAAAAGGCTTGGACAAGGGAGAAAATGTAGTTTTAATCATCAAACATCCACCTGTTAGGATGAAAGGGCAAGATATTACTCAAAGTAGATTTTTTAATGTGAGATCCACATGCACTTTCCTGGACTGGATTTAAATGGTCTCACTAAGTGCCTTAGGTCATGTGAGGGCCCAACTATGAACTGTACACTTGGCCAGGGAAGTTGATTCAAGTTATCCCTTCTGTAATCCCCATCAACCCATCTAGGTACCCAGTATGGGCTATTCATATTCACATTCTGACCCTCTTTATACAGATAGTTGGAGCCAGGAGAGGGGCAGTGGGCAAGTTGCGGTGACTCAAAAACCCCAGAGATTGCAGAGCTATTTGGTTATATTCATCAAACAAAAGAAGTGCCAAGTACCTGCAGTGAATTTTATAGGACTATACTGGCACACAGTAGCCTCTTTAAAATGTCCTGGGAAGATATCTGCAAGAAGAACCTAAATACACTCAGTCTATCTTTTAAAAAGATAAGCAAGGCAAAGAAACTGGAGGTCTCTTCCACAGAGCCAATGACCTCTTCCATACTCTCCTTTTCTCTCTAGAGACACCGACGTTACTCATACCAACAGTAAAAAGCATGGATCACCCACCAGAACACAGGCTTGTGCAGGCAGAGAGAGGTCACAGCTGTACCCAGGCAAAGGAGGCTGTTGAGGAAAGTGAAGTGTTGGGGCATCACTGTAGCTTCAAACCCAATATATTTGTACAGTTTCTTTCTTCCTCCTTTCATCACAAGATCCCTGTTATGCCACATTCTAGTAGAGATCACCTTCAGGTACCTGAACACTATATGGTGCTTACACAAGAGAATTTTTTTTTGTGCAATTGAGCCCCTGAAAGCACTCTACAGCCATAACTTAACACATATGCATGGCTGTAGAACACTTTTAAAATGGCTAATAATGCAAAAAATGAACATTGGTAAAATGAAGTATTAGATTAAGGCAGGCTAAAGCAGAGCACCTTAGGAAACTTGTGCTACCTCCAGGGTTGGACCACATTAAGGGGACAACCACATTCTTTTCCTGTTCTAACTTCTCCACAGAGAAAATCAAAGAGATAAATGCATTTGTGCACAACTATGATAAGGACCTCACTAGCATCTGTGTGGTTCTGTGTCATGAACAGGGATCTTGGTTGTCTCTGATAATAAATAAATAAATAAATAAATCTATGAAAATTAAATGCCATTTTAATCATGGGAATGTGAATTTTGGGGCACATTTTTAAATCCAAAAATTGGGGATTTTTTTTTATTAGGGAAAACCAGGGTTCCTGGTCATGAACCTCATTATATTTTGGGGGTTCATGACATGTTATGGATTTTTCTCATGGTTTGTCAAACTGGTGTGGCATATGTGGTCTTAATGGAAAATTAATGTTAACATGTATCTATTTATGTTACTTTTATCATTATATAGGTTATATTATGCTATCTTTATGGTTTTGGATATGGCTTATCATATATCTTTATGATTTTGGATACGGTTTAGTCAAGGACAGGGAGTTGGCATGACTGCTAGTTCTTTCTTGCTATTGTGACTCTAGGGTAAGAAGAATTACCACTCTCAGCATTATCTACATGTAGTGGGGAAATCGACTGTCTATAGCAAACTGATCTGAGAGGAATGACCCATCCATCCAAATGAATGCCAGGTATCTCAGGAAGTTCCAAACTTTCTGGATTGCTCTGATGACTATGATGACTGTTGAGAATGCTGGGTAGGGGTAGGGGTAGGGGTAGGGGTATGGGGTGGGATAGGGGAGGGCAATTCTGATTTGAAGAAGTAAGGTAGTTAACTGTGAGCTATGAAAGGTTAGAGAAACCCCCATGGTCAAGGCCGGTAGAAATCTGCAGATAATCTCATTTCTGATGATGCTGGCAAGACTCTCAGGAAGGCTAAGGGTAGCTAGATGAGAGGGTAAGGAACTTTATTTGTTTTGCTTTTCCATCTCTAAATCTACTGTCTATTTTCTTTGTATAAACCTTTACTCCTATGTATTAAAACTTTTTGTTGTTTGGGTCATTACTCTTTGCCTGTGGAAAGAGGTTTCTTGGGGAGGGATATTTCAGGCTACTCATCTCCACAGAGAGGGGGACCTAAAAGCTTCTTTCAAAACCCAGTGGGTGGCTACTTAGAGTTAGAACAGATTCCCTCATTGCAATGGCAGGGTCCAATATAAGGTAGTGTTGAGTAAACCTGAGGCTTGCTGGGGTAGGAAGCAAGACAACTTTGGTCTATTACTTGGGGCAAGTAGCAGCACAGTGGGGAGAAATGTGGGGCTCCAGGTGTTCCCCATATGCAGGTATGTGGCATCCTACACTCCCCAAGAGAGTGGGAAATATTGTGGGGAGACCTCATTCACTAAGTAAATGTAGTGGATGGCCACACTAGGATCTTTAAGAGCATCTTAATTGTCCTTCCCTCTACCCACCTCCATCCCTACCTTGCAGAGCCTAGCATGGCATAAGAAGAGTGAACTGTTGGGAAGACATATAATAACCAATTACCCTTCAGAGTCATCTTGCCAACAAATTCATGATAGGTGACAGACAAAGGACTGTAGGACTTTAAAAAGGGGGTGCGTCACTAGCAACTGATGCTGCTGGGGTGGCTACACTCCCTGCTGCTTCAACCCTCCTCATCAACTATTGCAGGCAGACTATTGCAGGTTGCTTTTTATGTTGCCAAAGCAAGTAACAGTCTCCCTCTACCTCTGCTCTCAGCACCTTCCCTTTCCTTCCCTTCCTTTCCCTTCCCTTCCCTTCCCTTCTTCACACTCGACACCACTTCCCTTCCCCTCCACTACCTCCTCACCCTTTCTACTTATGGACTTGGTGCAAGAAGAAGAGACCTACCCACTACTGCCACTGTCCCACACACTCCTGCCCAACTCCATCCAAGGTTGCAGGGAACAGCTGCACAGGGGAGCAGGCTCAGCTGGGGACAACAGAGGCACCTGGTAGGGTTCTCCTCCCTGTGCCTGCTCTCCCTCTGCCCCCAGCTAAGCTTATCTTCTCACTGAGCCACTCCCTACAGCCCCAGCTGGAGTGGGGCAGGAGCAGTTCTGGGGATCTCCCACTTTTGGGTCAGCAGGGGACAGTGACATCAGTGGGTGGGCCTCCCCTTTCTGTGCTGAGAGGTGCAAGTAGAAAGGGAGAAAGGGAATGGAAGGAGGATGCTGATCACAGAGGAAAAGGGAGAGGATGCTGATAGAGGAGGATTCTTACTTACTTTGGGGATTTAAAAGTAAACCCTAGTTAGCTGCTGCTCCCGTGGCATAATCCAGACTCTACAGAGGACCCAGGAATAGGAAACCAGAGCCACCAAACTACACTGTGGAAAAGAGGGTGCAACCACACCACTTTTGGATCTATTTCTGGTGATAGAGCAGTACTCTCCAATGTTCAAGGAACAGCACAGAACCAGCAGGGACCTTCCATAAGATGTGAGTTCCTTACCTCAGACATCCTGCCCAGGTCACTAGGGAATCAAGCCATAATATCACTGTCAAGGGCCTGGGAAGGTCCAGCTCATCCTGAGAGAAGCCCAATTGGGCTATATCTGCAACATCAAGATGTTTGCCATCACAGAAGCAGGTTTGGAATCATGCCATATATATAAAAAGGACACATAAAATGTTGAAACATTGCTTCTGTTTTTGCTAAAAATAGTTAATGGTGAAAAAGAGAACTAATACAATAAAAATTAACAACAAGTGGGTAGGAACAGAGACTAGATTGCAGAAAGAATGTGTTAAATAATATTTTAAAAGTTTGATAGACTCAAGTAGGCAGGATCTGATGAAATTCACATTAGAACACTTAAGGAACCAGTGAAAGTAAATTATGAAACATTGGTAATTACTTTTGAAAACTCATGGAGAATGGATTTGATCCCAGATGACAGAAGGAGAGCTAACATATACCCTGTCTATGTTAGTAGAAAAAGAAATTCTAAGCTGTTGTAGACTCAGCACCATAACATCAATACTTAGGGAGAACAAATTATTAAACAGTCAAATTATAAACACCTGCAAGATAATAGGTGAACAAATCATGCCAACCCAACCTAATAAATACCTACCTTGGCATCAAACTTTTGATAAAGTTACACATGGCATTCTCATAACAAATATAAAGTAATATGGTCTAAGCAAGATTATCATAAATGGTATTCAGCATGTCAACTTGCATGAATGCTTCATGTCCTTGGTGACTGGGGGGGCACGGTGAGCTCTGGCAGGTGGTGGCAGTGCTGGCAGTGCCAGGAGTGTGGTGGTGGTAAACATGAAGTTCCCACAGGCAGCCACTGGGGTAAGGAGTGGCGGGGGGGGTAGGGGTGCTGTCGCTGTCAGTGGTGGGGGAGGTGGTGAGCACCGATTGGTGGTCAGCAATCAACCGCAGATGCAGCCAGCAGCGGTGGTGGTGGGCAGAGGCAATTATGGACGACCCATAGACACTGCTGGTGGCGTTCACAGCAAGGGGGCGTGTTGAAAGGCGACTGCCCACAGGAGCCAGTGGTAGTGTCAGTAGCACCTTTTCATAGGGGGTGCACTGCCATGCTCAGGGGGTGCACGTGCACCCATATGCACCCCTATATGTTGCCAATGTCAACTTGGAAAACATTTCATGTAGGCTTTCTTGCAGACGAGTTCTAGCTCCTATACTATCCAGTATTTCATGGATGACTTAACTGATGGATGATACCACAGTGGGATGAGGCCCATGCACTTTAGAGGAGAGGATTAGAAATCAAAACGAAAGGAAAGAAAGGGTCTGAAATCAATAAGATGAAATTCAGTAAAGACAAATGGAAAAGTACTGCCATTAGGAAGGAAAAGTCAAATGCACAAATTGAAGACTATCTGGATAAGCAACAGTACTGCAGGAAAAGATCAGGTCATTATTGTGGACTAACAATGTTAAGTTCTTCCAAAAAAGTCAAATCAGTCTTGCATGTACAGCTATCAGAAGTAGGTGATATATGGAAGGCTATTACTCTTTTGTACTTAGCATTAGATGAAGTAAGCCTCCAGTTTGCACCACATTACAGAAAGATGTAAACACATTGGAAAGCAACATGAATAAAGAGTTTTAGGAAGCTCAAAAGAATGGAGATTTTGTAGTTCAAGAAAAGAAGACATGACAGGGGACATGGCAGCATTCAAATATGTAAAAGGATGTTATTAAAAGGATAGTGGTCCGTTCTCTGGGCTAGATAGATTTACATGACACTTTCTGAGGGTTTTATTTTTTCCTACTGCCAGACTTACTCTACTGCCATGCAAAATGTGGTATAAATCACTATTCAGAATAAGTAGGGAGCTATTGTGATGTAATCTATAAGGTTCACATGGCACTGGAACAAAAACAATACCTAAGTGACGAGCAACGGCTCAGTCAAGGTTGCAAGCTTGTGAGGGCTGAAGATGAAAGAACAGCTGTCAAATTGGACACTAGTTGAGCTGAGAACTTTCTAGGTTACTGCAGGGATGAACTAAAGAAGGTTGTTTTGAGTCTAGGTAACTAAGTTCACAGACAAATTAAATTAAGAAATGTGTGGGCTTGGAAGTAGGGTATTCCATGCACTTTTATGGAGTGTCTTCCCACTGGAAATTAATAGTCGGGGGACAACAGAGGCGAGGAAAAGGAGTGAGAAGTGATTCACTGACAAAGGCTGGGGAACATTCAAAATAGGTCCATTAACTGTCCTAAACCAAGTTAATACATATGATAAGCAAGGGTATCAGGAACTGCTTGCATATGAGTGGTTTCTTTCATTGTCTGTAATCATCTAATGTAATTATTTAGTAATATCACTGCGTTTTTTCTCTCTGGGGTAAGCACAACAGGCTTACAAGTACAATACAAATGCAATAAGGGAAAAATTGAATCAAAACAACATTCCTCTGGTGAAAATAGAATGAAATTCTATGCAGAAGCTCAAAGATGTACTTAAAAAGAGGGAAAATGTGCCAAAACAAAATGAAAAGAGATCCGAATAATCCAATAAAGCTTTATATAGTGCTAAAAATTTAAAAGAAAGTATCATAATAAAAGGCATTGGTGGACCTTGAGCTGGAACAAACATGAACAGGAAACTCTGATAACTATTTTAGATCATTTGAAACAGAGTTAATCTTATATAAAGAAATAATTCTTTATATCAGGTGTCTGAGCACTACTATAATTCTATAATTAAAAACTATTTTATTTCTCATATCCTACTCAAAATGCAATTGAATGTGTATTTCTTTTTTTCTTCTCTTTCTTGCCCTTTTTCCATGCTACTTTTTCTTTCACTTCTTTTCTTTTGTCTGCATCTGTAAAGAGAGACATTGCTAATCCCATTCTAAACAAGGTGAGATTTTTTATGGTTAATTTAAGGTGTAGTAGAAGGTTACTAAAGGCTCACTCTCCTAGTCTTTTAAATCCTATTTTTGTTGATTCACAATCTTATCTATTCCTGATGACACTTCCTCCACTTTACGGTTTGTGTGTACACTTTTGGCTCCTTTTTGTTTTAATCTAGAGACAGGGCTTCAACCTGTCTTTCTAAGCAGAGAACTGTGATAAATAGAACATTTGTGGGATGTGAAGAAATAAAACTCTAGTTATTGATATAACAATCAGCTAGCTTGGTTAGATAGCCAGTCTAGTTTCTGGTTGTTGTGGGGTAGGACAGTTTCAATCTCCCTATGTTGCAGCAATACAAACAAACAAATCCACAAACTGCCCCCTCTTACTTACAAAGCACACAAGTATAGTTAAAGACGTCACTGAATTATCCTCCCAGCATATAACATCATAAACAGTAATGTGTAACATAAACAGTTAACAAATTAAAACTGTGTTGGACAAACTGGGGCAAGGCCTACATGGCCCCAACTGTTGTAGTAGATAATTATACAAAGGAATGAGGCAGTCCCTAGGATAATTCTGACCTGTCTATTGAGTTTTGAAGACCAGGATTAGAATTGTAAATTGGATCTGACTGTGAGCAGAGGGATGGTACATTTACTGATATACATATACTCCTGAGCCTATGTGGGAAATTATATGGGTGAACAAAGACAGGGAATCTGGGGTTGGAAAGAAGAAAGAGACTGTCAGCAGCACTATAAACACTAGTAACATGTGTGCATGTGTGTGTGTGTGTGTGGCATGTTACTAGTATTTATAGTGTTTACTTTATCAAAATATGATAAAAATCTCTTCTGTCAAATTTAAAAGTACCAAGCCATAGTGTTTCAATATTCTCATTATCATTTTAAGAGGGGAAGGGTTGACACTACTAATCTGCCACAAACACACACACCTATGAACTGAACATGTGTGTGTGTGTGTGTGTGTGTGTGTGTGTGTGTGGCACATAACTAGTGTTTATACTGTTGCTGACAGCTTCTTGCTTTCCAACCCCGTGTTTGTGTGTGTGTATGTGTGTGTGTGTATTTGTGACACATTAGTAGTGTTTATAGTGTTGACAGCCTCTCACTTTCCAACCCCAGATTCCCTGTCTTTACTCACCCATACAATTTCCCATAAAGGCTCAGGAATTACCTTTGCGGATACAATTCCTTGCTCAGAGACAATGACAACTACTGGATAACAGAAATGTAGTTAAGAATCAATTAATTTCAAAGTTGAGCTTCCTGAAAAATTAGGGAAAAAGTAAAAAAAATGTCAACCCTTTCCCCTCTTAAAATGATAATGACAATATTGAAAACCTGTGGCTGTGTACTTTTAAACTTGACAGAAGAGATTTTTATCATATTTTGATGTTCAAAAGGAAATATGCTGGCTGTAACTGAATAACTATTTCTCCTTTAGGACATGTGCTGAAGTCAATAGAAAGGTTTATTTTTTGTATGTTATGGGGAATTCCCTTTTACTGGATGGCAATCAAGCCTTTATTTCGTCACATTTTCCAACCCTGCGCTAAGGATTTTCCTGGACATTAAATATCATTGTGCCAATCATCCACTGTTTTTTGGTAGGTTAGAGTTTTCATTCTGAAAAATGTCCAGTAAATAGAATGAAATAATCCTACAGGTAGTAGGATGATTAAAAAATCTCCTAAATAAAGAGTTGCCCTCTGTGTTTGAATCTAAGTTAATGCAAAGCTTGTATTGACTTACTATAGCACATTAATCATGTACCTTCCTTAGAAAACATTTTCCCCCAAATAATATACGTTTAAAATTTTCCAAACCTGAACTAATTTCTAATTTTATTGATTCATTTCACAGATACTATGGCAGTAAAGCTTGCAGCTGGAGAAAACATTTTAATGAAGATTCAAACATATGTGGAAACAAACAAAAAAACTCTGTAGTATTACAAGCCAAAAAGGACCATGTTGTGATAGGTTGCCCATACCCCAAGCTACGCACAAGAGGCTAACATTGATTAGCACAAAAAAGTACATGGAAACAGAAAAGGGTAAAGGAGATAGCCCTGGTGTACACATAGTTTTGCTTACTGATCAAGATGTGATTCTGCAATTTGTTCTGTGCAGATAAAACCTACTGACAGTAGCTAGGTCCATTAAAGCTTTGAGAATTTCTAACGTTGATAAGCTTGAAGGATCAAGACCATATGTTTACCTCAACATTATCCTGCAAATTTTATACATATGTTTAAACTAGATTAATCCCTAAGGTTAAAACACTATACATATTGTTCTATGTGCAGTGTAGGTGTTCTATGTGCAACAATACAAGTAGTGGAGTCCTGCTTGACAACGACATTGTGGAGTGGTTTGCAACATCAGTAGGAGTACACCAAAATAGTTTTCTCTCACCATGCTTATTTAATTTATAACTGGAACAAATCATGTCAGATGCCTTAGAGAACTTCATTGAAACAGTGTCAGTTGGAGGATGAGACATTAACAACCTTCATTTTACTGATGACATTGATCTAATAGCTGGAACTGCAGAAGAGCTAAAGGAAGCAACAGAAAGGCTGCAGGAGTCTGCAAAGAGATATGAAATGGAAATTAGTGCAGAGAAGAGCAAAGTAATGATAACATCAGCCAATAGTAATGATGATGCATCCATAAAGATTGGGAATGAGAAGCTAGAAAAAGTAACACACTTTAAATACCTTGGAGCAACCATTATAAAAGATGCTACATCAGAAAAAGAAGTAAAAACAAGAATAGCCATTGGACAACTAGCAAAGCTGAAGAAAATACAAGTAGTGGATTGGCAGCAACATCACAATGAAAACGAAACTCCACATACTATATGCTGTTGTCATTTCAGCAACTCTCTATGGCTACAAGAACTGGAGACTCACTAGAGCACTGGAAAAGCAAATTGAGACCTTTAAAATGTGGTATTTCAGATTACTTCTATGCACAGCTTATACTGCACATAGAACAAATGAATCAGTGAAAAATCAAATCAGACAAGAAACTGGCAAATATAAACCCTTACTAGAAATTATAAGAAGAAGAAAGATACAGTGGTCTGGACATGTAAAAAGAAGGCCTGGCACCCTTGCCAACAACATCCTGAAGGGTGCTGCGGATGGATGAAGAATAAGAGGAAGACTTAAGATAATATAGATCACCATTATCAAAGACTGGAAGGAATTAAAACTGACTGATTGTACAAGGATTGCAAAAGATCAGGAAGAATGGAGGAAAGTTATTGCTACATCAAAGGTGTCGCAACGTTCGGTGTGGCTGTGGGACTGACTCACTGACTGATTGACTGTATTCATAACACTGAAACTAGACAAATCATTAGTATCTGCACATCTGGAACAAAAGAGACTGATTCAGCTTCTTGTAGAGTCAATGGAAAGACATTTTTATGATAAAAAAGGTTTTATTACTACTTAACTTACATTCCTTATAAGTTTCTTTAAGAAATGCACCTTCATTTATGTTGAAGTTTGAAACACAAATCAGTCTCATTTCCCTCTGTTCCTAACTTCATCCACAGCTACAACAAGGTTATTGTTTGTTATTTCCCATTAGTTTATTTGACGTGAACATGCAAATTAAAGTAAAATTACTGCTTTGAAATTCCAAGAGCAATTAAAGATTGATAATTTATTTTGCTCTTTCATTAAATAGTCAAAGAGGAAAGGGGGGACACCAATATTACTTTAGGTAGTAAATGTTTCCTCATTTCTACATTTATGACTCTTTTTGTTTGCCTGTCATATAGAGAATCTTGGGAAGGGTGAATCGTCAAACGTGCTCACTAAAGCTGATATAAAACTGCTGCAGTAACATCATATACAGAATAAGAGAGCTAACATATTTGAAAAGATTTGGATAGAAGGAGCTTATAGGCTAAAAAAGTAGCTCATAGAGTTGATTCTACAGAAATGAAATGTAATGAGCGCAGGATTTATAATATTCACAGGAAGAGACTATTGTCTAAAAAAAAAGAAATGCAGTGTAAGATACAGCCTAAGAAAAAGGATTTTACATTCATCTGTGAAATATTTAGGTGCATAAAAAGGGAAAATGTGATTTTATGTTGGATTCTTAAAATTATGACAAATAAACCAGTATATGTTTTTAAATTGGAAGAATTATAGTGCTGATGGACTTGAGCAATTAAGTTCAAGCTGTGACCTTTCCAGAGACTTCATATGTGACATAGGGAAAGTCTGTGGGGTAACATTTTCAGACTTAATTTTCATAACTAGACGTATTCAACTGGTGTCTCAGTTCTTCATCTTCAAGTTGTTCCTGATGATGATTTATTTCTTTAAACTTTTGGGGAGCAGTGATTATAGCAGTGTATGGCATAATTGGATCCTGTTTTTTGTTGGGTTCTGTAGGCAATACTGTAATATAAACAGTAAAAAGGGTGTCTCACATGTAAAGGATTAGTATAATCATATTTTAAAAATCATACATAGTTTCTAAGAGTATGTACAGGAATCTTAAAAATTAAATTGCTGACCCCAGCTTGGTGATTGAGGGGGCAAACAGCAGGTACCATACCTTGAGGTATAGTTTGAAATAGCAAAGGAAAGGGGTATATGTAACAGAAGACTGCCATCAAAGAATTAATTACCTAGACATGTCTCACATAAAAAAGTTGGGTTCTCTAAACAGAACCTTTGAATTGAATGTAGTAACTGGCTGTGTGACTTATAGGGTATGATAGCCTAAAACGTTTCCAATGGGCAGTGTTATATGAGCTGTCAGCAGAAACAGACAAATGTGTTTTGAAAAGGAGGTCACAGCCTGATATAGGAGGGCCACCATCTTACCTACAGTAAAGTGTTTGAACATAATTTATTGACATATGAGTTTTCGCAATATTAAATGAAAAAGCTACACTCAAATGGACCGCGTCCAGATGAGGGCAGCCATGCAGTATGTGGCACTGCACACACATCTGTGTTGCCACATACTGCACATTCAGTTATTCTTCATGCTCCAAGGGAGAAGCATGAAGGGTTTTTTTGACCTGTGAATATCCAGGGGTCAATAAAACTCATGGAGAAATAAAGGGGAGTGGCACAGGCATGGGCAGTTTGCACCACTCAAAAGCAGAACTAGGCTTCCCAAAGCCATGCTGTAGCACCTGGCCAGGCTCTACACAACATAAATGACACTGCTGCAGCTCTAGGAGGCCCCCAAGACCCCAGTAGGGCTACTGGGTCCAGTCCAATGCTGGCTGCAACCTCCCCTACTTCGCCCAGGGTAACTTGCCACACGCCAGAGGGCATGTGGCATGGGCGTTCCCTGGGGACAACAAGCAGTAGCACATGTGCTACTGCTAGTTGTCCCTGGGGAACCAAACATTTATACCATGTGTGGATTTGGCCATGATGTTTATGTGATGTAAATACACAAGGGACTGAAATACTATCATCATTAGCCTTACCCAGTTGGATGTTGTAAAATGTAGGACAATAAAAATAAATGTCTGTTTCAAAGGCTGTGCAAACAGAAAAGTACAAAGGGAAGCTTTTTTTCCCCATAACGCTTTAGCATGGAGAAGGAGAAGCAAGAATAAAAAAGACACAATTTGGTCCATCATATGGTAACACAATGGTCCTACCTTTGAACATGTATACCTGTCTTTTAAAAAATTAGGCATTCTGTATTGATAGCAACTGTAGCCATACATTTAGAAACACTTAGACAAATATAAGATTCATTTTAGGTACCATAGGGTCCCTGTATCTGAGCGGAGAGGCTGCTACAATGCACTGTAATTAATCGAGTTTCCTGGAGACTGGTAATTACTGTGCTCTAGCAGCCTCCTGCATCTTGTGTATCATTCGATGCGCTTCAGTTCAAGTGCCCCCACCACCACTTCTAAGTGTGGGGATGCTGATATGTGACACGCTACTGCCTTGCAGCTGCTCTAAAGTGCCGCCCCTGCCACCCCCTGAGCACATGTAAAAGTGCCCATAAAAACTAGAGCTAAGACACTTTATATAACTTATCTAACAAATGTGTGCACAATAGCAGTGGAAGAAGGTATATAACTGATTGACTTTTATTAGTAAATGTTTAGGAATGGAAATCCAGAAAAAAAGATGACAAAGCTGATAGGGAAATACAGATTGCCCGAGCGAGGGACTAACAATAGAGGGATGGGGGTGAGAAGGGGAATGCAACTAGGTTACAGGAGATACAATGTTAGCCAACTAAGCCCGGGGCGGTGGATAGGGAGAAGGGGGAAGCGGGGGAGGGGTTTTGTGATGCTGAGAGAGAAAAGAGATAGATACACACAAACCCGTTACAATGGTCTGCAATGGTGGAGGAAGTGGTTCAGAGGAAGTGCCTCAGTCCATATACAGTCTCATCGCAGCGGTCCTCTTCAGGTGGAGTGGGGTCGTCCGTGGTTAAAGAATCCTCTTGGAATGAAGTGAAGGTCCATCTGGTGTGGGGGTGGGGGGCGGGTTCAGGCGGTCCCCTCCGGGTCCGGTCCTGCTGCGACTCGTCTGGTGGTGTTAGGGTACTGGCAGAGTCCGAGTCCAGCTTCCTGTGGTGGAGAGTGGGAACATCCCAAATCTCCAAAGCTCTCTGAATCTTTTCTGAATTGATTTGGAGAGCTTCAAATCAATTCAGACCTTTTTACTGGTTTCCTTATTTGATTCAGATTTGGAGATGCGGCCACTGAACCAGGTTGAATCTCCTCTGAATTGAATCAGCACCCAAAGCTTCACACTGCCGTAGTGTACAGTACTGATGTGCTATAAGGAAAATGAAGATGCTGAATTGAAGATCAAATCCTGACTATACTGCTGGTTACTTGCTGAGGGAGACAAGCAGCATTCTATCTAATGGGAACTTTGGAGCAGTCTGCCAGTATTTGGAAACTGGTGTGTATGATCAACATAGTGAGGGCATGATAAAAGCCAAATTGTAAAAATACTCACAAATGATTAATCTGCTGCAAAGAGGGTTCTTTGGGTAAATGTGCTATCTTTTACTGGATCAACTAATAGCTGGAAAAATTGGCAGACAGTGTTTTTTGGGTAAATGTGATATCTTTTATTAGACCAACTCAAATAGTTGGAAAAACATTCTTGGAAAGCCTTCAGGCACAAAGACCCTTCTTCAGATATAAGGAATGTCTGGTAGTGTTTTGTGTTATCCACAATGGTACAGAAGCCAATATTCAAAATGCAAGTCTGAAAATGCAAATAAGTGGCAGTGAGGATCAGAGAACAAGGCAGACAATAGGTGTGAGACAGGTAGGCAGGGGGAAAGAAGAGGGGGATAATGTTGACCTGGTGATAGAATGTAGCTGTTAAAATGGAGACAGGTTACCTGGGGTTATTTAATGGCAGGCAGATTATAATGTGCCATAAATGTATCTATATTCCATGGGTTTTTGTATCCATCCAGGAGATTTGGATGAAGAAGGGTATTTATGCCTGAAAGCTTGCAAAGAATATTTTTTCCAACTATTTAGTTGGTCTAATAGAAGACATTGCATTTACCCAAAGAACCTAATCTGCTGCAAATCATTTATTCAAGACTTATTTTTTTCTACTTCTAAAATATGTATACATAAACAAACATATCTGGAGATCTATTACACTTGTATCCTTTTGCATAATTTACATTATGGATTATGACCACTGTCAAAATCTGAGCTGTGTTGTTTGTGATTCATTATAAGAACATATGATTCTGTTCTCTGACTTCATAACCACATTTTTACTGCTACCGAAACATTTGTGTTGGAGCTGTTAAATACATAAGACTTTACATTTTCTGCAAGCATTCATGCGATTTGAATCCATACATAAACTATCCTAGCTGTGTGTACAACCCCTAAGCTATGGGGTATACATGGCTGAGAGCACTTTTCATTCACAAAATTTGAAGCTAGCCCACTGAGCAGCCAAGGCAGCACAAGACATGGGGCCAGAAAGAACAAAGAAAAGTTAGCCTACCACTACAGGCCTAATAATCTTAGCACCTACAAAATGCAGGTGCATCAAACTAACAATATGCTTTATGAGGACTAACTCCTATTTTGCCTTCTTGATCTAAATGTCACTTACACAGATGCATAACTACAGATTTTGGCATTTACATGTAGTTGCAACTTTACATAGCTATGATTGCCCTGTATTTTCCTACTAGCCATGTAGGCTGTGCTCTGCTTCAGTAGCTGTCCATGGGGAAAGAATCATCAAGAAACATCAATAATGCTATGTAAATCCTGAAATTTTAGTTACGGTGGGTGCATCTACACTTTCAACTAGTTCAATTAGTGTGGCGTGATAAATTCTGGCACACTTTGCACTGGAATTAACGGCTTCTGGTTGCAGTGTCTACACATGCTAGGGAAGAGCAGCCCTGGGCTGACAGCAGAGTTGGGGGTACTGGGATTGGCTGGAGCGTGAGAGTGCCCAAAAAAGCAGAGCTGTATAACTAAGCAGCAGCAAGGGATCTGGTCCCCTGCTGCCTGGGCTGACCGGCACAATTTATATATGGGTCAGCATTTACACATACATTTAGGTGCAGTTATTTTTGCCTCCATAAGATAGTGCTGTTCCTGACAGAGATTCAAGTTAAACTCCTACTTGGGTAGAGCAAGGCTAGGATCTGGGGGGTCTCACTCCTTGTTCCAATATTTTATCTGTTGTTCTAAAAGGTAAATGGGCTACCTTTCTCTTAATCCATTTTACTTTAAGTACATATGCATGAAGGGCAATCATGTTCTACCATGGAGTGAACGTACCAGGAATTGCCATTACGTGGCTAACTCAGTACCACCTAGGCATGTTAATGTGAAATAGGATTTGACCTATTTGTCCAAATTCACAAACTAAGGATGAGACTGTACCTTCTTTTCTGGTCCATTCATTCCATGTGAAAAGAACCGAGAAGAGCAAGGGAGGTTTTAATATCCCTGATATGAGTAGAAGAAGTGGAGAAGGACAGATGGCCCTTTGCAGAGCATCTTCTGAAGACCAGCAGGAAATCCCTAACTGTAGGAGTATAGGAGCCTGGAGGTTGTGAGGAGCAGAGTTGTGCTTAGGACTTAGGACAACAAATGGAAGCTGTTGTAGCTTAGTCACACAGCTCTTTTCTGAATCAAGGCCTACAGTTAGGGTGACTGTGTGAGGATTTAATACGGAATTAAATGCCATTCTTTCAACTCATCAATCATTTGATCACAATGCTAAAATAAGATAGAGGCTAAAAGTTGTTTCTGTTTGCAGTATGAAGGATTGTTCCAAAAAACACAACATAAACTGAATTTGTACAAGTAGCCATAACTACTCTCCAGATAACCAGCAAGCACTCTTTAGCCTCCAAAGCACTATAGTGAACAAATGATAAGATGTGTAGCAATACAAATACTTCAGGTACTTTGAGAGGACTTGCAAAGATGAAGTAGCCTAATGGTACTTTCTAGAGATGACTGGAATTTGCTTTCTTCCTTCTGGCTAAAAAAAAGCAAACAAGAGACAGAATTTTGTTTAATCTAAAAACAACTTTTATTTTCAAGTGTTTCTTTTTAGTGGAAATCATGATTTTTCTATGGAAAGCAAAGTGAGGTTTTGAGGGCGGGTTGTTTTGCAAAAAAGTGTAATTTAATCTAAAGCCAAGTTTCCATCAAAACTAATTCCATTAGAGATTTTGAGTTATCCTAGTATTGGAAAAATAACCAACTGATACTTTTGTATAAAGAACAATTTAAAAATAAATCCAGGGATGAAGATAGGAAGGCTGCAACCCTCATGCCTCATTCCCCCATTTTACCCCATGTTTCAGGCCCTTTGGCCAAATTTCACCCCATCTCTCTGTAAATTTACTTTAGAGCCCTTATGACATCCAAAATCAGTTACATTATCAGGAATATTGTGTTAATATTCAACACACCAGTCTTTGAGAAAACACTGTATTACACCAACCATCACTTTCCTGGGATGAGTCAGATTTGCCTACAAACAAATGTCTCAGAACTCCCAACGTGTATATCAAAGCGTGAGTTGCGCACAAGAGTAAGGCAATTCACAGGTATCTGTTTTCTCACACAAAAAAATTGGCAACCAGCTAACCTTTGTCAAGTGTTATCTGATATCTGCACTACTCAGCATGAATGGCTCATTAGAAAGTTCATTTCAGTAAGTGAGAGCACTGGTGCTGTCCATCAGACAGCACATTGTAAATAACTACAAACAGTGCACCTAATCAGTCAATCAGATGTTTAACTTCCCAATTTTTGTAGGAACAGTACTCTTTAGTAACCTGAACAGGCTGTCGACAAACTGCAGTGACATTTTCAGATCTTCTGGCATTGTTTGCATCTCCCTCAAACTTTTATGATATGCGGGAATTTGCTGGGCATTGAATATGTCAAGAACCCTTGCTGGTATTTGCTCAAGAGTATTTTCACAGAGGGATTTTCCTTTAATCAAAATAAATAGGCTGTTTCATGCCAAAAGTGATCTTATTGACAGATCCTAAAAATGTTAAATGAGCAACCTATTCTGTAAATGCTGCTTTTCTAATTTAAAATCATTACAGCACTGGAGCATTGACATGGTGTTATTTGTTATAATTTCTTGTTTAGTTAGTGTAAGTTATTCCAGTGATTTCTTCTTTGATTTTAGGTTTATATAAAATCATTAGCACAACATTTACATTTATATTTGCAATCGTCTTTGTAGTCTGAGATAGATACATATTAGTGAACACTGATTCTATTTTAATAATAGTTTTTTTCAATATTCACTAAATTGGATCCTGTAATATTTCAGTATTCAGCAGCTGCAAGTAATATTTTTAATATATTTCATTACAATTCATATTTTCTTTTTACATTATGCTACTCTTAATTTTCTGTGCAAATTTATTACAGCAGCATGATAAATAAGTAGAGAGAATAAAGTGAATAACTAGGCAACAATTCACAAAGAAGCAGAAACTTTGGGTTTTGGATTATTTTATTATGCTTAAAACATAAATGCTTCATGTGTATCTGTGTATTTTTATGTAAACGGCTGCATCAAACCCAGAGAAAAATCAAATATTACATGCTGAAACAGAGTAAAGGCAAAATACATGCTGAACTGTTCCTCAAAAAGTATGAAGGAATGAGACAAAAATATAGAGGAGAATCAGATAACATATGCAATATCCACTGTTTCTCGTGTATGGCAAAGAACTCCTACATTGAGGTCTGATTTTGGTTTTGTAATTTGAGACTTGTTCTGGGATAACTCTATAAGATAAAATGGGAAGAGCTCAACTTTCAAACTAGTCTCCTATATTTGCATGTGGTTTCTGTTGCAGATATAATATCATCTAAAGCATGAACATCTCTGGACTTTAGATGCCACACTGAATGGAAGTGTCACTAAATGAAACACAATTCATGTTTTAAATACTGTTCTTATTATGCAAATGTCTCAAAGGACTATATACTTTGAAGGTATAGTTTGAAGGTTTACCTTTCTTTTCTTGCAAAAACAGTATTACAAAGGAAAGTCTTAATTTGGCTATCCAATGAATCTGCTCTGAGCTCTGAATTGCAAAAAGGAGCATACTGTGCAAAGATTATATAACAGAGCAGGAAGAGGGTATGTTAAAAAAAGATCAACACAGACCCAGATTCTTTAAAAAATCAGTTACAGAAATCCAGTACTGCTGCTGAGTAGAGAGACCATTGCTGCTGTAATCCTGTTTCTTTCTGCACTTCAGAAATGTTTCCTATGTTCAGAGCTCTGAAGATTCAAAATTAAAGCCTGTCATGGTTCTAAGATAAAATGGATTGTGCCCAGAAAGCAACTGTAAAATATTATGATGCCAACGTGACGAGGTAATAAGTAACGACGAACATGAGTCGCCAATGTGACAAGGTAATAAGTAAGGCTAACTGCACTCTTTCTTGCATTAGTAAGTCCATCTTGAATAGGTCTAGGGAGGTGATACTTCCCCTCTATGAGGCATTGGTAAGGCCACAGCTGGAGTACTGCATCCAGTTTTGGGCACCACACTTCAAGAGAGATGTGGATAACCTGGAAAGGGTTCAGAGGAGGGCTACTTGTATGGTTAGAAGCCTGCAGGTAAAACCCTAGGAAGAGAGATTGTGGGCCCTGGATCTCTTCAGCCTCCACAAGAGAAGTCTGAGAGGTGATCTTGTGGCTATCTACAAGCTCATCAGGGGGGTCAGCAGCAAATAGGGGATACTCTGTGCCCCTCGGGGTTACTAGGAACAATGGCCATAAGCTGAAGAAGAGTAGAGTTAGATTGGACAACAGAGAGAAATTCTTTATGGTGAGGGTTGCCAAAATATAAAACGGGCTTCCAAGGGGGATGGTGCTTTCCCCTACTTTGAAGGTGTTTAAAAGGAGATTAAACAAACACCTGGCTGGGGTAACTTGACCCCAGTGCTCTTCCCTGCCCAAATCAGGGGTCAGACTCAATGATTTAATAGGTGCCTTCTGACCCTAGAAATCTATGAAATCTATTACATGGCTTTTCTGAAAATGACCTTGGACCTCCAGCACATCAATAATATGCACTGAGTTAGTTTAGCAGGCTTTTACAACCCACTTGAATCATACCAAGATGCTCCTCTTTCTTGCTATCATTGGTAGGTATGTGTTCGAACTAGTGAGAATACTCACCTATGAGAAGTTTGAGACATATAAGACATACCTATAAGACATACCATATGTATCTGACTATTAAATTTAGGTTTACAAACAGTTTTGGGCTGACACAAATATTATAGAGCTTGCATAGTTTGTTAGAGGAGTTGTATTCAGTAATATTATATACTTCAGAGCCTTTCATCTCTAAGCTGACTTGGGAAACAATAATGGTTTAATGAATTAAAAATGTCAGCAGCTATAGGAGATCTTTAAGTTGGTATCAAAGTCTAAGTACAGGTGTTCAAGAAGCCCAAGGCAAAAGAGCTCTAAGTATTGTGCTTTACTAAAAGCACTCTAGGTTAGGTTAGGAGTGAACATAGATTCATAGATTGTATGGCTGGAAGGGACCTCAGAAGATCACCAGGTCAAATGACTACAGCAAGGTGACCATCCAGTTTCCTCTTGAAGATTTCCAGAGTAGGAGATTGTACCACCTCTGGAGGGAGCTTATTTCACAGTCTGGACACCCTAGTTGTGAAGTAGTTTTTCCTAATGTTGAGCCCGAAATGGTCTTCCAGCAGTTTGTGACCATTACTCCTAGTTTTCCCCAAAGTTGCCCTAGTGAACAGTTGTTCACCAAGCCCTTGATGTACACCTCTTATGTATTGGTAAGCTTCTAAGCTTCTACCAAGTCCCCTCTCAGCCTTCTCTTTTTCAGGCTGAAGAGTCCCAGATCCCTCAGCCTTTCCTCATATGGCTTGCTGCACAAGTCTCTGATTGTATGGGTGCGTCTTCGCTAGACTCTCTCAAGCTTTAACACGTCCTTGTTAAAGTGTGGCACCCAGAACTGGACTCAGTACTCCACCTGCAGTTTCACCAATGCTGATTAGAGTGGATGAATTACTTATGTGGTTTTGCTGGAGATGCATCGACTGATGCATGCCGGAGTATTGTTAGCCCTGCTGGCTACAGCATCACACTGCCAGCTCATGTTCATACTGTAGTCTATTATTAACCCCAGCTCCCTTTTATTCATAGTTCTGGTCAGGTTGGCATTGCCAAGCCTGTTGGTGTGCAGGGGAATGTTCACCCCCAGGTGGAGCACTTCATATTTCTTGACGTTGAATTTCATCTGCTTCTGGTCTGCCCAATGTTCAAGTCTGTCAAGGTCTGGCTGTATCTGTAGCCTATCTTCAAGTGTGACTATGTTTCCCCATAACTTGCTGTCATCTGTGAACTTGGCCAGTGAACCTAACTTGGCCACATCCAAATCATTGATGAAGATGTTGAATATCACTGGACCAAGAACCAACCACTGCTGGACACTGCTAACCACTTTCCACCAAGATGATACAGATCCATTCATTAGAACTCTCTGGGTCCTACCCCACAGCCACTTCCCTACCCACCTGATTGTCTCACAGTTATGCCCACAGTCTTTCAATTTTCTCATGAGAACATTGTGGGATACCAGATCAAAAGATTTTTGGAGGTCAAGGTATATAACATCAACCCCCTCTCTCTTATCCAGGTCGTAAGTCACCTGATCTTAAAAAGAGGTGAGGTTGCCAGGACAAGACCTGCCCACAATGAAGCCATGCTGGCTGTTGTTCAGAATCCTACCTTCTGGAAGCCTATTGCATGTAGACTCTTTAATGAATTTTTCCAGGATTTTCCCTGGGATAGATTCATAAATCTTTGGGTCAGAAGAGACCGTAGCAGATTATTGAGTCTGACCCCCTGTCCTAGGCAGGAAAAGAGCACTGGGGTCAGATGACCCCAGACAGGTGCATACCTATCCTCCTCTTAAGGACCGTCAAGGTAGGGGAGAGCACTACCACCCTTGGAAGCCCATTCTAGATTTTGGCAACCCTTACCATAAAGAATTTCTTCCTGATGTCTAATCTAAATCTGCTGTCTGTTATTTTGTGGCTGTTGTTCCTAGTTGCTTCAAATGGTGCCCTGGTAAATAGAGCATCTTGTATTCCTTGCTGTTCCCCTCTGATGGGTTTCTAGGTGGCCACAAATTCATCTATCAGACTTCTCTTACAGAGGCTGAAGAGATCCAGGGCACTCAATCTCTCCTCCTAGAGTTTTCCTTCAGGCCCCTAACCATATGAGTGGCCCTCCTTGAAACCTTATCAAGGTATTCCACATCCCTCTTGAAGTGTGGTGCCCAAAATTAGAAGCAGTACTCCAACTGCAGCCAGACCAATGCCACATAAAGGGGAAGTATCACCTCCCTGGACCTGTTTGTCATGTACCTGCTAATGCATGATAAAGTTCAGTTAGCTTTATTGATCATTTCATCACATTGACAATTCACATTCATCTTGATGTCATCAGTGACTCTGAGATCGCTTTCAACTGCTATGCTGCTGAGAAGGTCCTCCCCCTGGCTGTAATTGTACTGATGATTCCTTCTTTGTAAGTGCAGCACCTTGTATGTGTCCTTATTGAACTACATCCTATTCTGTTCTGCCCATTTTTCTAACCTGTCCAGATCCACCTGGATTCATTCCGTACCCTCTGGTGTGTTAACTTTACCCCATAATTTGATATAATCTGTGAATTTGGGCAGAGTGTTTTCCACATCATCATCCAAGTCACTAATAAAAGCATTGAACAGCACCAGTCCAAGAACCAAGCTTTGTGGGACTCCACTCCCCACATCTTTCCAGGTCAATACTGCCCAAGAACTAAAAAAGGATTGGTAGAAGTTAGGTTAATTGGACCATAATTACCTGGGTTCTCCTTCGCTTTTTGAAGATAGACACAACATTAGCCCTCTTCCAGTCCTTGGGGACCTCCCCAGAGCACCATGAGTTTTGAAAGAGATTCATCAGGGGTTACATAATAACTTCAGTCAACTCTTTCAGCACTCTAGGATGAAGTGCATCCAGTCTTGCTGACATACATATTTTCAATTTCTTTAATCAATCACAAACCAGTTCTATGGCAATAGTAGGAAGGCAGTCATTTGAAATTTGCTCATTCTGTACCCTAGCTAACATGATTTTCCCCTTGGCCCAGTGAAAGACCAAAGCAAAGTGGTCATTCAGGAGTTCAGTTTTCTCCTGAGCTTTGGTGACTAGCTGTCCTAAGTTGTTAAGCAATGGCCCCACACTCTCTTTCATTTTCCTCCCATTCCGGGTGGGATGGTAAGGTTCTTATGCTGCCCCTTAATGGCTAGAAAATGTTATTTAGAGATTTGCTTTAGGGAATTGGCTTGTAGGTAAAGTAGATATTGCATTAGAACAATCATTCAGGGGAATGGGCCTCGGTCTTCAACCTCCAGACTGCTGACATCTGACATTTAACAAAGAACCACAGGGTGAAGCTTGCATACTGGACAGACATACCTCCCTTCTGACAGCCCTAGGAATGGTAGATATAGAATTGTTTGCCTTGCCTGCATTATTATTATCTTCTATCTCTGCATCAATAACAATTGTCTATTATCAAATGGAGAAGTTGTGGTTGGTCTGAGGGTTTGGGTCTGCCCAAGGTATCTGGGTATTAAATCCAGTGCCAACACCGCAATTCTCCATGCTTCCCTTTCAGGAGAGGTATTTTGGCCTGGCATCCCTGATGACCCACATATACACTCCCAATATTCCCTTGGTGTGAGCCAGCTGGGCCCGAAGGGATCAGCTTTTTTGGTTCTCTTGTGGAAACCCTAGGAAATACACTGTGCTCCTGATCCTGGACATGGTCATCTAGCAGCATCTTGACAGATGGAGAGGAGCCATCTGTGTTGATGGTATGCTGGGGAACCTCGGGTTTCCATTCAATATGAGAATCTGCCTCAAGTTGTACTTGTACCTCTGCTACAGTGAGATGACATCCCTGAAAGCTGCTCAGCCCATGACATGACCCAGAAGGAATTTCCCCAGACCCCATCTGCCTAAAAGAGGACTTTCTGTGTGCTGCCCTTGCATTTCCAGCACTGTTCTTCTACTAAGAATACTTTGGGAGTTGGTAGGGAAGGGGGTTGCTTTGCTTTCAGGAATAGAGCTTGGATAGGGAGACGGTCTGGGTTGCAATGAGACCACAATTGCAGAAAAGGGGTTAGGGCTTGCCCTCAGTGGTCAGTACAGTGATTGCCTGTGCTGTGATAATCAGGATCAGCTAACATCCAAAGGACTTTGCCCACCAACTGGATCAGAGGGAATGGGGGAAAGTGATGGGGTGCCCCTTTCCAGGTGCACAGGAATGGGTGACGGGGTCATATCACCCCAGCAAAATATCTGTCCAGCCTCCTCTTGAAGACCCCTAAGGTAGGAGATAGTACCACCTCACTTGGCAGCCCATTCCAGAACCTGGCAGCCCTAACTGTAAAGTAATGTCTTCTGATGTCCAGCCTGAACCTTCTCTCTAACAATTTGTGGCCATTATTCCTAGTAAACCCAGGTGGTGCCCTGGGGAACAGAGCCTCTCCCAATTCCCACTGGTCCCCCCGGTGAGTTTGAAAATGGCCACCAGATCCCCTCTCAGCCTTTTCTTGTGGAGGCTGAATAAGTTCAGGCCCTTTAGTCTCTCTTCGTAGGGCCTGCCCCACTGCCCCTTGACCATGCAAGTGGCCCTCCTCTGGACCCTCTCAATGCTAGCCACATCCCTCTTGAAGTGTGGCACCCACAACTGAATGTAGTATTCCAACTGTGGCCTGACCAGTGCTGCATAGAGGGGAAGGATCAGCTCCCTGGACTGCTTGTGATGCATCCGTAGATGCACAACAAGGTGCAGTTCACCTTACCAACCACTTCCTCACATTGGCAGGTCATGTTCATCCTGCAGTGAACAATGACTTCAAGATCCATTTCTGCCACTGTGTTGACAAGAAGGGTGTTCCCCAGCCTATAGGTGTGTTGCTGGTTCCTTCTCCCTCGATGTAGTACCTTGCACTTGTCTGCATTGAATTTCATCCTAGTCTCATCCTTCCATCTCTGTAATTTGTCTAGATCTAGCTGGATTCTGTCCTTCCCCTCTAGTGTGCCCACCTCACCCCACAACTTGGGGTCAGCAAATTTGGACACCATGCATTCCATACCCACATCCAGATCACTGATAAAGATGTTGAACAGTCCAGGCCCCAGGACCAAGCCCTGGGGGACTCCACTGTCTACATCCCTCCAGGTTAAAAATGACCTGTTCAGCAGCACTCTCTGGGTGTGACCATCTAGCCAACTTGCCACCCATCCGACTGTGTAGACATCAATGCCGCAGTCACCTAGATCTTTTAAGAGAATGTGGTAGGAAACCATGTCAAAGGCCTTCTTAAAGTCCAAGAAGATGACATCCACTCTGACACCATCATCCATGGACTTTGTGACCTGTTCATAAAAAGAAACCAGGTATTCTTCAACATCTTCATTAATGATGTGGACATTGGAGTCAGAAATGGACTGGCCAAGTTCACCATTGATACCAAACTCTGGGGTAAAGTATCCACACCTGAGGACAGGAGGGTGATCCAGGCTGACCTTGACAAACTCAGGAAATGGGCAGATGATAACCTGATAGTGTTTAACATTGAAAAATGCAGGAAAAACCTGAAGCATCCTCATAGGCTCACCAGTGCAATGCTGGCTAGCACTATTAATGAAAGGAACTTGGGGGTAATGATTGACCACAAGATAAATATGAGCCTTCAATGTGATGGCGCGGCTAGTAAAGTGACCAAAACACTGGCTTGCATCCATAGATGCTTCTCAAGCAAAACCCAGGACATCATTCCCTCGTTGTACTTGGCCTTGGTGAGGTTGCAGCTAGAGTATGTGTCCAGTTTTGGGCTCCACAATTCAAAAAGGATGTGGAGAAGCTTGAGAGAGTCCAGAGGACAGCCAAATGCATGATCGGAGGTCAGGAAAACAGATCTTACAACAACAGGCTGAGAGCTATGGGACTCTTTAGCTGGGAAAAGTGCAGGTTCTGATGGCCACCTATAAGTTTATCAGGGGTGAACACCAGAATCTTGGGAATGATTGTTCACCAGAGTGCCCCAAGGGATGACAAGGTGGAATGGTTATAAACTCCTGCAAGACCATTTTAGACTGGACATAAGGAAGAATTTCTTCAATGTCTGAGCCCCCAAGGTCTGGAATAGCCTGCCATCAGAGGTGGTTCAAGCACCTACACTGAATACCTTCAAGACAAATTTGGATGCTTATCTTGCTGGGATCCTATGACCCCAGCTGAATTCCTGCCCCTGGAGAAGGGGCTGGACTCAATGATTTTCCAAGGTCCCTTCCAGCCCTAATGTTTATGAAATCTATGAAATCTAGTTAGGCAGTATCTGCCCTCAGTGAACTCATGTTGGTTGCCCCTGAGCATTACCTCCCCTGCTGGGTCCTTGCAGATGTGCTCCTTGATAATTTTCTCAAAGGTCTTCCTGAAGACAGAGATAAGACTGACTAGCCTATAATTGCCAAAGTCCTCCTTTCTCCACATATTGTAAATGGGGACCACATTGACCCTTTTCCAATCCTCTGGTACCTGGCCGTTGTCTCACAAGTGCTCATAGAGCAGTGCCAGGGGCCTTACTATGACCCCCACCAATTCCCTCAGCATTCTCAGGTGAAGAGCATCTGGACCTACTGATTTAAACACATCCAGCCCCTCCAAAAGTTCCATAACTAGGTCATCCCTGACCCTAGGCACAGCTCTCCTTTCAGCACATCTATCCCTGTCTTGGACTGAGAGGTAGATACATTGATTCATAGACGTTTGGGTTGGAAGGGACCTCAGTAGATCATCGAGTCTGAACCCTTGCCCTGGTCAGAAAGGAGCGCTGGGGTTAAATGACACTGGCCAGGTGCATGTCTAGTCTCCTCTTAAAGAGTTACAAGGTAGGGGAAAGCACCACCTTCCTTGGAAGCCCATTCCAGATTCTGGCAACCCGTACCATAAAGAAGCTCTTCCTGATGTCTAACTTAAATCTGTTCTCTATCAGTTTGTGGCCGTTGTTCCTAGTTACTCCAAGGGGTGCCCTGGTAAACAAAGCATCTCCTATTCCTCGCTGACCCCCTCCCCCTGCAATGAATTTGTAGGTGGCCACAAGATCACCTCTCAGCCTTCTCTCTTGAGGAGGCTGAAGAGATCCAGGACCCTCAATCTCTCCTCATAGGACTTTGCCTGCAGGCCCCTTCCACCCTGACCCAGCAGAGGTGATCTTCCTACACCAGGTCCTACTGGGGGGTGGAGAGGGCAGGGGAGAGAGTGCTGAGATATGGCTGGAAGGGTGCCTGACCCTTGGGACTTCCTGGAAACATGTGGCCATATGTGATGTGTATGTGTGTGTGTGGGGAATCTCCCAGGCTCTGTGTAAGGCTTGTGGGGCTATTTGTGATGGCAGCAAGGGGGCAGAGGCTGGGGATATGGATGTCCCAGTGCCAGGGCTGGTGCAGGGACATAGATTCCCCACCGCCTTTACAGCTGGACAGAGGGATGACATGGGGCTGGGGACAGGCAGAGGCTCTGTTTACTTTTGTCAGTGACAGCCTAGGGACAAGGCCACCCTGGCCCTTCAGCAGAGCAGATAAGCTCCTACTGAGGCTTGAGTCCAGCTCTTCAAGGTGGGGTGAGCAGAGTGCTGCAAAGCCCTCTGAGATTCAACCCATCTTGACTCATGATGGATTTTGGTACAGATATTTGATAAAATGCTCTAACCTAAAGTGCTTTAGTCTGATACCATATCCATTCAGGGTTAACTGAGTGTGGGATACACCATTTTTAAACACTCTATGGGCCATGACCATCTGTTCAGTTACAGTTGTAGAGTGCTTTCTGCATGCTTTTCGCAGTATAAGTGCAATGTCTGTACCTAGCCAAAATGCCCTTCATCAAAATGTCTCAACTAACTCAAATTTTCAGTTAAAAAGAAAAATCTATTTTGTCATGTAATCATGAGGTCATGAAGGAGACAGAATGTTTATACACAACTAGACTTAAAATAGAAAGTTAGTATGAACATTAACAAAAAAGAGACCATTCTTTGTTCCTAATGCTGCACGTCTTGGTCTCTTTATTACTACTCTTTTCTCTTAATTCAAAACTAAGGCAAAATTTTCATTATTAGGACACCACAGAGTATAGGATCTGTGCGAAATCTTGTGTGTTATTCTTCATCCCAATTTGAGCATTGCTTCAGTGGTCCAAAAAGCTCTGCATGGGAACTAATTTCACATATTGCCTTAATCCTCCTGTCTTTAATAACTCCTACGCAGAAGTTAGTCAATATTAGAAATACTGTCAGCTAGTTATCAAAACTGTATGGAATTGGAAAATAGTCAACACAGTATTTTTCTTTTACTAATCAATCTGCTTGCTCCATGAATATGTTTTCAGTCAATCAATTCCTGCTGGCTTCTTAGTTTGAACCAATCCAAAATATTTGTGTAGTTCCTTAGCTGTGCTACTAATAAAGTCAAAGTTTCAGTACCCATTAAGAATGCATTTTTTCCTATTTCACCCATTAACTACTGTTACCACATGATCAAAAACTGGATAAAAAGAATAACTTGTAAATTAACTCAGACAGGCATGAACCCTAATAGTGCTATCAACTTAAACAGAAAATTTAAATAAAAGCTTTGAAACTCTCTGCAGGAGTTTGTTTTGCAATAACAGTTTCTCCTGAAATCAGAAACGTCAGGAGGTTGGTAAGATGAGTTCATTTCTATGAAAATGGGGTCATTTTTATTTAATGAGGGCTGCTCCTAAGCAATGCATGAACAGCTTAATGAAATTCAAGAACTGCTTCATGAATCACCAAGTTTTGAAAAGAATGGGAGTCAATATGCCCAATATCTATTTTTTCTATCTTCTTTCTTTTATCAAATGTATACATGCTTCAATTTAAGTTCACTATTCAAGGCATTAGATGTTAATCTGTTAAAAAAATGAAAGAAAAATAACCCTGGGAGGTCATCCAAAGATTGTCAAATACTTCAGGTCTAATGTTTTGTTTTACATCTTTTTATTAATGTCAGTAGACAAGATTTTTGCTACTTTGTGTGCTTTAGATAGGTTATACACAGAACATCAAGAGTTGTTACTGACACTTGAGGATGAATCCCATCCATGATATTGCATTTCTCCTAAGCCTTAAAGAAAACTTGTTGACACTGTTTAGCAAAAGCACTTCATTTCTTTAGATATCACTCTGTGTCTGAATGATGCCTTCAGTGTATAGATCAAAAGGAAAGATTTCACCATAGATGTTGAATTGGATTCTAATCAGTGTAGGAGTTCTATAAGCGTTAGTCTAAGACTTTCTTCATATGAAGATCAATTAAATCTCAACCTTTCAGGAGGAACAGCAAATTCTTGCAGTTTTTACTGTGCTAAACAATACTAGGCACTACATTTTGGGTTGCAAAAAAATCAACTATAACTGACACACTGCATTCTGACTATTTAAACAGCAAAAACAGAGAACAATTTTCATTGCTACGCTATGCGAATTTCACCCAGACTACTCTAGCCACATTCTGTCATTCTGGCGTTGCATGATGAATGTGCTGGTGCTTGATGCTCTGAGTAGAGTCATCAAATTCACATCTCTTTAGATTCATAGGCATTGAAAAATGGGGTTGTCGCCTCTTTTAAAAAGCATGGACTTTTTTGGAGGGGAGGAGGGGGAGTCTAGCAAGCTCATTCTTTTCAAACCCTCAATAGACAGGGAAAATGTGGTGAAAGAGATACTCTACAAGGAGTTTTATTAAAACATATCTTTCTGAGAAGATATGACTTTTTTTTTCTTCCCCCAAAGCATAAGATTCTGATTAGATGTGTTATGATGGCATGCTACATTGTCAGAATACTTATTGAACAGAATATCAGGACCATCAACCAAAAACTATCTGAAGCCAGTAGGAATCTTTCCATTGATTTTAAAGGACTTTGAAATAGGCTTTTAGCCCTGTTTTGTGTTCATGAATCATTCAGAAACCAATCCTGATTTCTCTTAATGTGTTGGTTATTTGTAAGTATTGGCCAAATAGGTTGGACAAACAACTTTTGGTCTACAGGCAGTTTCCAAAATGTTAATTTAGACTGCTAAGTGTTGAATATTCATGATGTATGATTAGTTACCTACATCATGATGGTATTACTTATGTTTCCTAATTGAAGGACTGAAACTATATAAGCTATAGCATCTATCCATTTAAATTCTTATACTGGTGCTGCTCATCATTGTAGTATATGAATGAATAATGAATAGCAAATGTTGAATAGTGAATAATGAATGGCAAATAATTTATGCCTTCTGGTAAGGCTTTTTAAACAAATATTCGGTAATGCTAGTATCTGAAACTTTCAGGTTTTACTAACACTTTCACAACTGCCAGCAATTACACAATGACTTCAGAATGAGAAAAAATACAACATTCCATGAAATAGAGATGTATGTTTAATGATTTCATTTGGGAGAAAAAATCTGCTTAAAATGAATTTCATAGTACACTTGCTTCATGCAAATCAAGTAGGTGTCAAAACACAGCAAAGAAAAAGGGGACCTACCTTATAGATTTGAAAATGTAACAGTGTTTCTTTGCCTTTCTGAACTTCTTAAAAGATGAGTTGGGATTCATTTGCTTTTGTATGGCCTAATTTTTTCCTTTCTTTCTCTGATTCTCCATCTTCCAGCATCTTCTTTTTTCTTTTTATAGACCAGTCCAAGTTTTGGAGTTCCTAGAATACAACACGTTACACTTGTAATAATTAGAAGCAGAGAGATAAAGTGAAGATGTAGACTGTTTGTTTGACACTCCTGGAACAGAAGTTGTAAAAAATAGATATGAAGGAATAACCCTAGAGACAATTTGTCTGCCTCATTTCCTGATTTGGTGTGTACCTGGAGAGGGAGTGGGTAGGATGGACTGTATTTAGCAGCAGCATACTTACAACTGCTGGTGGGATAGTAGTGTGTAGAGAAACTCTCAGACTTGTGAAGGAAAGGCTTACCTACCACAAGCAAGAGGAAGAAGGGGAAGATGAAGAGAAGCCAGGCACAAGGCACCAGATCTTGCTTTTGGAAAGTGAGGGAGCCAAGTCTGTCTGTGTGTTTGGCTTGCTGAGTGTTTGTTTGGGGGGCTGTGTGTGGTTTGGGCACATGCTCTGAGAGGCAATTTGAGTGCTGCTAACTGAGTGATTGCTGGGTGATTGTTCCTTGTGTATGACTAAAGCCCTAACCAGGGGACACAGCCCATGCAGGCCCAGCAGGGTATAAAATGAGATTCCCTGAGTAAAAAGGGGAAGCAAACATGGTAAGCAGTTCAGAGGTCAGTTCACAAGTCAGTCTGCTGTCCTCCTATTTAAGTTTCTTGAGAGAAAGTAAGGAAAAAGAAACTTTTTTGGGACCAACAATATTACTGCCGAGGGTGATCCTTAGAAGATCAAAAGTAATTATGGGGCTCTAGGGGCAAGGGTGAAGGGGATGAGTGCTAAGGTGGTGTTTCCTTTGATCCTTCCAGTGAAGCGGAAGGCCTTGACAGAAGCAGACACATCCTGGATTTCAACCTATGGATTCACATGTGGTGGCACAGTATGGGGTGCTATTACACACAGTCACCAGCATTATTGTGCCAGGCCCCAAAACCTTACTTCTAGTGTCTCCCATGGGGTGCCTACAGCCAGCTGCCCTGCTTATTGGAGAACACTCACAAGCCTGGGGTAACACTGCCAGCACCCGGGCACTGGTCTCTGTTAGAGCTCTGTGCAGTCTGGGGCATACAGGCTCTGAAAACTTTGGGGTGCTTTTCCTACAGTAAGATTTGAGGTGCTTCTTACAGCTGAAAGCATCCCAAGATAATCTCATGTAGGATTGATACAACAAACAGATATGCTCCACTGGCCAAGCTTGGAGCAAAATAGGCTTACCTCTACCCCCTCCGCTGTAAAACATCAAGACACGCTGTAACCTGATACCGTTACTAATCGAGGGGAGGGGGGTTTAGAACAAGGAAGTCAGAATATCTTTGAGGAAACATAATTATTCAGAGTCTGAAACAGACTTGGACATAATAATCCTTTTGAAGACACCTGGCCTAGACATAAATCCTAACTCCTGGCTAATTTCCAAGTCTTTACTTACAGAGAATCCTCCAGGCAGCTGCCTGGAGGCACTTTGCTTGTGGCTTTTGAAATTTGCCCTCCAGAGAAAGAGAGAGTTCCCTCCATCCCCTCAGAAATGTGTCTGCCCAAGCCACCTGGTGGACGAGCCTCAAGCAAAAAGCAAAAGAGAGAGAGAGGGAATCACCTGGAATGACCCAAGTGAGCGGCAGAGAGGGGGATTTCTTCACAGCTCAGATAGTGTTGCCAGCAGGACTTTTTCTTCTTTTGCCATGGTATGTTGTTCCAAGAAGAAGGATTTCTAGGAAGAGAGGCGATCCACCTTACAAAGAGTCCTTCTTTAGGAATGTAGGGAACAGTAGGAAAACAAATAGAAGTGTGGGCCCATTGCTTAGCAATTCCACAGACTCCTGAAAGACCATTTCAGGCTTAATACTAGGAAAAATGTCTTCACAATTAGGGTGTCCAGACTGTAGAATAAACTCTCTCCAGAGGTGGTGCAATCACCTACCCTGGAAATCTTCAAGAGAAGACTGGATGGTCAGCTCGCTGGGGTCAGCTGAACCCAGTTGTCTTTCCTGCCTAGTGCTAGACCTGATGATCTTGCAAGGTCCCTTCCAGCTGCTTACAACCTATGAATCTATGATAAGGGAGAAGAGCATCTTCACAGACAGGCTTACTAACTTAGTGAGGAGGACTATAAACTATGTTCACCAGGGGATGGAGATAAAATCGCTGAGGTAAGCCAGGAAGTGGGTGACCTGGAAGAAGCGCAAGTAGGAATGGACAACAGGGAAGGCATCCTTCTTCTTCCTGAGAAAGTAGTGTAATAGTTTATTTACCTCAGGTGTTTGTACACGAATTCACAGAGCCTGGGAAACCCGAAGGAAGAACTGTTCTTACTCTGTATTACCCTCTTCAGCATGCTGCAGCAATCATGATTATCACCTTGTGGAACCATCTAAATCTTTTGGTACCTACTTGATATCAAACAAGACTTATAAAGATCACCCATCTCTAATTTGTACACCTTTTTGGTTCTTTCTCCCAGGCATTTTTTTTTTTGTACTGTATATTCCACTATTAAACTCAGAAATCTCCTCTGCATATAATTTTAGACTGGCATGCTATCATACTTTGGCAATTAGAACAAAGATAAATGAGAAAAATGACTCAGAACTAATCCTTACATCTAATCAATGTCTGACTTGTTGAGAAACCACTGCTGCAGATTTAGAAACATTTTATATTAAATAATATCACACTTTTAATCCTATCCTTTAGACATAATTAAATTTAATTTTAACACAAGATACATTTTAATTTTTGTATCTGTAATAAACCCAAAAGTCTGGTGTACCATGAATGTTAAAAACCACTAGGACATGATACTTTCCTGTTGTTGCTGTTAACGTTTATTGTAGCAGCACCTAGAAGGTGCAGTAATATACTAGAACTTCATTGCACTAGAGGCTGTATCAGGGGCAGATCTATGATTTTGAAAACAGGGTGGGCAGATGGTGTGGTGGACCACGGGTCCTGGTTCTCTCTGATAAAAAAAAAAATTTCCCCACTTTTCAGATTAAAAAAAGTAACCCAAAATCTGCATTTTTCTGTGTTTAAAATGTCACTATATATATTGGGGCATTTCATTTTAATCACAGAAAAATGTGGATTTGGGATTACTTTTTTTAATCTGAAAATCAAGGATTTTTTTTTATCAGAAAAAACCAGGATCCTTGATCACCACATGTAATGGAACAGTTTTCTCCAGTTATAGATGGAACTTTTACTAATATGTTACTAATATGCTTTGAGAAACCAGGCAAAAATGGTCAAAATAGTCAAAAATTTTGTTTCATTAGTCCTGTAGTCAAATGTACACCTCTTATTTCAACTTGTAAAATAAAATCTTGTCTTCCTGAATGTCTCCATAGTGCCTCTAATACTTCATTGTCAGTCATTTCTATACCTCAGTTAATATTACTACACCTAGATTAAAGTTTTTAACTACAGCTAAAAACAAATCTACAGGGCTGTGAAATAGAAGAGACATTACCAGGAATGGCTAACAGGAAGCAGCATTGCTGAAGAAAGGATAATTTAAATACTAGAACATCAAGAACATTTAAAAAAGAGAGAGAGTTGTAAACACTTAAGGAATAAAGATCTATCAGCTGGAATCAGGTAGCTTGTAATGCGCCAAGAAGTCAATTGACTCTCTCAGTTCCCAGGCAGCTCATTTTAAAGTTTGGGTACAGCAGGAATCAAAGTGGGGGTGCAACTGCACCACTGCATCCCCCCTTCTCCCAAACTACTTCTGTGTTGTATTATCAATGAACAAAAGAGAAAGGTATTGTCTCAAGGACCTTATAATCTAACTCTGAAAAATATTACCTCTGCATACTGAGGGTGCATACGTAAACCAAAGCATCAGCAATATTAATGCATTAATTGTCTGTGCAAATAGTATTTCCAGAAATTACTGGAAATGGCAAAGAACATAGAACATAGCCTCTATAGTGTGGCCCTTTATGATTGGTAACATTAACTAAGTTATTTTTAGATGCACACAATGTTTAGAGCCACCCATGCCAGGTGCAAGTTGTAGTGTGACAAAGCTTTAATATGGTCTCCCCCAGCCCACCCCCCCCCCAATGAAATAAGAGCTACTACACAAATAGAGCAGAAAATTACACTGAATGTTTTGCTGAAATAGAGCCAGTTCATTGTACTTCATTCATAGCCCTCACTAAGAGGTAGGTCAAAGCTGTACTGCACTATGGTGCCTGGAAAGGATTTAATATCTCAGCAGGGACAGGCCACCCTGGAACTTCCTGATGTACAGTGTGAATGCCAGACAGACACAGTCTGGATCCAGTCCAAAACTTGAGTAGAAGGCATGACCATACTGCAATCTGCTCAGGTGACTGCATTTCATGTACTCAAAGCTGAGCTAGTTCTACTATGGCTAAGTAATAGCAGCATAGCAGCAGACATATTCTCTGGTGATATAGATCGGTATCAACTCCATTGTCACTGATGGAATGTCTTGTTTTACACTAGTCATGGATCTTACCCTTCAACGTAGAATGCAGTAAGGATGAAAAGGACATGCTGTCACTTATAAAAATCTACCATGCATTAAATAAATAAACATGCATTTTTTGGAGATGAGGAGATTTTGGAGAAATACCCCAAATAATGATTCCCTCATGTATTTTCAACATTAACATCAAAACTCTCTTAAGGGAATTGTTAACAACATCATTACACCTTACATCTGTCTTTAAGCCAACATTGTGAAATTGAATCTTCACTGGTATAGGCACAAAACGAAGTTGGCCAGCTTGATGCTGATAAATAAAACACTAATAATATATTTCTTCTCATAAATAAGGAAGAAATCAAAGAAGGGGGAGAACAGAACTAAAAAAAAAGGAAAAATACTTGCCTGGGGCAACTGGAAAGTTGAATTCTACAAAGCTGTGGTAGGCAATGTGGGAACTGCATTGTTCACATCTTTAACAAAAGCAACCCCAAAACTAATTGTCTTAGCACAGCTTAATTTTCAACTTTTACAGCTCTATTTAGATAGAAAAATATAACTGAGTTTTAGATAAGAGTGTTTTTTCTTTTTCTTTTTTCCTTTTTTTTTAATATTAAGTAACTATCTTGCAATGATACAGTAAGGAAAAAAACATGCCATTTTCCTTTTAGGACTCAATTCCTGTCAGCAACAGAAAGGATTGGGCCCTGAAGCCACAATAAAATTGCAATGGTCTTTTTTCATTTCTTATACTGAACTAATAGCATTACACCAGTAAATCCAGTGGTTTCAGTAGTAATAACATTAATGACAGTATACAAAAACAGATTCTGAAAAATACATAAATTACAAGTTTCCAACCACTGGAAGATGAAATGCTTAAGGACATTCTTTTTTTAAAGACTCTGACACTGAGGTCATTAAATCAAGAGGCCTTTTGCACATGCTTTTTTTGAAGAGAGATCTACCAAATAAATAGTGGCAGTCAATAAAATTTATCAAATTACTACTGAGTTTATTACCAATATAATTCAGTTGCTCATAATGCACAATTGTAAATCTCTTTTGAACTCTGTGTTTGTCAGTCCCAAACAATTTTAGTATTGCAACTGCTAAAAAGAACATTTACGCAAAATGCTGGTAAATACTGTTTGTTTAGAGAACATAAATGTGGGAAAAATTCTGTTATAGCTACATAGCTTTAAGCATAGGGATATGATAGGATTGTCTTTAAAGCCATCATCAAAGAATCAGAGAATCAGAGAAAAGCATGTCTGGAAAGGGACTTCAGAGGGTCAGCTGAAGGCAGGATTGTTCCTGACTAAATTATTGTACAGAACCATTTGTGTAACCCAGCGCTTCTCCATTGGGGCAGACATGGTATCTCATGGTGTTGTAAGATTCTTTCTAAGGGACCTTAAAAGGGACCTAACTGCCCTGTTACTGCCAGCAGGTGGAATTCCCCACTGCACCTCAGTTTCCAGGAGATGCTATGTGAGGCCAGACTGAAAAGTCACTGTGTAACACAGGGGTGGGCAAAATACAGCATGGGCCACATCCAGCCCACCAGGCCATTCTATCTGGCCTGCAGGGCCCCTTAAAAAAATTAATAAATTAGTATTTATTTTCTCCTGGCTGCCTGTCAAAGCTGACAGGAGGTGGGGCAGTCAAACCCAAGGGAAGCCCTCAGCAGAACTGAGCAGCCCAGCCCCACCCACCCCAAGTCATTTCACTCTCTTCCCTGCCTGGCACCATGTGGCTTCTGGCTGCATCACCAGACTGGGGAGCATGCCAGTGTGTGTGTGCACATGTGTGCAGGTAGGGGCAGAGTGTGTGTGTATGTTCATAGGGTAAGTCCCACATGTACACCCCCACAAACCCCATACCAACCTACACCCCACATACCCAGACACCCACAGTTCCCCAAAACCCCCACAATATACAAGAGTAAGACTTCATTTTAAGCTAGTGTGCAATCACCTATGTGTATACTACATAAACACATGTAAATCAGGAAAATGTTTTTGTAAATCAAATTAATGAATGCTGTAGATGTAATGAATGCTTTTTAGAATATAATTTGATATTTTTTCTGATTCTGAGATGGCAAAACCTCATGCTGAAAGGAATACTTCTGGGGACAAGGGGAGGAACTTCAGGTGGCAAAAGTTAGGGGTTAGAGGGCAGGACTTCTGTTCATAAAATGGTGAACAGGGGCAGGGCACCTGCCAAGGGGAGTGGCTATGTATGCGACCCTTGACAGCTTGCCAAAACTTCCTGCCCCTGGTGTAATATGTCAGTCCCAGGGGTGGCCATTATAGCCCCTGGTGGCTCTGTGACTGTGGCCTGCTTCACCCCTAGGATGACCACCCACCCTGCCTCTCCTGCCACATTTTGATGGAATATAAATAGATACAATGAGAGGCTGCCTATGACCAATGCTCAGCCTCAGTCATACTGGCCTCCAGGCCCCTGGATGGGCCTCTCTGCTTCTAGGCCCCTGGCAGGGCCTCTATAGTATACTGTGCCTGGTTGAGCACCCAAAGCCTTGTGGGATAATCGCATGGCTCTGTAACCTCCCCTTTACCACACCCCAAGGCTCATGGGTGTTATCTGTACATTGTCCCTCTGTAGGGGCCTTGGCCTCCACCCCTTTAATCTAACTAAGCCTACTAGCTTGGGCCTACTGGAAATGACCTGGCTTTAAGGCACTAGCTTCCTTTGTCTCCTCAAGTTACCAAGACCATGGCTTCTGTGTACAGAGTCCATGGCCCCTCTGTGGCTGTTCCCTAAGTGTTCAAGCCCAGAACCTGCTATTGGCAGGGCTCCAGTCAAGCACCTCCCCCCCCACATACACTAGTGAGGTCTTCATCTCTCCTATAGCCCTATCCACAAACCACTGATAATCCCAACATAAATATAAGGTCCTGTATTATAACATAAATAATAACATGCAGCCTCCATCTGCTCCTTTAAGAGTGTAAGCCTCTACCAGCTCAGAATCCCAGGCTGTCCTGGGCAGGAACTCCTTCCCTGGTAGGAGCCAGGGAGAAACAGCCTTGCCAGCTCAAACCCAGATTTATATGCTGGGTCCAGGGCCCTGCCTACACCCAGCCAGGTGACTACCTGGGATGGCTGCTAATTATTTCATTATTTCAGTTGCCCAGGCAACTGGCAGCTGCTGCTCCCTGCCCAGCTTATGAAGCTCCCTTGCTGGGCTGCTTCTCCCCATAATGTAACAGAGAGCCCAGGGCTCTCTGTTACAGGGTATAACAGCAGGAGGCTTCCCACTTCAGCCTAGCCTGACAGGAGGTATCATCACAAGGTCGCTGCTGCTGGCCTATTTGCATGCCAAACCAACTATATGACCACTGTAGACAGGAAACAAAAAATGTCACCCCTGTCTTGTACTTTCTGGTGGGTAAGGGGCATCCCATGAGCTTTGTGTATTGAAACAAAGACAAGGGGAAATGTTTCCCTTATATGGGGAAATGAAAGGACTCCCTAAAACCTTGTTTGCTACTAAATTTAGAAAAGTTTGGAGAGGTGCCTTAAGTCTAAAAAAGATTGAGAACCACTTGTCAAAACTATTCTAAAGAATGGAATGTCTGTTTTTCATGGCTATCTTTCCTGACTTAGTGCATGAGAACATGATCTGGGCTAGAAAGTGAAGGCTGCTGTCTTCTGCCCTGCACTAATGAGTATTTGTAAGAGCTGCAAGACCCAGGGCAGTGCCAGCTGCAACAGTACCATGCTGATCACCATGGGTGACTGGTGCCTCCTGAGTCTGGGGGGGCACCCACAGATACCACATGGTGGGGACAGAGCTGGTGGGCACCCACAGATGCCACTGGTGCAGATCTAGGATTCTGGCAGTAGGGACACGTGCACGCCTGTGCTCTCCCTTCCAGTCGCCTATGCTGATCACATCATGCTAATCATAGCTGCTACCCCAGGCAACCCTCTCACTAACACTACTGCTTGTCATAGAAATCCCGTTCCCCCTTTAACTTTCTCTAGATTTATAGTTGAACTTTACTGATATTTAAGGACTAAAATATACTAAATGACCAAAAGTCAGTCTTCATTCCAGACTATATTTGCCTTTATACCTATTTCCCAGACAATAGCTTAAAATACTGTAAGTGCTATAGCTTTCTTGCTTCAGCCAGGGAGAAATCTTGAAGCCATATCTCATTTTAACCTGCTCCTTATGCAAGCAAAACACATGTACTGTAATGGTTGAGTTACAGTAAGGAGCAAGTAGAAGCTGATAAACCATCCAGAGTTTTGTAACATATATTTCTCACAAGGTGTTAGAATTCCCTTGTGCGATAAAGTAAATACAGTAGTTAATTTTTTAAAAGTTCATTAAATCAGAAATAAAAATGTATGTTAATACCAATACTGAGAACCACATTTTTTTGGTAGTATCTTTTCTTAAATCAACTGTATAGTTGGGAGACATGTTGGTCACATTTTGGGTACAAAGTATGTCTAAACAGACCCCTTGATTCATATATATTCCCTAGATGATCACAACTACAGCACCACTGTAGCCCTACTAATACAGATATAACCCGCTATTTATTTTGGAAACATGACTAAATTAAAGACAGTATTTGGATTTAAAAAGTAGTTTAAGCTAATATTGCCATCCTGGTGCATTCCCAGTATATCCTTATAATAATAAAGAACCTGATAGAACTACACCGGTTGAACGATTAATAAGAGGTTCATTACTCACAAGTGTGGATGAGTTGCATGAGCATGTATCATGTTGCTTGATGGAGCCATGTAGAAACAATGGGATTATAGTAGTCTCACTTGTCTGCAGTATGCCTTAAAATATATATTTAAAAAATTGCTCTCCTATTAAGCACAAAGACACTAGTTTTCTTGTTCTTGGAGTGTCTACTTTATTAATTATCAATGAGGTGCTGCACTAGCATGTATTGGAGCATGCTATGAATTAATAATGAACACCACACTGCTCACAAAACTCACTAAGTTACAGTGAAAAAGAAAGCCCTTATCAGATGATGCTCCAAAGGATGACTTGCTCCTTTACAGAATGAATGATTACATTGCCCCATACATCATGTGCATGGATGTAAAAGGTGTGTGTGTGTGTAAAATATAATAGAATATATTTTATTACAGACTTCTATATGTTCAGTATGAAATCACAATAGGTCAGATTTTCAAAGTCACGTAAGTACCTTCTGGAGCAGAAATCAATTTCAAACTTAATAGGACTTTGGTGCTTTTTAAAATGTACCTGCCTGATCACATGCAGAAATATATAGATAATATAAAGCAATTGTGTATTTTTCAGCATGTTATTAGAAAAAACTTTTTTCTCTCTCTTGGTCTCTGTCTTTCTCTCTCTATATAAAGTAAAATCTGCAGCTGCTATAAATTGTTTAGACCTACTAAAGTCAGTTGATTAGATTGTTTATCCCAGCAAAAACTATTTCCCTTATTCAACTTCATACATATCATAAATAGGAGCATTTAAAGCCAGTGTACCAGAAATGCATTTTAATAGTCAGTGATCCTAATATTTTAAATTGTTTCTGTGTAGCAATCCTATTATGATTGACATGATAAAGGTCCTAGGTTTTAATTTAGCAGTGCTACTTTTTTCACAACAAATATGCCAGTTGTAATTAATTAACTTGCTACTATCTTTATGTCAAAACATTGAAGCAAAACATATGTCTTCACCAAAACCTTTCAGGACTTAAAGATACCATGGATTTCTGGAATAAATTTAACTCCATCAGCTACAAAATGTGTTGCCAATAACAAAGCTTATAGGCATTTTGGATACAGTTTTAAATTAAAGACTTAAATCAAAACAAAACAAACAAAAATCTCAGTTTTATATTTACAGTCTCTTGAAAAATGGTTTCCATAGCATTATCTACTGTAAACATCAGCAGAGCTGATCCTTATTTTAAATTTTAATATTCAGCTATTTACTGAAGTAATTGATTCCTAAAATATGAATGGATTATCAATAGTAATGTTAGAAAGTTTGGTTCTATATCAGCATTCTTCAGACTGTTCAGAAATATATATCTATACACAGATACAGACATCCACACCTACATATTTATACTTACTATAAATAAATGTGGATATTGATAATACAATAGATTGCCTTGTTAAGAAAAAAGGTGAAAGAAAAATGGACACCAAACAGAAAAGTCTGCTGTCAACCGGGTAACTTTTCCAGCATCAAAGCTCCTTTTCATGTTTAAGTCTTTTGTCTGTATCAGGTTGCACATGGGAGCTCTTCCAGCCCCAATGTTGTGTAGTATGAATTTTTGCTTTATTTATTATGTTTAAATGATAATAGTATTGAATTGATCAACCTCTATGATTGTATGAACAACTAAAACCCCGTTTTGTGCTTGCTCCCTGCTTGACATGAGTAGGTGAACTTCATACACCCTGTGTATGTGAGTGTCTGTGTAAGAGGGCGAGTGGTGAAAGAATGGAAACTATTTGCATGAAAACAGAAGATTTAACTTCTTAAGATTGTATAAGCAACAAGGGGTGGATGTATAAATTACCAGACAGTAAACTAATTAAGCTAATTAATAGATGGTTGAAGAACTCATCTGCAATCAAGTTCCAAGAAAATAGTGAGAAGGAATTCTGCATGTCTTGCCTGGCAGAGCTACACAACGTTTCAACTACACAATGTCCACATAATGATAAATTGTTTCAAGAACACAATGCTTCAAAGGAAAGATACTAACTACACAATGACTGGAATGACCTTATTGAAAATACACTAGAATAACCTTAAGACTGAGCATGGAAAAACCCCAATGCTGAACAAAGACTTGAACTCCCTATAAAAGTACAAGGCAGACCAGCCAGGATGGGGAAATCCACTCTCTGCAGACTCATGGAGCGCAGGCATGCATGTCTGTTCTTCCCCCGCTCCTATCACATCACAGCCTGGACCCAGCTGCCGAGTATTAATATTGAGTAACATCTGCTGGTAACTATAACGCCTTACTGGAGTGGTTTTGTCTGTAGGTCTGTCTGTCTGTTGGTATGTTTGCTTGTACATGTCTGTTTGTATGACTGATGTGTCCAAGCTTATGTATCTGCTTCATGTAACCAATAAACACGGATTTTTGCCTTATCTCTCTTTTTAAGGTCTCACTCTTAATTTGAGCTATTGGCAATTTTAAGTAACAGTTGGACAATAGGAGGAGAGCTTTGGTAGTTTGGAGGCTTCTACATTCTTAAAATTTCCAGCTAGTGGTAAATAGCTCCTCACCACTCCTGCCCCCAACTTTGGGTAATTTCAGTTGTCATTTTTTAATGAGGAACAAGAAGTAGAATCCTCTGACCCTGGGAACACCCTTGAATTCATTTGCTCACAAATTTTAGACGTTTCAAGACAAATGTCATTGAAAAAACTTCTCTAAGTTAGACTGTTAAGGAACGACTAGAACATGATTAGTTCTATCCTTACTGACAGTCAGGCTGTAAGGAGCAAGTAACTTCACCCTCCGCTCCAAACAGAAGGGCTTGAGATACAAAGGAGAGCACTAGAAGGCCACTTTTAAAAGATAAGTGTTTCTTCAGGACCCTCTACAGAAATCTAATTGAGAAGCTTATTGAATTTATCCAGCCCACCAATTGGGCCAATAAATAAAGAGTTTGACAGAGTGCTCAGTTCTAGAGCCATCAATATAAGGTTGGTTGCTGGGGACATAAGAAAGCAGCTCGAACCACTAAACTGAAGTAGCCCCTGGGGAATCACTCTTCATACTTTTGATAGAGTGATTATTTATCTTCCTATTTTTACCTAGAAAGAATATTCCAGCTTTTCTGAAATCCCCAGGATGAGAACTAAAAAAATAAATTCTTCTTTAAACCTGTTAGAGAGGAATTAGGAATAGGTGTCTTGCCACAGCATAGGCCTTTGGGCCTGCAAACAGGAATGGTTTGTCTCCTACCTATTCTTTGGTTTTATTATTATGTATATTTGCCATTGCAAGTACTTTGAGATAACATATTCCTATCCTACTGATGCCTTTGGCAATCATATCTAGAACCATATAGCTTTCCCAGGCATCTACAGGAAGTCAGTGGTAATTATCCTCTCAAACCTATATGCACTACAGAAAATACCCTTACCAGCTAAATTCAAACTCTAGTTCTTTCAGTTCTCGGTTATTTCCATTCTGAAAAAGTTTATAAATAGTAATCCTCATTACTCTGCCCTTGTTATTTTCCAAATATGTCAGCATCTCCCTGGCAAAATTATTCCAAAGTGTATTCATCCAGTCACTTATTCTTGGTATCCTTGTCACTGCTAAAATAGATCTTGCTGCTTCTAACATATGTGTGATTAATTTAGTGTTTTAACTCATACATCCCTGTAATTGGCAAACCCAGTAGCTGTTCCTGAGGGCTCAGTGGTAGGGGTCTTTCAGGGACAATTTGCATTTCAGTTTTCAAAATTGCTTAATCTTTCGGCATTCCCACCATATGTTCATAAATATCCTAAACTAAACATGTGCTCCATATTTTTTTAAAGCTGGCAACAGGAACTATCTCTGCATTTCGGTCATCACTGACTTGAAAGACATCATTATTAAAGGCATAATTATTCTTTCTCTTCTTCAACAAAATTGGCTAGATATGTACATAGATCAAAATATGTCAATTTATCATTATGTGGACAATCACTTCTATTAATGAAAAGAGTGCTAAATATTGACTCTGAATTTTGTACATAAATTGAGTGCCCTAATTCAACCTTCAACCTTCTGGCCTTGTTAGAATACACTTTGTATAGAGTGAATTGTGGTGGTGGGAGGAAAGTTAGAGAGAAGTTAGAATAGTCAAAATGGGATTTGATGATAAGAGTTTAAACAAGAATTTTCAATATGTGGAAATGAAAGGCCACATCATTCACATGTAGGACTGGAATAATTTAGCTTGACTTTTGTCTATGTATGGTAAAGGAGATGGAGGAATATCCTAGAGCATGGGTGGCAGGAAAAAAGATGGTATTTTATATAAGATCATATATAAGAAGTAGGGACCTACTGAATCCATGGTGGACGTAGAGTGCACGGTAGCTCCTTTAATCTTGAGTGTTCCCTGATGCATACCTTGCCCCTTGTCCTGCCCCTGCCCCTGCCCCTGTCCCTTACTGCTGATTAGTGGTGGACCCACTTCTCTCTCCTGGTCAGCAGGGAAGCTAAAACCATGATTTTAAACATGGCGCCATTTTTGCCTCCCCACCAGTCATCAGCAAACAGTAGGGCTGTTTGGGCTCCTCGGCAAATCAGTGGCGGGAAGCAACAATGGCAATATATTTAAAACCACAGCTTTTGCTTCCATACTGATCAGGAGTGAGCCACAAGTGGGGCCCCTCCACCAATCAACTGTGTGGGGGAGGGGCGCAGTGGAACCTGCAAGATTAAAAGAGTCACAGCGCAACACACTTCCACCATGAATTCAGTAGGTCCCCTATAAGAAGTAAAAATGTATTTTAGGAGTTTCCTATGAGTTTGAGTAGAGAGACTAAAATTAATAACTGCCAAGTTACTGCCTCTTTAAATTGTATTTTGAAAGACCTACTTATACTTTATCATTTTAAGTCTAAGCAATGGAATGGTGTGCTCCCATTCATTAAAAATTAATAAATACATGTGAAAAATATGCTACAAGAAATACATCCCACAAGAACAATAAAAATATAGCATTCATACTAATCAATAAGTGTTTCTTCTTATAGATTTTTATTCACTTGTGTATGGATAATCAGTGAGTGTGAAATCAATGGGTAAGGTAAAAAAAAAAGTTTTAAATGTTTGTTCATTGTAAATCAGTGCAAATTAACAATCTGCATGAATAGTTTCTGAAAACCAAAATGCAGATGATGATTTATAGCTAGGGCAGTAAGATTAAGTAACTTGACATGGAACAACTAATGATAACAAGTGGTGACAATTTCACTTTTTAATATTTAAACTGAAAAATAAATGGCTTAATTTGTTGCTGTTCTTAATTAGAATTAAACTAGATTAGAAGGGATACAATGTTCCATTTAATCCAGAGGACAGTTCTTCACTGAATCTGGGACTAAAAGGAAAAGGTAGGGAAGTCCTTATATTAAAGGTTCACCACTGGAAGATTCTCCTCAGGGAGACTCCGATCAGCTAGATTTTATAAGATTAAACTTCTTTGCACAGGGATGCCTGTACAAAAATGACCTCTGATAAATCCAGAAGCAAAGTGTCCCTTAATACCATGCTTAGACATTAAATTATAATGACTAAAAGGAAAGAATACTACTTACCAAAATTTCATGAAGGAAAAATGGAAGAAGTGGATATTCTTTAGAGTATTACAACCTTTGTATTAACTGCCCAATACTACTTAGCTTGAAGGATCTGATGGTATCATACAAAACGGAAATCGGACTACAGAGGGTATAAAAAAGCTAAAGTTTGAGAGAGAGAGAATAAGGAGGATTCTAATGGTTAGGATTCTTGTAAGAGGCTGGAGACCTAAGTCCTGGTCCTTAGTGAACTATTTACATATTGTGCATTAAACAATATTGGATCAAATACTAAATCTTCATTAACGTAGCAAAGGAACCCAGGCTTCTTGTCTTCCAGATAAACGACTATCCTAGAAAGTCATACTCACATGCTTTCTGAGCCAATGAGTATTCTATTTTTCTGGGAATAATTGAATAACTTTAAAAGGAAGAACTAAGACAGCCCCAACCCCAGAATCCCCTTTGATGGCTAGAAAGTGATATTTAGAAGTTTGCTTTTGGGAACTGGCTCATAGATAACGTACGTATCACATTAGAACAATGGTCCAGTGGAATGGCAATGGTTAAACAGTGTCTAAGAGCCTGTTTGTGACAAGCTTTCCCTCAAGGGCCACTGTGCCTGAAGCCAGCAGACACACAAGCTGGAAAATTGAAAAGATGCACCATGCTGTTGCACAGCATGAGATAACAGAGTCTGCCACATTGGCTAGGTCACAGAGCCCAGCTACAGAACACTTGGGATTTCAGGAAGGTCTCCCTGCATGGTCCCAGGCTTTCCCCACTGGCTGCTTAAGGGGCAGGAGTGTTGCCAGAACCCAGGGCTCTGCTAGCACTCTGAGGCAAGGGGGGTATGCAGTGCATGCATCTGTTGATGATACAGAGATTTTGAATCTCCCTCCCTGCTTCTTTGTACCACCTGCAGCAAACTGACAGGCAAACAAGTCATCAGGGGACTGATAACAGTGTTTATCTCCCCATCAGCAAAACAATAGCCTCTCTCCATTAGTTCAAACTCTTCTTAAACAGCTTACCAGCTGACTTGTTTCATAGTTTCTAGGTTTGGAAGGGACCTGAGCAGATCATCGAGTCTGACCTCCTGCCATGGCAGGAAAGAGTACTGGGGTCAAACGACCCCAGCAAGGTGTACATCAGTCTCTGTTGATTAGTTCCAAAAAGCCCTAAGAGGTCACTTTTCTGTCTGCTTGTCCCAGTGAAATTGGAGACACACACAGAGACACCTCTTGGCAATACCACATGCCCAGGGTCTGTCAGGCTAGGGTCTGTGTTGTGTGAGATGGGAGGAAGGGAGGGAAGATTCCTGTTTGAGCAGTAAGCAGCAAGCAGGGGTGGGGCAGGGGGGAAACCAGGCAGACCCTGATGTGCCTGCAGTCTCTGCCAGAGATCCAGCCATGGAGCAGAGGGGAGGGGAAAGCTTTGTTGTGGAGCAGAGAGCAGAGACCTGTCCAGCCCAGAAAGCATGCTGGGATGCTGGGGGTGTCTGGGACAGACGTTGAATAAACTGGTTTGACCCAAATCAGCTAAGTCTGATACTATATTCATCCAAGTTTATCTCAAACTGGTTTCAGCCATTTTCAGACTGGTTCATGTGCACTGAACATCTGTTCTGTTAAAGGTTTAAACCAGTTCCCAATCACTTAGACCAGTTTATGCGTAATGTCTCTCCCTAGCCAGGGTGAAGCTCATGTACTGACCAGACATATCTTCCCCCTGTGGCATCCCAAGGACTGGTAGATATAGAATCAGGAGGGGTTATTTTGCTTGCTTTGCTTGCATTATTCTTATCTGTTATCACCGTGTGTCAATAACATTAGCCTATTATCAAACGGAGAAGTTGTGGTCAGTATGAGGGTTTAGGTCCATCCTAAACAAGGTATCTGGGTCACAAATTCAGTGCCAAAATCTTTTATTCCTCCAGGTAGTTAATGTAATGTCCTAAGAAGTAGGAGATACACACTTGAATCTTCTAAGGCAAAGCTGTGGTCTACTAGACTATTGAATACAATAGTACTGGTAACACAACCATCATGAAGTCATCTGGTTTTCTTTTAAGTGAAAGAAATTACCATATTTTTTGAAAGAAAAGATTTAGGCTTTTGACTCCAGGAGGAGTTTAATGAGTCGGAATGTCAAGTGGAGGGAAGTGCCTCCTTGAACTCAATATAAAGCATCTAAACCAGAGAAAGTGTAACACTTAAAATGCATCCATGTCAATAGGATTCCCTACTGGCTGATTTACCATTGATTCATGTCTTACATACCTAAGCCTCCCAGGAATTATACTGAGCAGGGGTGTCTAAATGTAACAGGAATTCCTGTAGGCAGGAAGGTACATAAAAGATGCCACAACACTGAAGATAGGATTTAGTGTGGTCCTTAGTTGCCTATGTGGAACTTAGGTAGAGTTTATTCATTTGCATTCCAAAGAGAGATTAAAAATGTCCCTGAATCAGTAGTCACAAAAGGCATTAGGCAGGTGAATTCATTTTGGACTGCAGAGTTCTGTTAGTAGTCAACATAAGGTCTTCAGGGCACACAGAAATGATTTAGATGGAATCCCAGACACCTGACTCCCATCTAAGCTTCATTACAATTCAAATTGGTGTCAAGAGATAGTAAATCTGCTAAAATCCCTGGAGCAGCTTCTGCTAAAAGACAAAAGAAACTATACTTAATGGCACTGATGGTATTGCATTCTGATGAAAAACAAGAGCCATTTTGAATTATGCTTTGGAACATAAGCACCTAAACCCTGCCAAAGTCCAATTAGATGCCAAAGGAGCCGCTTTGAATCCTATCCTGAGTATCTATGTCATTTTGTAGATTTACTATAGTCTAGTAATTAATTTTGTGCAATCTTTCCAATATGCACCACATAAGTGACAAAATGACAGATCATTGATGTGCCAAACTTTGGACCTTGTCAGAAATTCAACTGTCATCTCACAAATCCATCTCTTTACTATGAAACTGTCTTTCTTCTCTCCAGACTTAAATCTCAAGCTGTCTTCTTGACATCTCTCAGATCACCTCATAGATGTCAGCTCAGGCTCAACATACCTAAACTAGAGCTCTTAATCTTCCCTCCTCAGCCCCTCCTTACTACCTATTTTTCTTGATATTGTGGACAATGCTGCCATCTTAATTTCCAGTCAGACCCTTAACCTGGATGTTATCTTCAGCCTAGACCTTCCTGTAGATCTTCATGTCAAGATTATGTCTGAATCTTACAGATTCTTTTTGCAATAACATAACTAAGCACAGCTTCTCCTACCCAACATTCCTCTCAAACTGTTGCCTAGACTATCTTCATCTCACATCTTGACTGATGCATCATCCTTTTCTCTGTCATAACCCTCAACAAATACACCCTTGTTCTTCTGATATTCAAGCAGGGTTCTGATACAAAGATAATTTGCCTAGTGCAGGGCTTTGACCATATATCCCTACATAAGTTCCCTCTACTATGTTGCATCAAATATTATTATTTGTCTTCATTATCTAAGCCCCATTTCAGTTAATACCCAGGTAGTTTTAGATCATCTCCACGGTCCATTGGGGAAATTTTCACATAACTACCATTGACATTCTCCCATACCCATTTCCATGCTTAGGAAGAGCTTCCCATAACATTTTCAAGATTAATTTCTTATCTTCCTTTAAAAAAATCTCCTTTTCCTGTGACCTTTATAAAAAACAAAAGCAAACAAAACATGAGGAGGAAGGAGTGCTAGTTCCAGATTTCAGTTCCTACTGATGTTTAGGTGTTTTTCCCAAATCAAAATTTATTTAAAAGATATTTAAGCAGTCATAAGAAAAAGTACTAGCCTCTCTCCCAGGGAACTGCCCACTATGTCTGTGCCAAGTGGGTAATATTTGCTTTAGATTCAGATTTGGCTGATTAGAGAGATAGTGATTCAATGTGGTGATTCAAATCACTGTCCTGAATCAATTCAGCTGAATCTGGTTCAGAGATTCAGCCACTGCTGAACCCGCCGAATCTCCAAATCAAACAGGCCCTATCCCCTACCTGCTCTCCCAGCCCCATAAATGTCTACCCTGCCCAGCCCTAGCATCCCGGCTCTTAAAAAAAAAAGCCCCACACCCACCAGTTGCTGCTAGGCAGGGGTAGCAATCCCTGCTGCCCCCCACTGCCCTGTGCTGGGTGAGGGGGGCTCTGCCACAAGTCCCCAGAGGCCCTGATGGCTGTTGCAGCAGCCCATCAGTGTGGGACTTTATTTTTTTTTAAGAGCTGGGATGCTGGGGCCGGGCAGGGTGGCAATTCATGGGGCTGGGAGAGTGGGTAGGGGTCAGGGGGGTGCTCAGGGGACCTGGAAGAGCAGGCAGGGGATGGGGCCTGGACAGGGTCTCTCCATGGTCCCCCCCTGCCTTCTTCAGGCCCCCATCCACTACTTAATGGCATGGTGTCCGGGTCCAGATCCCTGTGGTGGCAGGTGGGGACTGCCCTAATCACCGAATCACCTCTGAAGCTTTTCTGAATTAAGTTGGAAGTTTCAAATTGATTCTGACTTTTTTATTGGTCTCCTGATTAGATAGATGGGTCTGTGGCAAGGGAGGATTCTCAGCCATATAACCTAGAGGATGTTATAACCAGCATCTATCACTTCTCAGTAAAGTGCTGTAATCACCAGGCTATGGGTCAGGAATTTCCACATGCTCTCCACATCTTCCTCTTAAAGCTGGTCCTATATAACATGCATTTGCTTGTTCTTGGACAAACATCAGTGGAATAATGTCTAATGTAGGACCCAGGTACAGACACAAGCTTAATACCTCCTTATTTTCAAGGCAATATCTCACCAAGACAGCTTCTCTCTAGCATGCTTCTTGTTTCCTAGCTCCACAGATATTCTCCCTCTGGCTGTCTAGTGGGTTAGCTTCAATGCCTAGCCTGAGGCTTGGTGGTTAGAGGCTCTTTCTAGGAAAAAAAGAGGTAAATGTTCAAACCTCTATTTTTGTTTTAAATTAATTCATGTATTTTCTGCAACTAAATCTTCAGGATTTACCTGGTGTCACAAGCATTCTTGGGCAATTCTGTTTTCCCAAAGGGGGGCTAGTCAAGCCTATCGAGTTATGTCCAGTAGGGAAGTGTATATGTGGGTGGAATCTACGATGCATATGTGCCAATCTAAGTGTGGAATCTACAGCTATGTAAATTCTATTTAGGCATGTAAGCATGAAAAAAGATTTGCCTCCAGCTGTCCTCATTCAAAGTATGAAGACACAGAATGCCTTCCTTTAATTTTGAATTTCATTTGTACGCACCCAAATTTACATTTTAAGCATGATCTGGCACAGAATGTCATGAAAGTCCATTTTTGTACCCTGTTTTGTTTTTAATTAGTAATACTATCATTTCTATATTGTATTATATTATATTGTGAACATGTCCAGACTTAGTCTATCCTGACTGTTCTTTTAAGGGCTATTTTAACTTCTGTGTGTGATGGTAAAATGCGGTATATTCTTATAAGTGAGCCCATAAAAGGTTATAACTAGATTCTGGGTTCACAAGTAAAAAAAATATTGCTCTGACTAGGGTTCCTACATCCTTGTCCTGGGTTCTGCAGGCCAAATTATGACATAATTTAGAAAAATTCTACAAATAAAACTTTGCTAATAATTCTAAAAATGACTTACTTCACTCTCTCACATCTCTATGGCCTTTGTTGTGCTACTAGGAGCAAAAGAATAAATGAATAATAAACATAGTAGATGTATCACTAAATTGAACAAATATCACTCCGAATACATGTATGGATGAAATCCTTAAAGTGAAAAGCTTCAGTTTTACAATCAATTACTGTTCTACATAATACATTTTAACCCTTTCACTTGACTTCTTAGTAGCTACCAAGTAAAAGCTTTGCAGTCAAACAACATGTAGAGCCACCCATAAACTAGCTCCATTTTTCAAGTCTCAGTTTTTCAATAATTATTGTTTAAAAAAACCCAACGCCCCCCTAAAAAAACAAAAACCCAAAACAAAAAACCTTGTGAACTTGCAAAAGAAAAAATAGTAACTTTAACTCTATGTTTGCAAATTGCTATTGTTTTGAAAAATTGCATATGCAGCTGGCACAACTGTAAGTTACTGTCCTAACTTCCCAATTCCCAGCACAACTAAGGCTAAAACAATCCTGAGCATAACTCAAAGTGTCATGGGGGCTTTACTGCCTAGTATGGTTACCCTGGGGACTGCTCTGCCAGCTAATGACTGGAAGGAGTACTGTGTATTCTCATCTATCATCTAATCCCATGCTTGATCCTGGCATGTTCATTGTGTACTCTGTCACTATGGGATAGAGGTAGAAGGCTGCCTCAAAGGACATAGTCCAACAGATTTTTGTACTGTTTACAAAAAGAAGAGCCCCTTAGAGCATTCCTAGTCTGTTTTTTTTTCCTGTCCTTATTTTTTCTTAATTAAAAACCATTTTTTAAAGACCATTCTCCAATTAAGCAATCAAACAAATACTTTAAAATTCTGGAGGCATGGTTTTGGGGGTGGTGGTATTTTTTTGCTTGATTTCTTTTCTTTTCTTTTTTTTTAAAGATGTATTTTGCTTCAAGATGTTTCCTTTCTTTCTATAAAAACAAATAGATGAATGAGCTACTGCATACCATATCTGTTCCCATTGTCCCTGAGTTATTTGGAAATGGGATTCTATGTTATCATTCCATTTATCCATATAGTTTTCTCTGTTCCTTTCTTGTGATTTATAATACCATATACATTGTGAATTAATGCTTTAGTTCCCCCTGTGTTCCTTGTTTTGGGGTCAGCTGTCAAATGAGTTTCTCAGTTATGTTTTTTGGTGTTGTTGTTCTTAATAAAGCAGTTCAATTTCTAGCTTTGAAAGATTGCTTTTTGTGGAAGTTTATACATTAATCTGACTCCTTCCCTTGTTAGTGGTTGGTTCTTTTTTATCATCTCCATATGGCGTTATTTGTTATTCTGTCCTTTTTGTTAAATGCACTTTTATTTATTTTTGTACTCGGAATAAACTTTTCAGAGAGTTTTTATTTTAGTTGGGAGAGATAAATGATTGATACTTTAAATTTCCCCATTAACTTATCCCTTCATTTAAATGTTAATCCTGTCAGATGTCAATTGCAGAATTCATTTGGTCTCTTCTTTTCCTGTCCAGAGAAGAGAGTTTAAATTGCATTCATTTACTATTTCATGGTTTAATACCTGTATTTACATAAAACTTGCTTTGAGTTTGCATAACTCCCTCTATCAGTGCAAAAATGAAATAGATAGGTAACACTATGTAATAACAGGAACCCCTAGTTTTCCTCGAAGTCCCCCTTTTGCCTACCCTTGGAAAAAAATTCTTGACTGAAAGTCTGCATGCCCTGAAATAGGGAGCAAAACTTCCATTGATTTTGTTTTTGTCATCTATTGTTGTCATTATCTCACAAACAGCTTGAATTAATGTCCATGTTATCTTAGGCATACATTTTAATATATTCCCTGGTGCTAGCCAGGGGAATGTTTGGAACAAACTACCTAACACTATGTCTATGTGGAGAAGCTTTCATCTGCAAGTGTTTTCCAAAGTATTTGAGCCTGCAGGCCTTTCAAACTTGGTAGTAAGGGCTGTAGGATCTTGAGTTAAACCTAAGAATTGCCAATCAGTAAAATAAATCTACCTTTGAGAAGGAAACTGGTAGCTTCTGGAAAACACATACTGACTTTATTGTCAAGGGAAGAAGAAAACGATATTGTCTTTAATTAAAATTACAGTGAGAATTTTTAGGTCAGCAGCACGTAAGTACCCAGCTTGGAATTTGGCCAGGAAAATTAAAATTAATACTCTGTCTCTTAGAAAAAATGCCATGGGATTTTTAATGACCATAAGTTGTCAGAAGCTCACTTTTACATCTTGTCTAAAAGACAAAAAGACAGCCTAGTCTTGATAGTACATTAATTTTGCAAACCACTGTTCTTCTCACCAGATGTTTCCTTCCCTATGTTCAGAAGTAATTTTTGAGGGGTTTGGATTATGGGTTATATGGATAGCTTTGAACATATTTGTTGTTGCTAGGGGTAATTTATATTTATTAGGTATATCATTGCTGTCTGAAAAACGTATGATTTTTTAAATTCACTTTTCAACGTATTTTATTCATTTGAGAATTATCAGTATTGTATTGCCTCTAAAGCTAAGGTGTTTAGTTTTATTATGATATCTCCACAGAGTCATTAGTACTAACTGAACCAAATAGATTATACCACTTGATCTATGCGTAGAAGAAATCTTCCATGCCTAAACATTTTCTCAAATTGGAAAAAGGGTTTATAGAATTCAGGGTTATAAGATGCAGGGAATTCTACAGAAAGGTAAAAGTTTCCAGCTATTTCAGATGAAGGAAGTTAAGTTATTAATGTTAAAGTAGAAGTTAAGATTGCAAAAAGACAAATATAAAAGATTAATTTCATGTTGCAGTGTTAACTCAAACATGATCTTCTTCCACATATATGCTTTATGCTATACAAAAATTCTAGCTCCACACTGGGGTAGATAGATACACTCTAGGAGTATTTATACAAGATGCTTTACTGCACAGTAGACTCATTAACTGCACAGTAAATCTTCACTATCTATACATGTGGGGCATTTACTGCACGTAAATTAGGCTACTGAGCATTTAGTGAGTACTTGTAAATACATACAGTAGATTATCTGTACAGTAGTTACTGTCCAGTAGTGCTGATGTAGATGCTGATTTGGAGGTAATTTGCTCCTGGTCAGCCTAGGCAGCAGGAAGCCACAGGGGTCAGGGAGCTCTCTGTCCCCTGTCCTGGCTCCCAACTCCTAGTGCAGAACTTGCAGCTCTGGGGGGTGAGCGGCTGCTGGGTTCCTAGCCCGCATTCACCTCCCCAGGAGCTACCAGCTCCACACTGTGCAGATTTGCTCCAGCTGAGAACCCAAACAGGACAGCTGCCAGTGAGTCCTGTGCCCCTATGCCTGGCAGGAGGCTCACTGGTAGCTTCCCCCACCAGGGATAGCTCCCAGAAAACCCCTGCAGGACAGGGAGGTCCTTCCCAGAAGGAGCTCACTGAAAGCAGTGTATCTTGATGGGCATGGAACCAGAAGAGCTCTGCCTACTGCATGGGCAACTGTGTCCTGGCCCCATGCACATCAGGTGCACATTTGATGTGCACATGGCCAGAAGATAGCTGCTGCTGCAGCTGGCAGAGATCTTCTGGCTCTGTGTGCATTGGAACTGACCTTGTGCCCCTTGCCAGCCCCTGGGTTAGCACTAAGAGGAGGATGGAGCTCCTCCTGGATACTGCAGGGGACAGAGCATGGCATGAGCATCCCTGCACCAGGTTGCTCCCATTGGGCATGTCCACACATGCAAGCATGTGCAAGCAGCTCAGATAGAAGCGGTGTAGATTTGAGCTGGGGCTTTTTGTCTCAGCACACATGCTTGAGTGTGCACTTTGTTCTGAAGCAAATTGTGCTGCTTGGGGCAAAATAACCCTCCCTGGCTCCTCCTGGATCTGCAGCCAGGGGGAGCTAGAGCCCGGGTCCAGCACAGGTGTTGTCCCCAGCAGTATAAAAAACTGTTTTGTCTCAGCACACATGCTTGAGTGTGCACTTTGTTCTGAAGCAAATTGTGCTGCTTGGGGCAAAATAACCCTCCCTGGCTCCCCCTGGCTGCAGAGCCTTAGCAGTATAAAAAGCTGCCATGGCAAGTAGCTCAGGTATGCTAGCTTTCTGGAACTTCTGGGGCCTAGCCAA
>NW_017728906.1:144226565-144240335 GCF_001723895.1 Crocodylus porosus
CATAGAGATGCTCTGGCAGCCAGAGCATCTCTGTGGAGGACCCAGCCTCTGGTTGCCTCAGGGCATAGTCTGGGACCATGCCCTGGCCCTCTTTTTTAAACGACCTTTTTTTTAGACCTTGGGGGGTCTAATTTTCTCCCTGCACTGCAAGTTTGCACCATGGGGAACATTTTTTCATTCCTACACTTTCTGTTGTCCCATCTCAATGGGGTTTGAAATGGGGCAAGAGGCATGTGTGCGTTCATCTGGATGCACCCACTAGAAGCAGATCTGCTTCCATCAGGGAGCACATGCAGACATGTTCCTGTAAAGGCTTACTGCTCAGTCTTTTGCTGCACAGTAAACCTAATATGAATTAGTAGCATGTGCAGATGCACCCTTAGGAGACCTCTGCATGTCTTGTACACAGAATACTGGACCAATGAGTCTGTCAAGCAGCAAATCAGTCAAGAAATTGGAACCTATGAACTATTGCTGGAAGCTGTGCCATGAAGGAAGCTGCAGTGATTTGGACACATCATGAGAAGGCTGGACACCTTTGCCAAAACCATAATTCAGGGTTCTATGAAGGGAAAGAGAAAAAAGAGGTAGATCCAAGAAGAGTTAGGGAACCAATATCAAGGACTGAATGGGGGTCCAAATGACAGAGTGCACAAAGCTCACCAAACACAGGGCAGAATGTAGAAGGGTTGTCACAGCATCTACGGTGAACCAACAGTCACAATGGCCTTAGGACTAACTTAACTGTGTTAGTCATCATGTAGTTTACTCCAAATTGTTCACTGGGGAGCAACTATCTTTCCCCTTTGTAGAATAACCATAGGATTTTGTGCACAGATTCTTAATCTGTTGGTAGCACAAAGCCAAATTCATGGAAAACCTGAGTCTCCTTCCCTATTTCCTAGTTCCCTAATAGCATAGCTCAGAGCCATGCTTTTTTTAACTTATCTGATTCACTACTGAGTTCTTGGGGGAGAGGGGACAGGGGTATGACACATCTGTCCAGTGTCACAGACCAAGCTTACCCTTTCAGTTGGTCTGCATTCTTTAAAATGCCATCTAGAAAAAATGGGAATACTTTAGTGAAAAGGGTGTGACCTTTCCTTCCCCTGTCTGATAAGTAAAAGCCATCAGACAGGGTATATACAGAAATTGTTTTTTTCTCCATTTAAAGTGCTTTATTGCTATGACTTAACAGAAGTAAATGGCTTTAAAGTACTTTAACAGTGGGTTCAGTGCTTTAAATGGATCCTTGTTAAATGAGGTATTAAATTTGAAGCACTGTATTTTACAGCACTTTAGGAAAGCACAGCACTTAAAATAACTTCTGTACACTGGTCAAATTCCTGACCAGTGGAGAAGCTCCAGAAGGCTGTGAAGCACCCCTGCTCCCTAGCATGAAAAGTGGAGGGAAGATTAGAGGGCCCCTCACCAAACACTGAATTTCTGTCATGTTTAAGAATGCTGTAACTTGGTAGTTATAGTTATTTAGAGCTATAAAGAGTGCCCTAAATTATGGTGCTGTAAAATGTGCACTGAACACACTTGTACACATCCATAGAAATTCTTTCCTCTATGCATATGGTGTGTAAAATGAGGAGGCCTAGTGCATTAAAGAAGATGATTTTACACAGATATTTGATACTCCTTTTTCTCTGGATTTTTTTCTTTAGTTCCTGTATTTTTTTGTTTGTTTGTTTGTTTCCTGTTTTTCTTCACTGGTTCTGTGTGAACAATTTTTTAAAAAATCTGAAGAGCAATATCAATTGATACGTTAAAACAAAATTCATACCTGATATTTTGACTTCAAAAGATTTATACCAGGGGTTAATTTTCTGCAGGTAATTTCCAGCTGAAGTTTATTGGAGTACTTGCAACTTTTTTTAATCGTGGAGTCAGCTGATCAAGTGATCTGGGTAATTTTGATCAACTGGTCAGCAAAATAAATAGTCTGTTGATAAAATTTTTGAACTCCTAAATGTAGATTGCTAAATCCATGTCAATGAACCTGAAGATGGATAAGGCCAGTGAACATCAAGCCATGTATGTCTGTAAAAACCAAATAAGATCTGACTATATTTTTCTGATATTCATGCTTAAAAGATGCAGTTTTTCAAGGCACTTAAATATCTACTTACTTTTAAGCATGAGACTGGGCACAAAAAAGATGAATCAAGGGCTCAAAAATGCATATAAGATTTTGTGGAGAAAGACATATTGTTGTATCCAGTCTCCTTTCACTTATATGTTATTATTGATACATTTTAAATGCATGGTAGACTACCTGAGGATGCTTACAATGATAAAAATCTCGTTATACCATGTAAGTGGCTTATATTTTGGAGGAAAAGGGGAGCTGCACCCAATTCAGCTTCATCATTTTACCTATACAAGCAAAATCACAGGTGTAATGTAGACATGGGAACTACTGGGGCATTTGAGAGGGTTGTCTGTGGGCCTTAGGATATATAATGTGCGCTTGGTAGAGTCAGCTCCATTTGCAGGATGGCAGCTGGACCAATAGCCTAAGCACTTTGTTCCTGTTCTTCAAATATACATATCTCCTATCTATGCATCTAAAGTGTTTTGTTAAAGGTTTGTGGTAAAGTTTAGACTCGGTCTCCTCCTTATGGTTTGTTCTCTGTGTTAAATTACTAACAGTAATGATAACAATAATAGTATGTGCATGTATGTTTATACATGTATATTTGTTTTATATACTGAAATGAGTATATATATGAGCAAACTATATGCATATATATACTGTGCATGTACCCATGCATGCACATACACACACATGTACATGTACCTATTTGCACATATATAGTATGTTATGCCTAGAGCTGATGAACATTTTAGATTACTTTTTTCTAATTAAATGTGCCATGTTTTCAAAAATGCAACCCCCCCAACCCAACCCCAACTCCAACCCCCCCACTCTTTTTTCTTTCCTTTTTTCCCCTTGCATTTTCTTGTTTTGTGACAATTTTCATAATATTTTATATTACAAATCTGAATGAATATTTTTACAGGAAACATTTATCAACATTCATAACCAATGCTATTCCAAGGATGATCTAATTTCCATTCTTCTTTTAGTAAATTGTTTAAATTAAAAGACTTAGTAACCTGGTTAGTAAGTGTCAGTAACATTTTTATGGAAGTTTTATGGAAAATTGGCAGAAGTGCTAAAGGGATCTGTTTTGAACCATTTAAAATAGAAAATATTTTTCAAGAGGACTGACTTTAACTCGACACTCTTGTTCTGACTTTTCACTTTTATTCTACTGCAAAGCTAGTTATAGATAAGTCAAAAAACTTGTACCACCACTACCATGTTACCTCTAGTCTTAGCATTAACTGTGTAAATGCTGCTCAGGTATCTAGATTGGTTGAAGTCAATGGATATTGTCCTTTCAGTAATTTTATAGCAAATATACAAGTGTTTGCAAGGCTGGGACGTCCAACATTCATTTTTCCAGGAGTGATGTAACTTCTCATTATTTCTATTTCTAGTAATACAAGATAGTGCAGTTATTAGTACCTTTAATTCACTTTTTTTTTTAATTCCAAAGTAATTGTGTGTGCTATATTATTATTTTTTCTTTTACCTACCAAGGCAAAGTTAATCCTTTTTTCCAGCACTGTTATGAGACATAAATTAGCAACAAGCTCGCATAACACAGTAAGGTTGTTTTCCCATCAAACTGTTTTATTGTCCTTTCAGTCCACAAAACTTTAGTGCCATTTCCCAGGAGAAAGCCTTCAGCAAAGTAGAGACACTTCACAACACAGCTAGGTACAGAATACAAGAATTATAAAACTGTCATAAATGTCAGAATGTATTGTAATCAGCAGCACAGTAGCAGTGCCTGGAAACCAGCCATTTATTCTAAGGAGTTCTTTATGGTCTGGTAAATTATATTAAATTTAAACAAAATAGTAATGTCATTTTCTACAAAGTAATATTTTAATAACCTAAGTCATTGCTAGTTTTATTGTTTTACATACCTTATTTTTCTCATCTCATTCTTTGTCTTCTCTCCACCATATATACAATACCTCCATTTTCATCTCCATTATGTATACACTCACCCTTGTTAACAGCAAGACTTTGACTAGGATTTTATTTATGCCAATTTTACATCAGTGTGGACATGTCTACATGAGATGCTTAATGCACAGTAGAGTAATTCTACTGTGCATTAGCATGTCACAGCAAAAACTGACTAGTGCACTAATATGCAGTAGAATGAGTCTACTGTGCATTAAGCATCACAGAAAAATGGTGCACTGTTGCTACTGTGCATTAGTGCCAGCTACTGCACAGTTATGCAGTACCTCATATTACAGGTACTAAACTTAATATGCAGTAGCAACGGTACATTAATGCATGTGTAGATGCACCCTGTGACTCCACTGACCACAACAGAGTTACTCTGGTATATTGGAGTGTGAGAGAGATCAGAATAAAGCCCAGCAAGTTTAGAATTATTTCACATAAGCTTCTATGGCACACAGAAATAAAAGTGAGATTCAAAGAGGGAGAAAAAACAAAACACAACAAAACATAATAAAAAAGGCAAAGCTGAGCAACATCAGAAAATCAATGTACTAAAAAAAAGCCCAATGGTAAAGAAAAAAAAAAAATCCAGCTAAAACACACATACACACCTCTAAATATGCACGAGACTAACAATTATGGAAAACTCTGAACTAAAAATATTTAAATGTAACCATTAAGCAGCATGTGGCCCAAGATTCAATATATAGGTAGCTATAAATAATCACTTTAAGAGAAGAATTGCTATTTTGTTGTAGACTGCATTGTTCTACCTCTCTCTCCTACCCATCTCCTTTAGTTCATTCATTCTTACATACCTTAAACTCACATCCATCTTTTCTATTTTTTGACACTTTCTGTAGTCAAGTAATAGTGAGCACAGGTAATATATTATTTATTTATCGAGCACTGTACACACTAGGAACCAAATTAGTATTCCATCCTTATCACTCACTGCTAGACACTGCACGCAGATGGAACACATTACCACATTAGACCAGTTAAGAGGTTTTAAATTAGATTTGTGACTTGAAAGTTTGAATAAGAAAACTAATAGAACACAAAATGAAGCAGAGGGAAAATTAGATTAATTATCTACAGCATTCAGAGTGAACTGTGGCTGATGTACTATGTTGTAGAATGCTATTTTTGTACTACAAACATGCCTTAATTTTGCCTACATTAAGCTACTTGAATGGCTGTGAAAACACATGCACATATTTACAGTATTTAATATCCTAGAGTACGTTTTTAATTAAAATTATTTTTATTTTTTTAAGGTATGCTGCATCATTTTCCCCCAGTTGTTTTTGTTATCTGTTCTGAAGAGATAGAAGGATGACTTGCAAACTGCATAGAGACTGTAGAAATTAATCATAGAAATACAAATTTGAATTTGCTGAATGAATACAAAAATATAGTGAAGATTTTAAAACAAAGAATACTGTCGATTGTGTATGCTAAAATATTAAGCAGCACAGTGACCTCTGTGGATGCACCAATGCAGCCTTTTTAGCTTCTCAGCACAAGGTACTAAATATGAAATGCAAAGCCAGGCATGTGCCTCATCCTTCACATTTCTCCTCCCCAAATGAAAAAGTCTATCTTCTGCTCTGCCAGAAAAATGGCAAAGAATAAATAAAAATAATGGCAGTAGCTGAATTGCACACCTTGAAATCTGGTTTATCATCACTGCAGGAAAGGTTAAGTTCTCTTGTTTTATTTTTAAACCTCTTTCCTAGTGATTTAGGTAATCCAGACAGACTGAGCCAATTCACCTGCAAACAGGATTCAGTTTGGGTCCCCTACATTCAAATGTCACTTGTGTTCTTCCCTCAAATCTGTTTTCTCTGTTAGTGTGGTTGCTGATATTTAATATAAATATCAAAAGAACTTGAGCAAACTTTGGCCTGTTCCAAGCAGTGTACGCCATCTGTTAATTCTGTCTGCAGTACACCATCCCTTTCTTCATTATTTCCCACATCTCTTACTTTCATAATACTAGTGTCTACTTGCAATAAAAATATATTTACTATATATTTTTACAAAATACACATTTCCTTGGCCATTTGGGACAGTAATATGTTCAGTACTTAGGATCTCAGGATTGTTGGGTAATTTTAATGCTAATTTTGTAAATGTTCAGTTTATTGGTTATATAGTAAGAATTAACTGGTCACTGATTAAAAAAAAGAAAAAAAAGATTGTCCAGGGGCCAGTGATCATGATGTAATTTCATGTGCACATAAAGCAAGCCTGTATTTATATTCTTTGGTTTAAGAAGATCAATTTTCCAAAGCTGAAAACAAAATGTGAGAAATGCTGGATAGGAGGATGTATTTAAACATAAAATCTGAACAAAAATGAGAGTTCTTTAAAACTACTTAATTTCAAGTTAAAAAAACCACTTACCATTCATATAATGTTTTTGTTTCAAACATCCTGACTAAGACGAGAAATACTTGCATCAACAACAAATTACAAATAATATATAACCTGGGGGAAAACGTACAATTCAGCAATTGGGAAATAGAAACAGTTGTTAAGGGAAGCTAAAAAAAGATAAAAATTAAAAATCTATGCTTAGGAGGTCTACAAATAATAAGAAAGTCTTTAAATTTTTCAGGAACAAATACAATTGCAACAAAGGCATAGGCGTTATATTAAGTGAGGATAGTAAAACAAGTCAGAATACTAAAATGGCAAAAGCATTCCATAAATATTTGTTCTGCATTCAGAAACAAAATGAAATAAAATTATGCATTAATAATAGTTTGTATTTCATTGGTAACCAAAGAGAATTTTAACATTTAAAGTTAAATGTCAAATTTAACTTTTTAATTTATATTCAGAACAAGAACACTTGCAGCTAAGAGTGTTTAAAGAATTGGCTAGGTATCTCTAAATTATCAATTTAGATTTTTATCAAATCTTGGAACATTGAGGAAGTTATGATAATCTACAGCTTGATTTGATAATATTTGATAATATTTGATAATATTTAAAAGTTTGTTATGTATTGCGATCAGTAAATGATTAAAAGATGGAAACATAATTAATGCTAATCAACTTGTTTTGTAAAAGTTCTTAAAAACAAACTTTTATTGGTTTTGTCAACATTGTAAATTCAGTTGATAGAGGTAATTTGGCTTAAAACCTTGACATTCTTATAAAAAATCCCTATATAAAAATCAAGATACATGAATTCAATGGATTAGAAACTGTTTTATTGATAGATTGCAGGAGGAATCATCATGTAATGGGGATATTTCTAATGTCATCCTACAGGAATTTTTTTTCTAAGTCCTATGCTATGCTATGCTATTTATGAAGAAAATATGGATTAATTTTTTGTAAAGTTTTCCATGACACCAAATTGTCTGAATGGTAAATAAAGACTGAGTCGGTTATAAAGACTGAGTTGAAATTGTTTGATCATAGGCTCATGGGATCATAGGAAAGCGAGGTCGAGCCACCTACACAAAGCAGGATCATCCTGGACTTAACCATCCCAGCCAAGCATCCACCCTACCTGCTCTTGAAAATGTCCAGCGGAAGAGTCCACAACTTTTATAGCTGTGGAGCACTATAAGTGGATTAATATGTCTGCTCCCATGCAGAAGGGCTTTGTCTCCTTAGGAGACTTCAGGCAATCCCAAAAATAATCTATAAACAAGCTTGACTGCCTGGGGCTTTGTTTGTTGGATTAACTTTCTTGGGAGCACTTCGTCCAGTCCTCATAATCAAGGGTCCTGGTTTTCTTTAATAAAATAAAAACCCAATTTTTGGATTTAAAAAAGTAACCCGAAATTGACATTTCCCCATGATCAACATGAAACCCCACTGATATATACAGTGGTCTTTCATGTTGATTATGGAAAAATGTGGATTCTGGATTACTTTTCTTAATCTGAAAATTGGGGATTTTTGTTATCAGAGAAAACCAGGATCCCTGCAGATGGCAAGGTTAGCTTATATAGGAGATTGTAGTCTACTGTAGCCTCAAGGTCTTTTTCTGCAATACTACAGCCTAGCCAATCATTCCCCAGTCCGTATTTGTGCATGTAATTATCCCATCTCCAAGTGAAGTCTTTACACTTGTTCTTCATCCATTTGATTTTGAGCCATTTTTTCAGTCTATCTAAGCCATTTTGAACCCTAGCCCTACCTTCCAGAGCATCTGCAACTCCACCCAACTTGGTTTCATCCACAAATTTGCTAAGTATGTACTAAGTCCCATTGTCCACATCATTAATGAAGCTATTAAACAATACCAGACCCAAGAGAGACCCCTGAGAAACCCCATGTGATACCTTCCCCCAGCTAAACATTGAACCATCAATGATTATTCTTTGGGAACAAAGATATAACCAGTTATGTGTCCATCTTACCATATTTTTGTGTGGTCTGTAGATAGCTTGCTGATGAGAATGTTGTGGGAGACTGTGTTAAAAGCATTGTTAAAGTCAACTTATATCACATCTTCCACTTTTCCTCCATTCCTGATCATAGAAGGAAATCAGGCTGGTCAGACATTATTTGCTCTTGGTGAATCCATGCTGGCCATTCCAAAATTACCTTGTTCTCCTCAAGGTGCTTCACAATTCCTTGAGTACCTGTTCTAAAATCTTTGCAGGTATCAAGGTGAACCTGACTAGTCTGTAATTCCCTGGACACTTCTGCCCTTTCCTAAAGATGGGCACTGTTTCCCCTTTTCTAATCACCTGAAACTCACCCGGCTTCCAGGAATTCCCAAAGAGTTCATTCAATGGCTTCAAAATTGCCTCAGCCAATCCCTTCAACACTCTATGTTGCATCCTTAGGGGAAAGCAGAATGAAAAAAAATCCCAGGGTTATGTACACATAGAGCAGGAACAGAGTCTAGTCTTCAGTTATCTCACCTTCCCTTTCCTCCTGAGACAAAAGCTACAAGTTCAGACCTTTTAAAGGTGAAATATTAATAGCTCTTGGATGATCAGCCAAAAACTGAAACTGTAGCTGCTGCTGAAGACTGGACGCCATGGGCAGATGTAGGATTTTCAAAAAAAAAGCTAAGAAAAGTCTTTTAGTCTGTGAAATAAGAGAGATGAGGAACAATTAAGATCTAAGAAGAAAGGATAGCTCACTGAAGAAAGGATAGCTTTAAAAAGGAGATCACATCAGCAACACACATGGGGAGAAGATCAATTAACAGGAATCCTAGACTCTGCCCCTCCCTCCATGAAGCTTCTGAATAGGAGAAATAAAAGAAGTAGAAGCTATCTTACAGCATCTCTGTGCTATCTGCTGTAGGCAGAAAAAAAAATCATACTACCTGCTTAAGACATGCACCCAGATTTTGGAAAGCTAATTTTGGCTCTGCTTATATCCTCAATATTGAGTTGGCAGATGCACAGTGAAGTCCTGATATTATGGGTCTGGAAGCTTTGTGAAGATCTGTTGATGTTCATTTGTCTTCATAATCATTGCCTTCAAGTTCCTAAAGATAGTTTGATGTCATCTTGATGTAGACTATTTAGCATACCCCGGGTGCACCACAAGGAGGCAGTCTGCATTACATCCCAGTTAACAATAAGTATGGTGTACAAACCACATGCCATTGCATTGCCAACCCCTGCCTTACCTCCTTTATATCACTCTGGCATCAGCCTAGATGACCTTGGGTGTATCTACATGAAACACTACATCACTATAGCAATCAGTCACGGCAACATAGCTTGTCACTTCTCAGTAGTTCATTGCTACTGAGCAGTGGGGGTGTAAATGAACTATGCACCACTGGAAATCACTGCTGGGACTGTGCAATAATGGTGGTTACTGAGCAGTTGGGTACACGTGTAGATGTACCCTTTAATAGTCAACACAGTCAATGGGGATACTGCCATAATGACTGAAATGGGATTACATTTTTAGATTAGATAGAGAGAGAGGACCTTGTATAAGTTTATGACACAAAAGACAGTGCTAGTTTCCAGTCGGCCCATTGGCAACAAGACTATACATCTAATCTGTGTTTTATGACACAGAACTCCCAACAACACAGGTGTCTTATACACTACAAGGTTTTTGACATTCTAACCCAGTCAACATAGGCCAATTTTATATACAGTTGTGTAACAGGGCTCCAAACCCACTACTAGAGGGCTGGGACAGCACAACCTGGGTGTCCCCAGTGCCTTGCTGGGATATTCCTGTTCCTTGTCCCACCCCTCCCCTCACTCTGGAGCCCATCTCTGGCAGCTGTGGGGCAGCCCCTAGCAGAAAGCCAGCTATTTTCTTCCCCAACACTCAGGGTACCTGATCAGCTGGCAACTGGGATGCCAGTTGACAGCACATGACCAGGTCAGGTGGCCAGGAGGTCAGGTGACAAAGGACACTAGAAAGAATAGGAGGGAAGAGCATCAGGCAGACAAAGGGGGAGAGCCAGAGTTGCTGTAGCTGTCCCCAGGTGAACCCCTGAGGAAGAAGGGGGAACCAGACGTGTGACTGCCTTATAACACTAAGCAAATTGTGAGATATTTTTTTTTGTTTGTTTACATTTCTTCTGGCCTTGGAACAAGCCCCAGTAGCATTCTGGGCTGTGCTCCTGGTGCCATCTGGGGATTTGAGTTCTAGCAGATCAGGGAACATCCAGGAGCATGGAGCCTGAGGTCTGCAAGTGCAGCTTGGGCTCCCAAACTGTGGACCTGGAGCAGGACCCTGGGCAGCCAGAGTAGAAGTGGCCAGGGACAGAGGTGCCTAGCTAGACATGCATCTGAGAACGTGCCCACCTTACAGTTGGAACCCAAGTTGGAATTCAAATTCCAAGCATCACATTAACTTCAAAGCCCAGATGGAATTTTAATAAAGCTGACTGCATCTCCTTTGCTAAACAAACAGACTTTAAAATAAGATAGATAAAACCCACTAGCAAAAATTATATGAGATGTATGGATTTCATAAAAGGAGCAGCTAAGAGATGTATCCCAAGAGGATTTAGAAAAGAATACATACCAAAGCAGGTGCAAGCAATTATTTCAGCTGGAGGGCCACTTAATGAGTTTTGGTGAGCTGTTGAGGGCCACTTGGGTAGCCCCGCTCCTTGATGGTTGCTCTGGCCCCCTAGTAACCATCTTGGGACTGGAAGACCTGTCCTTAATCCCTGACCCTTGTCACCAGATTTCCCTCCCTTTGGCCCCTGGAAATACTCCTTTTAGGAGGGGGTAGGGGTTGCTGTCTTAGAACCAGAAAAACAACCAAATCATATACAGAAAGTCAAACACCTACTATAATATTTTAATTTTATTACAAAACATATTTTTGTCATGATTTTCGTTTGCATAGCATATATAGAGATGATTACATAATAAGTCAAAAACAGTCTTACTCTTGCACATTGTATGTGGAAGTGCAGGATATGGTTGGGTGGTGTGTATGGTGGGGTGTAGGTGTGTGTGTGTCTGTGTATGGTGGAGTGGAGGGGTGTGTATGGGAGGGTGTGTGGGGGCAATAGGGTAGGTTGTGGGGTATATATGTGGGGGTATGGGAGCAGGGTGTATATGTGTGGCTTTTGTGGGGTGTGAGAGATTGTGGTGCAGTATGGGGACCCCCTGTACTTTCCCCCCCATGCTGCACAGCCCCCACCAGTGGCAGCAGGAGCACCAGCAGGCAGTGGGCACTTGTGCTCAGCACAGCAGCTGCTGTATAGTGGTATCTGGTTCCAGCCCCACTGCATGTGGAGGTGAGGAGCACAGCCTGGCTGGGCCATCTCTGTCATGGGGGCTCCAAATGGTACATGTGCATTTCCTGCACTCACCCCTGCTGTGCAGGTCCTGGGACTCTACAGGGAAGCAGGGAGTGGAAAGAAGCCCAAGCCCCTGCTTCCCCAGGGGTCCTGGGAGCTGTGTGGAAGGATGCAAAAAAGGCAGGCAGCTGCAGCTTCCTCTGGTGCTGCATGAGTGCAGGAACTGCATCTACATTATGTACAGCCCCCACAATACAGGTCAGCCAGCTGGGCTGTGCTTTTCACCCCTGCATACAGAGCCAGCAGAGACTATGCTCTATGGGGGATATGGTGGGTGGGAGGTTCCCAAACCCTGCCATGATCTCTCACATCCACACCCTGCCCACCTGAGCTCCATGCTCCCACTGCCCCCATCTGTGCGGGCTGTCACCAGCCCCAGCCCCATGCTCCCTTCCCTGCCCAGCTGCAGCCCTGCCTTTCTCCACCCCTGCCACTTCCCTACCTGTTGACCAGAGTGAGTGGGATGCTAGGGAAGCCAAGCAGTTCTGCCGGAGGGTGCAGCAGTAGCAGCAGACGCTCTGCCCGGGAGCTGCTTGCTGACCAGGCTGGGCCCTTCTGCCCAAGAGGGTGGGAGAGAGGTGCAATAGCAATAAAAAACAAAAAAATTGAACAGTGGACTCCCACAAATTAAACAATGGATCAGCCCTTTTGCCTCTGTTATTTAATCTTTGCATTCATGATCTCCCAGGCACCTCCTCAAGAAAATTCATATACTCTGATGGCATAGCCCTTGTTACACAACAATCTTGTTTCTACAGAGCAGAGATAATACTTATAGATGATCTGAATACTTTAGAGGCCTACTTTAAACAATGACATCTGCACCCAAACCCTGGGAAACAGAAATATCTACATTTCACTTGAACAATAAACAAGTTAATTATCAACCCATTATTGTTTTCAGAAATCAGCTCCTGCATTATAATGGGCTCCTAAATTATAGGAGTAGAACTCAGGAGACAGTTAAGTTTCTATTTCATAATTTTTTTGTGACCTACCGTAAGTCAGTTAAGCAACTCTGTTCCCCATCTTCCAATCTATATAATGTGGTGACATTCAACCTGTGTTTCACAGACCCCTGGGGGTCTGCACACAATGTCTAAGGGGGCTGCAAAATATTACTCTGATCAATCAAAAATATGTAAATACCCACACTTACAATTCAAAGAGGTCCGTGCCTTCATGCAAAATTTAGGAATTATCTTAAATAAAACATTGTCCTATAAAAACCACTTAACTATGACAGTAGCTATGTTAAAAACCCACTATAAATTGCTTCAGAAATTTACTGGGATGTCTTGGTGAGCTGATGCTGATGCATTGAGAACAACAGCTTTGGTGATGGTCTACTCTTCAACAGAATCCTTTGCCTTAGTCTGGTTAAACAGTGTTCACACTGATCAGGCTGACTCAACTCAATCATGCAATGTAAATAACGACAGGGACAATCCAATGCACGCCTCTTCAATGGATCCTATTCTTAGTAACATGCATCCTCCCCATTAAATAGAAAAAAATGTTTTAACTAAATTATGGACTAAAATAAAAATAACCTGCAGCTGCCTATATATGAAGATCTCTTAAAACCATCATGTCTGACGTTAAAATCAAACATCTCACTTAGAGAACAGCAATTCAACTTGAGCAAGAATCATTTAACATCCAATATGCATGGACGCAAGAGTGGCTTGATTCACACTGTTACCTGTCAGCTCCATGTTTTTGGGGAACCCTGACACAGGACGCAGACTGTCTGACTCACAAAGAATCGCCCCCCGCCCACCTAAACAGAAACTGGTGAAGATGCAGTGAGAGACACATCTAAAACCCTCCAGATAAGGGTGAAAACAGTGAAACAACTGCCCTAGGTCTCATTTGCATCTGAGATGGGAACAGATGACCATTCATTTACATGAGAGATGGA
>NW_017728906.1:144240435-144263470 GCF_001723895.1 Crocodylus porosus
ATGAGGGTGTCAGCCTGTCCATGCTGATCAACCCGGCCAGGTCAGGCGTGTCACATTAATCTGTGTGTGTTTGTGTGTATGACTGATTTGGGGACTGGAGGAACCCAGCCCCACTGAACTGAGTCCTGCAAGATAGCTCCATTGGGGGGTGAGGGCTTGCAGAAGGGAGAGAGACAGCTCCATACAGAAACACAAGTAACACAAGCAGCACATTGATAGAATTACCAAGACCCTAGCCCTAATAAATGAGCACACCCCGAAGTAGCGGGCAAATCTGGTAACAACACCCTAATACAGAAATTATTACAAATCCCACCATTACAGCAGCTGGTTTTAACTTCTTCAGAGATCTTTGGTCTTCTCCAAACTGAATCAGGACAGGACATGACAGATGTGGATTTCTGTTACATCAATAGGGCTGGATTAGCTCACAGAACTGTGACTGCAGTGCCCCTTTTCAAACTTGGAATTACAACATCTCTGAATGCCATCTTCATGCATTTTATAGAACTCTGTTGGATCTGCACAATACTATACCTGAGGCAACCATCAGACTGTAAAATCTGGACATAAAACTGTCAATGTGTTTCTCCTTGCTCTGCGATCACCAGAGATCCTATTTTTCTCTGATAAATAAATCCACAATTTTGGAGTTAAAAAAGTAACCCAAAATCCATGGGTTTTTTTCATTATTAAAACGAATAATACATACAAACATATATGTATATATAGTGGTGTGTGTGTGTGTAGTGGGGTTTCATTTTTATCACAGAAAAATATGGATTTCGCATTACTTTTTTTAACCTGAAAATTGGGCAGGGGGGATGGGGCGTTATCAGGGAAAACCAGGAACCTTGGTGATCACTGTATCATCTTATGCTAAAAATAAACAAAACCAAAAAACCCTGTCTGCCTCCTGGTCCCTCTGCAAGGAGGTAAGCCCTGTAGCAAACAAATTAGCTTTTAAAATGGGGTGCCACTCAATTCACAGAAGTTATGGAGTGGTGCCTTCAGTCCAACAAGAGGTTGAGAACCATTTCTGTAGCTGTTATGTATACATGATTCTACAGTGATACGGATAGCTGGACAAAACTGCTCCAACTCTGACCTTGCTTTATTGAGGGTCAAAACTGAACAAATTTAGCTTACCTGTACCCCTACAGTTCACCTATACAAAACAAATATAGCACCACAATTGTGGTGTAGACCCAAGCAACAGCTCCACCTCCCCTTTTAAAATCACTACAAGCATGCATTTGTTCATACTCAAAGCACACAGAATGAAGGCTTGGCCCAAGGATCATTGATCTCAGTGGACTGTTTTCAGTGGGCTTTGGATCAAACTCTCAAAGAGTCAAGTTAGAGTTGTAGGAGGCTCAGATGGAAGTGCCTGCTTTTTATTGAACTCTGGAAGTGTTTATTATTATTCTTGGGTTTTTTTCTTGGTAACACACAAAACCCCATAATCTGAGACTGCCTAGTTTGGAAGATGCACATGACAAAATACTTGCTTCTTTCTCTGGAGAATTTTTCACCATTAGAATTATAATTTATTATTTCTAATGTGGTAGTGCCCAGAGATCCTAATTGAGAATCAAGGATCCATCTTGCTAATTTCCAGTCATGTTTTCTACACCTGTTCCCCTTATGATTTGTCCTTGGCTATACATATAGATCAATCATGTTCAGCATAGGTTCAACTGTATCACTGCTATCTGTGGCTAGCCACAACTATATTCCCCCATGTAAAAAGAACTTAAGATAGGTATGTACTTTTTCAGCCATCTCATTTGTGTAGCAGATTTTGAAGCCCAATTACAATTCACATGCATGTTTAAAATGAACTATGTAGCTGATGATTAACTAGGAAAAACATGCAACCGAAGTAAGAGACCATACATTTTATGTAATTGAAAGCTACTATACAGAAATACATGTGAAGCTGTAAAAATGCAAATTTGGTCTTGTATACTTTTGCTAGTTTTGAGTTTGTAATGACTACCTAAATGATATGCCAGTCTCTTTAGATTCTACTGGCAATGTATTTTTAATTTTAAATTAAGAAGGGTTGAGAGATGTTATAATGGAGAGTCCCCAAGAGTAGAACTCAGGAGACAGTTAAGTTCCTATTTCATAATTTTTTTGTGACCTACTGTAAGTCAGTTAAGCAACTCTGTTCCCCATCTTCCAATCTGTATAATGCAGTGATATTCAACCTGTGTTTCACAGACCCCTGGGGGTCTGCACACAATGTCTAAGGGGGCTGCAAAATATTACTCTGATCAATGAAAAATATGTAAATACCCACACTTACAATTCAAAAAGGTCCGTGCCTTCATGCACAATTTTTAGGTGTCTGTAAATGAAAAAAGATTGAAAACCACTGGTGTAATGGATAGAATATTTCTCTGTCATACCTGTGGGAATTATGAGAATAAAACCTATTTGAAGATGTGGTACTCTGCTATTACTGGGAAAAGAATTCTGTAAGTATGTACAAACATACAGAGAAATCTTGATCTTCTAGTCACTCTGATAATCCTGACCTGTATTTTATTATTTTTATAAAGTCTGAAGGATTTGTTATATGCTGAGTGATATGTCAAGTAGACACCACACAAACTACCATTTCTCTCTTAACTCAAATTTCCACCTGTCTCAAGTATAAAAGGTTCCTGAATCTATTCACTACTCACTATGCAACAGCTTTTTGTACCTATCAGTTTCTAAATTTATATCCAAAATTTTAAATCTAAGATTACTCACAAACATGCTTATTTTTTCACTCATTATTTTCAGTTTTCATGCCAGTGCATTACTATAAAAATGAATGTTTATCTATCACAAGCAATGCAAAATATGTAACCTGCTCAAACAGGAAAGAATCACACCTACATTTCTACTGACAAGCATGGTTAAATAAATTATATGCACAATAATATGCATAATGATGAGGAAAATCTGCATCAAAGAAAGACAGGGCACACTTCATACATTCAAGGATCTTTTTTATTACCCATTTTATCACTTGTTCAAATATGACATTTAAAAGAAAACTGCATGACACTCAATGTGATACCTGTGTGATCTTAAACCACAATTCTAATCTTGGTTTCTCAAGATGGGGATTACCAGAAAAGAGGACAAAACAAAGAGAAATTGAGGAGAAAAGATCAAGTAATGTGGGTCCATATACTAAGGTGCTCTTTATATGCCATGAATAGGACAGAAAGAGAACAAGTGTTTTCCAAACTTTGGCGCTGGTTCAAATAATAAGTGTTTCAGAGATGATCTGAGGTAGCAACACAGTGGGAACATCTACACGAGATGCTACATCACTGTGGCTTGTTGCTACAAGGTCATAACATCAGTGGGCACTAACAAGTACTAGTGGGCACTATGCAAATACTAAATAAGGGTACAGTACCAACTGTGCAGTGGTGTGCCCATGTAGACATGTTCACTGAGGAAGAAACAGCCATAATTAGAAGGACTTAGATGTTGTAAATTGAAGAATGAAAAATGATGGAGAGACCTGAGAATTAAAAATAATATTTTTTTAAAAAGTAGAAAAGGAACATTTTTTTGCTGTGAATCACTTTCTAAGTATAGCAGTGCTATGTCATCCCAAACTATTGATTCATTTGGTGAATAGTTTCAGATTTAGATTGAGACATTTGGAAATAATTCATTTCTACATTTTTCAAATAGAATATTTATACTGGGGAGCAAAGGACCAGATCCAACCTGAACAGAATGTAAGTGGAACTTAAGCATCAACGTCAGAAAAGTCTGGATCTGGATCAAACTTCTTCCAGTTGCGACAAAACAGCTTTCTTCTATTTTGCTCTAAAACAGTACCTAGCATCTCAATTTAAGATTGCGCATGCTCAAACATAATCTAGATTGTCACTCCCCAATTCTGAAAGACCTGATTCTAAAAGCTTCTCAGCTTTATGAGACTTGAACTCAGAACACCTATCTCCCAGTTGCCTCCTTTCCATTGGTACACACCCTCTTCATCATGTTGGAACCAGACTAGGATGATTCAAGAGGACATGACTCATAGTGCCCAAAGAAAAGTATACAAAAAGGAGCCTGCTTATGAGAACCAGACAAGAAGGAAAGAATTAGGCAGTAATGTAACTAGGGGGGAATGAGTGGGGCATCATCCCTGGCAGTGTAGAAGGGGCATCAGAACTGTAGCTCCTGAGCTATGATAGCACAGCCTGTGTCCAAGAAGGCTGTGTGCAAGGAGGTGAGACTCACTCTCTAGTGCTTGGCACTACCTAGGCAACACAATTCCTACTTGCGCCTCTGGGAATGCATCTGCATTACTTACTATGCACTGTACTTTATACAGTCATTGGATAAAAAAAGAACAAGAACCCTGGAATCTGGGGCAAGAATCCAGGCTGCTCCCTTCCCAGGGGAGTGCCCACCTCACTGCACTACAGAAAGACATTTCCACTTTCTTGTTTTCCTAGTAGCTTCACCTCCCCTCTTTCAGGTTGGTGGGGCATAGGCTGGGCAAACCCTAGACCAAGGCCCAACTTCTCCCTTCCCTCCTTCCCATCCTAATGACAGCACCAGATCTGGGACGGAGGTTGGGGCTAGGAGAAAGAAGCTACAGACATGAAATGGTGGCTCCAAAGTGGAACAAGATCCCCCAACCCCCTGAACCCAACAGAGAATGTCTGTTGGGTCAGGGGCAGGAGAATCACTTTAATTCATAGTGCTTCCTATGAAGTGCCATAAGTTACAGCAGGGAGCATCTGTCAGTCCTCAGTGTAAGAACAGGACCAGCAGCCAGGAAAAGTTTAAAGAAATGGACTTCGGGAAGCCCACAGACCTTTCAAGGAAAATAACTTAATTCAAATCACAAAGATGCAATGCAGATCAGGGAGGCAGCAAAAGGGACAATAAGGGACAGAATACTTGAATTGCAGTTTAACATAGGAATAAGAAAGGAGCTAGCACAGTTATATTGACCGTTTAACTAGAGGGATCCTGTCCTGAATCAGAGAACTGATCATCTTGGCATTGAAAGGACTGATGTCTGGAAAGATGAAATGACTCATAAATAAATAGTCTGATCAAACAGCTAATTGGAGGCATGACAGACACATTTGAAGGAAAATATAAAGGAAACAGGCACATTTTGGGGGTGGCAAAGTGAGCTGTAGTAATGGGATAAAAGTAACAAGAGTAAAGTAACATATCATAAGACAACCCTTTAGTAGAAGTGGTGCTAAATCCTGGAGCTGAGTAGCATCTAACAGAAAGGGAGAAGACCACATTGCTTAGTTCATTTAAATGTAAGCTGAATGAGATTTTTTAGAATAATATCTCACTGATAACCAGACAATGAATACATAGGCTATTTCCTTTCAAATTTCTCTGGTGATGCTGTGTTTCAGTCTAGTCAGCTTAATAAGTTATTAAAACAGTAATAATTCAACTCACTTCTGCAGGCCATAAAACTTCACATGCGAACCAGCTGATGCAAAATCAAAATGATTATGTATAGGGATATAAAGTTTTGTTTTTGTTTAAATAAAGCTTGGCGTAAGTTGTCACAATAATAGAGCTTATCAAAATTATCACAGTTCTCTTCCCAAACCTTCTTCAAATTATCTTCCTTGGCAGTCCAAAAAAAAAAAAGTTCCCAAAATCTAAATCTTTTGAAGAATAGCAGAATGCTAGTTTCTTCAATAAAAACAGTGAGACGTGTGGCATGGAACTTCCTCAAGATTTTAGCCCTATAATTACACTGTTGATATTATAAAATAAGAAAAGATCAGTGGTTCTAATGCTCCTAATAAAACTAGGCATACTGGAGCACTTTTGTAAGCAATGGTGTGTTTGTTTGTTTGTTTTAAAGAGAGAACCCAGCTATAAAAAGGATCTGATGGGATGTATGCACCTCATTGAACCTGCCTGTAAATGACAATATGAGAAATGACAAAATGACTTTCAGAACACAAAGTATCAGTAGTACATGCAGAGGTTAATTTTATACAGGAATCTATTTGCATTACAAAGAACATATTTGAGCAGGCACAAAGAGAATTATTAAAAACATGGGATAGACAGAAGGACATTTAATAATGTTACTGAAGCAAATGATGCAAAGAAGAGAAAAAATGTGGAAGTGACATATTTAATATTTATTGGTTCTCAAGAACAATGTCTGACTTCAAAAGAAAACAATACTGTTTCCAAAATGTTATAAACAGCCAGCTGTAAGGGAAAGCACTATTTTCTTAATGTATTCTTCCATGGTTCAGTTTCATGCTGAATATTTTTGCCTAACAATTAGATGCAATATTTACCCTTTTTGGCTTCTTGTAATTCAGATTAGGCAAATCATATTTAGTTGTGACAGGGTGCATCTATACGAGACACTACTGTGCAGTAGCAATGAGCTAGCGTGCAGCAGCATTCCCAGGTACTAACTGTGATGTGACACTACTGTGCAGTAGTAATGAGATACTGCACAATAGCTCATTATGACTGCACAGTAACATCAGAAAAAAGCCATGCAGGCATGGCACTGCACAATAATGCCAGTTACTGCGCAGCCATTTACTGACTGGGCAGTAACCACTGTGCAGTCTACTGCTTGTGAAGACACAGCCACAGTGATGACCAGTATTAAATAGACATTCTTATACTGTATAGCTACCTGGCTTTGAAACCAGTTCAACAAAATTAATCCAAAAAGATAGTCTCCAAGGCTATTAAGGCATTGATTTAACAGTTGCTTAAGCCTATGCTTAACTCCATACATTTTTAAAGTTTTATACACACCATAATTTTTTAAAGTTTTGTGTGTGTCTGTGTCTGTGTATAATAACCTTATAAAATAAACCTATGTGTGTCTGTGTATATATATTTTATATAAAAGGAATAAGATGCAGAACAGTGGATATCTATCTATCTATGCACTGTTCTGCATTTATTTCTTTTATATAATATATATATACACAGACACAGACAGAGTGATTTTATATATATATATATCTATAGATAGATATATATATATATAACATTGAGTAAATGCTTAATTTAAACACTTGGTTTATATAATCGAAGCCCACAAGAAAGTATGTTAAGTACTTTTGATTTAAAAATTGACAGCCAACAAGCCACTGTTCTGCATCTATTCCTTTTCCAAAATCAATTTACAGAACAGCCTGAATAGCATCCCAAATCAGCATAATTAGGTGATACTGGGAGGTGTGAAATTCAAATGCTAATTCAAATCTAAATTTTGTAAGGTATCTTCTGCAATTTGATCCAAAGTTCATGGAAAAATTCCCAGTGAGATCAACAGGCTTTCAACAAAGTAGTTTGTTGAAAGTACCAAACTAAATTCCTCAGACATTTTCAAGTGTAGTGTCTTGAAAAAACAAATTCCAAATGCTTCAGGCTTGACCTCTGCTTTTTAACAATATGATAATTTAGCTAGATTAAAGGATTACAGATATTCTTTGTATAGGAGGCTTATTTTATCTTAGAAAGGGATTTTTTTGTTGTTCTTCTAGAGTATTCTTGGAGAAGGACAGATTCATACACAATACTGGTATGGCTGTAAAAAAAAAGTTTACAGACTTCTCTATATACTTCCATTAACGCTTGTAAATTTTTCCTTCTTTCAGACCTGAGTGATAACCTCTCAATTGCAATATTATTATTTCAGTGCCAGTTCTCCACTTGGGTCTTTGTGAGAAACTCGCTTTTATTACTTCTTTTAGTTATGTTGGTCAAGAAGGTCAAATGACTTAGAATAAGTCACAACCAGTGGATGACAGATTCAGCTAAGATAAGAATCTAGGGTTCTCCTAGTTGACTGTGTTTTAATTCCAGAGAATAGCATCTCTCTATTTTGAAAGCTTTGCCTGCATAAGGCAATAGTTTCAGAATTAGAGTCGAGCATGAACCTGAGTAAACCAACATTTCTGCTGGTGAAATGTCAGTCTATAGTTTATGAATCAATTTGGTCATGGAGTAAGGAGGCACAACTCCAACTGAAGTTACTGGGAGTTACAATTGACTAGGCAAGTGCTAAGATTAAGTTCATTGTCTCTAGCAGGGCAGTGCAAAGATCAGCACAATGGAGAACAGGGATAGAAGTATTCGTCCATTTAGAAAAGATATATAATGACCCAGCCCTGGGTACGACCGTAAACTGCATCCAACAGGAGGGCCTGGTGGGAACCTGGTGGGGCTACTTGTGGCAGAGTAGCTCCTATCAAATACCACAACATTGCAGCCTCCAGAGTAAGGTAAGTATAGGGTACCTCAAAACTCTAACCCCCTCTGCCTGTGGTACTCCTTGACTGGAGAACAGATAAGGGGCATCACCCAGACAAAAATATGCCCTTGCTGAGGCATTAGGCGGCTTGCAGTGGTTCTTATCTGTTGCTCTCTGGCAAAAGCTACAACCACTGAGTTATTGAATGGACTTCATCTGGCATTTGTATTCTGTCTCCATGGTCTAAAGTAGGGATGGTAAGTTTTAGGCAATATCCACTTCTTCATACTCTTATCTAGGCAAATGCATCAAAGATCTTAGTGACAAGACCTCATATGTACACTATGATCCAGAGGATTGATGGTTGCCTACCATAATGACCCAGCATGCCATGATTTGGGTTTAGGTAGGAACAGCATACTTTAGTCAAGGGCCCTCATTTTAAGGGGTAGAAATGTTGTTGTCCATGGAATATATTGGTGGTCTTAGTAAAATATCATCAGGAAACTTACAGGGTGCATCCACATGTGCGCTGTACTGCGGAGTTGATTAATTAGCTCTGTAGTGAAGTAATACAGTCTACATGTCTGCCAGTATTAGGACTCAGTAAATTAATTAACTCCACTGTAGACTAGTAGTACCATGGAGTAATTTATTCTGCTGAAACACATGTGCAGGCAGCAACTGATTCTGGTGGGGGCATGAGGATGCTAAAGTGTGGGGGCTGCCTAACTCCTAGTCCTGCACTGTAGCACCCTCCTGCCCCAGCCAGCCCCTCTGCTACCCAACGCTTCCACTCAGAGCCTGGGACTGATCCTCCAGGCCGCCCTGCCAGCCCAGTGCTCTTCTACCTTGGTTCACATTGCTGCGATCCCAGGTGCATGTGTAAACACTGTGCCCATGAAGAGCTGATTCTGGTATGAACTGCACAGGAATTTATCTCCTCGCCATAACAGCACGTATAGCTGCATTCACAGATGAGGATCTTTCACTAAACATAGGAACTGCTGCATAGTCATTGGGATTAATGCTTCTACCTTTCAGACAATTCTATTTAGTCATATTATTTATGGATATATAAAGGCAGCTGATCAGATAAGTTGATGGTTCTGGAGAAGGATTTACTACAGATAAGTGAGGGATTAAATGGTTGTGAACTACAGTGGCTAGGTAGATGAAGGTGGGCTAGAATACTTCTAGTGAGGATATGACTGAAAGGAAAGAAAAGTAAATGGACTGAGGAGAACAACAGGGAGCCATATGAATATTTTGATGATCTCTCAATGGCTTAGTAGGCATGGATTGAGGTAAGACTGAGAATCAACAGATGTTTATTGTAGCATTGGGAAAAGGGATGTGGTGGGGTGAAGCCCCACATAAAAGGATGTGTTTTGTAAAATTATGAGACACTTTCCAAGTTTTCGAAACGCATATCATCAGTATGCCATACCCTGATTTTAGTTTTAAACTTTACAGGACATACTGAGACATGCTGATGAAATTCCCCAATGAAACAGTTCCATTGGTTTCTGCATTTTTTCTTTTGATCCAGCTATCAGTATCTCCTGTGGAAAAACAACAGATACTTCCTTACAAGCTCTAGCTGCTGTGCCCATAGTCATTCCTCCTTCTTGTGCTGTCATGCTTGTGAGACTAACTGTAACCAGTGTCATCTAAGTTCCATTTAGACCCAGTGATCCTCCTGAGAAGATCAGCCTGTCTCTGTGAATCTGTTACCTGGTCTTCTGGTACCTCAACTGACAGCCCTTAATGCATTTTCTTTCCTCCTTTATTCCTAATGTTTATACATATTACACATACACTATGTGTATGTCTCAAACAGCTGCAAGTTCAGAAACAAAATGGATTTAAAAACTTGTAACTCTCCAGTTTTTATTAAAAACAAAAACAAAAAATCCCTTTTTCCTTTAATCTGAGAAAATAAATGCACTCTTTCCATTTTGCTTCCCTATAGAGCCCTTTGGATAGCAAAATTAAATGACATATTTTTAGAAACATATTTCTTAGTATTTATAAATTTAAGGAAGAAACATGGCTTTATATAACTGACTTTATAAAAGAACTTTTACATTTCCAGTCTGTCAGAAAGTCTTGCTTCTGTCTGCCAATCGGTGTCAACAGCCAATCATATCAATGTAACTGGACATTTATTTCAGAAATTAAATTATACTCTGAAAAACCTTATTGATCATGACAAGTGATATTATGTGATTACCAACTGAATAACTTCAAGCATATGAAAAACCTCGTCAGTGATTTCTTTATAAAGCCATTTTCCTGGCAGGAATGTGGTAACAGAAAATGATATCAAGTAAAATAGTCATGAAATGTAAAAATAATAAGAATACTAATTGATCCTCTAGTAGTACCTCAATATGTAATTACATAATACATATTTTAAGATGTCTCAGATTGCATATCCCCATGGCAGGCTACTAATTCCATGTGGAGAAATTTCTAAGCAGAGGAAATTAACATACTAAAAGCCGAATTAAGACAAAAAGGCAAGGGGAAAGATCCATATTAAAGATAATCCAGATTTCACTTTTCTTTTGTATTCAGCCATTCTAGGGGGGTCTTTCAGGTCAGTGAATGATTTGTTCTGCAATACCTGTAACTGTACACCATAGGGTAAGTGAAAGGCAATATCCTTCATAACTTTGAAGTGCCTTGCTTTTGTCAGTTCATGCCTTACCAATAACGTGATATAACTATACTTTTGAGAATAGTATTATTAAGCTTAGATTGATGCAGAATTACTCAACCTGCCTGTGTACCTAAAGGGACTCAAAAATTGCCAGTCAGGCGGGTAGTACTCATACTTATTACTGAAAATAAATACCCAAGCTTACATTTAATGTTGCTTTGTTGATTAATTTGTTTCATAGTCATTATGCTTCTCACTCATTCATTCAAGCAGCATTCCACAAAACTGATTGTTACTGCTGTTCGTGTAATGTGGTCCTATTTCTCTCTCACTCTGGGCAGGTGCATCAGTCCAGAACTGTCAGCTGAGGTCACGCTCCCTTTCTGGTGTAGCCACACCCCCTTTTACAGAGCCATGTACATCTGGACATCTTTACAAAAACTGCTGCTCTGCACGATGCTGAACAGACCTCAATTCTGAGGGGCAGCAGAGAAGCATAATGGATTTTGTGGAAGTTGCAACACTTTTTTAATTACTTTGCCCTTTTTAATGTCTTTTTGATCCTGTTTAGATGTAAAGGCAGGGACAAAGGAGAAGAGGTAAGAGGAAACTAGCAAGCACAAAAATGCCAACTTTTTTGTGAATGATTTCATCCTAAATCAAATGATTTGCATGTAGATATGGTGTGGCTTTGCAGGACTGGGGTCAATGAATACAAATATAATGATCTGCAGCCATATACACATACAGACAATACCATCACCTATGGGGATTGAATATGCATCCTTCAGCACCAAAACCACAAACCTCTTGCATTTGATCTCAGAGAGAGCTCTATTTGGAATAAGAAAGAGCAGATCATACTCTTACTAGGACTACTTATTATAGAGAGACATGAACAAATACATCACAGGCTAAATCTGCAAAGGGGTGTTGTACACTGCAGTGACTAACTTTTAGACACCACTGCTCAAGGGAATTCAAAGTCCCAAATTAGGTGCCCAGGATACCTATGTAGTGTTAGGTGACTAAGAATGGAGCTTACTCCACAGGAAAGTACCCTAGCCACTAAGCCAATTAACTGCTCCTTGGACCAGAGAGAGGGAGAGAGATAGAGAGTGTGAGATGGAGTGAAAGCAAGCAGGGGATTAACTCTTGTGCAGTGGCTCAGACATTTATATGTGCCATGGGAAAATCAGGTTTAAGTCCCTGCTCCTGTGAATTTTTAATTACTAGAACAAATTGGAAGAACTTCAACACAAAAGATTGAGAGAGCTTCTTCTTCCAAAGTGCTTTAGTCTGGTGATTTTTAGTTCAAGTGCCTGCTCTGAACAAGGTAGAGAAGTGATTTGAAAATAGACCTGCTGTCCCAGAAGAGTGCCTTAGCTATTGAGCTATTGCATCCAGCCAGCATGTGTGAAAAGTCACAGTCCTCTTCTATCTTTGGTTTGTGGCTTGATCTGGGGAAAGCTGGACTTTAAATTTAAGCTGGTGAAAATACTAGAAAGCAGACTTAATCAGAAATGCATCTCTGGCAGAAAGGTGGACTTGATGACCTAATCGACCTTAATCATATTTAACTTCTACAATTTTTCATTCAGCGATTAGCTATAGATGATGGATTTTCATTCGGTGATTAGCTATAAATGACAGTCCTCATTGACTCAAAGCTTCTCAGAAGGAGTATTCATTTAAGACTCAATCTTATCACTGTTGAAGATAGCAGCAAATTCCTCATTGCTGTTAGTGGCACATTGGCAAACTGCTGATGCACATATAGGTGAGTCATTGAAAAAGCACCAGTAGTAGCAAAAGCTGTGGCAACATGGATTAGGTGGGTTGTTTAATCAATCAATGTCAATTTTGGCTGATAAACTAAATAAACTCAAAAAGTCTGTAAGACTGGAACCTCTAAGAATAGATATGTGAAGCGTAAATTAGCTGCTCCTGATTCCTGCCTTTGTGACTACTTATCCTGTATGCAAGATCTCCTTCAGCAATTGCCCATGATAACTTCTCCCAGAGAACATGTGTGAAAAATATAAACTACAAGCTTGTAGCAGCTGTAATGTAATTTTAGTTTATTCTTTGCTGAAGTGTAGAAGTGTAGATAGCTTGTTTTGATATCACAAAATCAATTCAGCACTTTTGCTGTGAAAAACTACCATTTTTTGCTTTGCAAGTGCTTGTGAATTTGATTTATTGTGAATTTTGCCATTTCACAGCAAAGTAGCTTTTTGTGTATGAAGCGGCAAGTCTCCAACTCTAAAAACTGCCTTTCATGTGTATGGAAACCAGGAAAACGTATGAGCTGAAACCAATAAGGTAGATTTATAATTTCTCCCCCTTCTATTTACTCTCAGGGATTTTCTTTTTTAACAGAGTTCTTCACTGCACTAAAATATACCTATATTGGCTACTGTCAAACTATTTTCATAATTTTGAAAGTAGAGTTTCCCTGGGTTTTGCTTATAAAATGCTTGAAAACATAAAATGGAACTCTGGTTTCTGAAAAAAAAATCTTAATAGTTTCCTAGATTTTTTAACTGTATTATTGACAGAATATTGCTATTTAGTTATATAAGCATTGTAAAGGAAGGAAGGAAGGAAAGGAAGAAGGGAGGAAGAAGGAAAGGAAGGATTGATTTACAGCAAAGCTCAGGGAAATCAATAGGAGTATTTAAAAGGATTTTAATGGATGTTTTATGAGGCCCGTAAATAAATCCAACATGTAAATAAGAGTGGGCAGAATGTAGCTGTAATATTTCACCTGAATTGAGCATCCTATGAGCAGAAGTGTTATACTTACATATAACACCACTGAATATATACAGCTCCGTGTTAAATATAGAGGTCTATTCTTGTGAGGCTCATTGAAAAACCAATGCCTTAATTTCTAACTGTATGCAATTCTTTCAAGATCCATAGGGTTACATCCAGTCAAATGAGAAGGTAAGTGCACATGTAAGTCTTTTTTAAAGAGGGGTCCTCAGAATAAAAGTTCTTGGAGTATGATCCATGAACCTAACCTGCAAAAACTTAAACTGAATTTACGTAAGAGTAGACTACAGTGTGATAACTTGCAAGTATAAAATTATCCACAGAAATTCATTTTTAAGATCAGGGCCCATTTTTTCATTGTCTCTTACACATTAGAATATATCTGTTTTAACTAACAGCAACAACAATAAAGTTATAGATAAAGAGCCTTCTTGCTTCACATGTTGAAATGTAAGTGAAATCAGTAGATAATGATGTACAGATATTCATTGTTTAGCTGTACTCTAGACCTGGGCTTGCACATTTAAACAAAAAATATGTATGCACATCTTTCTTATTTCCTGCTAAAACTCTGTTAAACTTTGTAGCCATCAACTGCACTTCCTTTCTTAATATGTCCAGTTTTTCCACGTGTCAGTTCCTAACCCCAGACAGAACTTGTACATGTATACAGACTGAAATGCACAGTTTTCCTGTCTCATTAAGGAATTAAAACTTACTGACTTTGTGGAGATACTGCATCCATTTATAAATGATATATGAAATGAAAAATCCTCTCTCCCAACCTCCAGTGCACATTGACAGTACATGCTTTGCACTTCTTGTTGTCGTGTTGTTTGCTGTAATATTATATGGAACCAGAGACATCCATCATGCTAAGAAGGCTTACCAGCCTAAATGATTGGAAACAAATTCTTGCTTTTTACCCTTGGGGAGGAGGGCATTACTTTTTACTGGTTTGAATGATCTTTTCTTTCTCCTTTCACTGTACTCAGCACCTGAACTATTTGACTAAAAACAACTTTAGCAAAGGTAGGATTTCCTCTCATACATATTTCCAATTGTAGCAGTAGTTGCATCAGTAGTAGTAAATCCTATGATGTGTTAGCATCTGTATGAGTGTTTTGATCTCAGTGGGTGTATCTACACCAGATGTTTACTGTGGAGTTGCCTAATTAGCTCCATGGTAAATGTCTTGGTGTCTACACATGAGACCCTATTAAGCTACAGGAAGCTAATAAACTCTGCAGCAGGATACTACTTGTAAACACAAGTAGTATCCTGCTGCAGAGCTTTTTCATGTACAGCAATGCACGTGTAGATAATAACTAGGTTGGCTGGGGCATGAGGGTGCTTTGATGTGGGACAGTTCCACACTGGAGCACACTTGGGCCCCAGCCAGCCCCTCCACAACCCAATAATCTGGGTCATATCAGGCCTGTGTGAGCAGGCTGGCTCCCTGGACCCCCTGCCAGCTAGGACTACTCTGTCCTAGCTCAACTTTCTGTGGTCCTGGGTGCATATTCAAATAGCATACCGAGGAAAAATAAACTCTGGTGCAATAAGCTCCAGAGTGTATTTCTTCAAATTAATTGAACATATAGATTCATCCAGTATCTCTCAGATTTAGTCTACTGTGTATAATTAATTATACTATGTTTTGTATAATCTCTGGAGAATGAAAAAAAAAGCTTTGTTACATTATTACACAATCACTGGGTTTTGAACTAAGTCTACTCAAACTTCAACAATAAGATACTGCCTGCCTGTTTAATATTTTGTGCGTGTGTCTACAAATGAATTTAAGCATGCTTAAATTTAATGTGCATTAAGCTAATACCATTAAGTATTTTTGGCAGGGGTCTACACATGCTGAGATTTGGGACTAACTTTAGTTGCAAGTTACTCTATCCCTTCCATGTGCCATTGTGGCCACCCAGAGGAGCTCTAGCCTCTGGCCATATGGCTGCCACCAGTTGGCAGCCATGCTGAAGCCAGAGCCATCTTCCAGCACTTGGCAGCCATCTTAAAAGCACACCCTCCACAACTGTGAGCTGCAAGTAGATACTTCCCATGTCAGAGGAGCAGCATGCAAGAGACGCAGGAAGTACATGCCAGCTCTGCTCCTGCCTCAGCTGCACTTCCCAGCCCTGGCTCCCTCAGCTTCTGGCTCTGGGGCCCAGGGGCAGGGTTCTCTGTTCCTCATGGCTGCCACAGCTGTCCTGGTCACCTGTCACTATTTTGAGAGCCTGGTGCTTGGTTACCTTGTGCTACCCGACTCCCCCACCTTCTCCAACCACCTGACGGATGACTTGTATATGTCTTTCTGGTGCCCCCACTGCCACTCAGCAGCTGCCACCAGACACAGTGACTGTGGTCTCCTGCACACCACCAATGAGGCCGCTGTTGCCCTCCTGTTCCATCAGCCCCACCACCTCTGAGCCTCTCATGCCAGTCAGGACTGGTGGTAGCAAATTGTGATGCAGGAATGGGACAATGACCAGTGGATTGATATGTTCAAAATGACCTGGGCCATCTTTGAAGACATTCCACACCAGCTCTGGCTCCACCTAAAGTGCTGGGACATAGAGAAGCACCCAGCTGTCCCCACTGACACCACCTGCCCTGCTGCTCACACACCCTCTACCCCCTGCCTACCCCACCCTCCAGCACCACTCTCTCGCAGGTCTGGGGGCTGTGGCATACACCAGCAGATCCTGCAGGCAGGAGGTTGTAGATGTGCTCCCTTGAGGCCCAGGCTGTGGTATGGTGGGTGGCACCCAAGGGCCCTGCAAGGCTGGAGCCAGGTGCCAGGCATGCGGGGGCATGGATGGAACATCTAGTGGTCAGCCCTGCCTGGTCAGTTGCTGCTGGAGCAAATCCACATTGTACTAGGCCAGAGCCTCCAGCTGGGCCCAGTGCTCCTAGTGCTCCCAGACCCTTACTTCTTCTTGTGTGGTCTCCCAGGTGATATCTTCTTTCTTCCAGGCCAAATCCCATGCCTCCCATGCCTTTTCCCACCTCAGCTTTTGCACTGCCCGGTTCTCCACCACTGCCACCACACACTGGAGCAAGAGGGTCCAATCCCTAATGCACTGCTGGCACAGCTGGTGTGTCCAGGTGACTCCAGTAGTGGGTGGTGGTGACCCTGAGGTGGCATTCCTGCAGGGCCCTGTGGCCTCTCCCTTATGTCCCTGCAGAAGTAAGAGATAAAAGACTTTTGTGAGAATTTACAACATTTCAGAGATAAGATGCTCTCCATCAGGGACCCTGTGCTGCCTGTCCTCAGATTGGAGGTTGGCTGTGTGGGGTGCCCAGGAACCATGATAACATTTCTGAGCAGGGCTGGGCACAGGCAGCTGCTGGCTGAGCCCCCGGCCCTTCTTGCTCACTTGGGGCTGGTGGGCCACTAGGTGCTGACTACAGGCAGCCTGCTTCTCTTGCTCTATTCCTAGGGTGGGCCAGGTCAGGCTGCCAGTAGCAGATGCTGATCCAGCTCCAGTCCCCATTCACCCCCTCTCTCCCTGCAGGCCAGTCAGTCTGCTGTGCTGCTGCTCAACCCATGGTACCTGGGCATGGGACATGTGAAGCTCCTGGACAACTGAGATGAGGGGCTAACATGCTCTCTGAAGGAGGTCTTTCCAGGGAGGCACCATGGGACTCTCCCACTTCATGCTGCTGTTGCATCCCAAGCATGCCCCTGCTGCATGTGCCCTGAGCAGTGTGGAATGAGCTGTTTTGTGCAGGTAGTGGGGTGCCCAAGCCACTACACCCTGCTGCTGCTGTTCCTGCTGGTGCCCCAGGTACACCTGTGTTCCTGGTTTGAGACTCTGAGCTATGATGGTGTGAGGGCAAGCCATAGCTTCCCTGCAACCTCCACTGCTGCTGGAGGGCTACCTGTCACTGAGCTGCACATCCCTGCTCTTCACTGCCAAGGAGGACATCAACACCTTCCTCAGTATCTGAGAGGCCTGTGCCCACCCAGCTGTGGGGATACGGGCTGCTCAATGAAGTTTTGAACTGTGCTCAGCCTGTCTGCATACTGTGGGGAAAGGGGGGAACCTAGGGCCAGAGGAGTGCAGGTGAGCCAGGCAGGGACTAAGGGTAGGGGTTGGGGTCAGGGAAGGGCCAGGGCCAGGGCCAGGACCAGGGCCAGGGCCAGGGACTGGGAGGCTTCTCCACCAGTGTAGAACTTACCATGTGTCTGGGGCTGGTGAAGCTGGAGGCTTGATGTGGGGGTCTCCATCAATGACAGCATCCAGCTGCACCCAGTGTCCAAGACCTGTGATGTGTGGCAGGCCAAAGCCCAGCCAGAGACATCCGTCAGGGAGGAGCTCATGGCCAGAAGTGGCATGGCCAGTTGCTCCTTATGACATGGTATGGGGCTGTGCCAAGAGTGAGGCAACCACTGGGCAGGGCTCCCCAAGCTACCAGTGAAAGCAGCAGCTAGTGAGGTGATCAGGGTGGGGCTCTGAAGACCCAAGGTCCCCTCTTCTGGTGATGTGTCAGGGTGGGGCACAGGTGAGGACAGGCCACCCCTGCTGGTGGCATTTGAAGGGGTGTGGCCTGTCTCCTGGGGCACCATATATGGGTCAGCCCCTTCATGAAGGACTTGGTTTTTGGGGCACAACTGGACTGACAACTGAATGAGGTCACAGCCACACACAGTGCCTTCAAAACCTTGACCTTTACAGTAAACCTCATACACAGATCTTACATATAAAGTCAATAAGAAGGGAAGTTCTAAACCAATAGGAATCTGTCTATCTGTCTGTCTGTCTGTCTTTGGTGTTTATATATGTCATTATGGTGCTGTTGGTAATAATTCTGGTTAAATGTGCTTATGTTATAAGAGTGTGTCTAGTTTCTCTGACTGGCTTTTACTCAGGGAAAGAATGGGTTTATAATGTTTTGAAGAAGACTGGGAAGGATCTGCCTTAAGCGTCTCAATTGCAGGGAATTGAACAACAAGGAAACAATCAACTAGTTTGCATAGACGATACACTAGAGTACAACTGAATGTAGGTTCTAGCATCTGAAGACTCCCTGCTGTTTCTGGTGTCTACAAGAGACTTCAAAGGAGCCCCCAGTGTAAAGACACTGTCTTGAAAAGGGGACTTCCAGAGATGGGGCAGGGTGAAAAGGCAGGCAAGGCGAGCTGAGATGCTGGAAAAAGAACAGCTGAAGTTGAGACTCTGCCTAGGAGCTGACCCAAGGACACTGCCTGCTGTATTGCTGTTAGTTAATAATTTTTTTGTTTAAAAAAAGCTGCCTATTTCACTGGATGTGACTTTGTGTGCATTCCACCCTGCTGAAGAAGTGAGGTCCGTCTCTAGGTTCTAAGCCAGAAAGTAGCCATCTGGGATACTGGCTGTGGATAATTGGGTGGCTGAGGGAACTTTACGATGCTTAAGTGACGTGACATTGCCTAGACAGTGCTTAAGACACCTTAAATACAAATAATCTATATACTAATATAGTAAGTAATGGATGGTTTAAGATTTAAGATGGATTTAAGATCATTCAACATTTTAAGGTATTTGTGCTTATTTTATAATCACATATTATATATAATTTAAAAGCTTAAGGAGTGTAGATGTGTAAAAAAATGAAAAATAATGAAAAGGTTTGAAAAAAACATAATAAATAAAAAATGGCAACAGAAAAAGTATTGCTTGATACAGCACACACATACATGGTACCTATGAACTCTTAAGCAAGCTAGCAGGCAGTGCAGGGCTTTAGTCCACGTGAGACTTTATGCAAAGCAGGTCTCTACCTGATGTTCACCTGACACAGTAACAGAGCTGGCCTTAGAGAAAAGGGTGCCCTGGGGGAACTTGTATTTTGGTGCCCCCTCTGGACCCCTCCTCTTCCAAGTCAGTGGTGCTGCTTCATACACAGGCAGACAGGCAAAGGTGCTGGATGCAGTCCAGCAGGGAGGTGGCAGGTATGGTGCACTAGGCAGGAGGATGGGCAACCTCACACCACTATTACCCCTGATACATGCTCTTCCTGAGCAGTGAGTAGAGGTGGGTTCAGGCTGGGCTGAGCACCACTCCTGCCTGCGATAGGGATCGACTGGGGTGGGGCAGGATTGGGGGCAAGCGCTGCTGTGAACATGGACTGCTCACCAAGCATGTGTGTATGAATGTGCATGTGTGTGTGTGAGAATGCATGTGTGACAGCTTCTTGACCACTGTACCCTGGGCAGTCGCCCATGTCACCCAGTCCTAAATCTAGCTCTGATACACTAACACCATGTACTTAGAATAAACTTTGTGTCTGTGCCTTTTAAACATATTTAACTGAAATGTCTTCCTTTGTCTTTTTTTTTTTTTTAAATAATTTATGCTATAAGTAACTGCTCAAGTTACTACATTTTTATTTTGAAGCTCTGAGTAACTGCTTAAGTTACTACATTTTAAAATCTATCCATACTTACTATATTCATGCTGTGGATGAATAAAATATTAAAACAGAAAATCAAAACCAGAAAGCCTGCCAGCAGGATGTCCACCATCATACAGATTGCAAATGCTAGCAGGTCTACATGGAAGTCAGCAAAATAATGTTTCTGAATATTATGAAAATGCAGAAAATCACTTGATGCATAATGAATTGTATTGTGTGAACAGGAGAACAGAAGAGCAGGTAAGACATGAGGATGCTGTTCACACACATTGAGAGCATATAGCAATTACACAACAAAAGGCTGTTCAGAGATCACCAGTTTCTCTGAGTTCCATGCTTCAGCCTGCATTGAGCATCACTGTATTTGACTACTTGAACATTACAATTCTCAATCAACTCCTGTGTACCATAATGAATGTTGAAAACTCATTTGGAGGGAAAGTGAGACCAGTAGGTTTAGGAGGGTATTTCAAGCAGGTTTTGCCTATTCTTCCCTGTGGCTCACACCCATGTATAACTGAGAATTGTTTTAAGAGATCACCATTGTCTTAAAACATTTTAAAATATTGAAATTTCACTGTAACATGAAAGGAATAGCTGTAGCAGATGAATTTTCTGCTTATCTTAAGATAGTAGGAGAGAGGACTGAGACTACATATGGAGATCCCTCTGATTTTATCAGAATACCAGAAAACTGCATTTTAACATTTAAAGAAAGTGACTTAACCAAGTCAGTCTGTGGCAGTGACCTTTCAGAGGATTTATTTCAGTGCAGTTGGAATTATGATTCTTTGCCCTAAAAACAAACACTGCAATGCTATAAACAATTACATAATGGCTACAATTATCGGAGAAGAAAGCCTGTATGTAAACATAGATCATATAGATAGCAAACATGACAGTGACATGAGGAAATTCAATATCTAACCAAGTTTCTCAACAGTTTATCTCTAAGTGGTTCACTTCCTCACAAGCTCATGCTTAAGGTGGGAATGACTGTGATTCTGTTGTGAAATATGAATCTGAAAATTGGCTACATCAACAGCGGGACTTACTGTAAAAAAGACCTCTGACATCACTATTTATTGAAGAGGCTACTGGAAAACACTTTCCTTTGCCAAGTGTCACATGATACCCATCAGACACAGCTCTACCTTTTAAGATAAGCAGGTGGCAATTTCTTATCAGAGTAGTTTTTGGAATGACTACCAAGAAAAGCCAAGGTCAAATACTTCATAGAGTAGATGTTTACTTACCACAATATGTGTTTGGACATAGCCAGCTATAAGTTACAGTGTCAAGAGTGAAATAATTTGACAACCTGAAAATGCAAATTAGAAGAAAGATTAACCAAAATGGAAGGTGTTTACATGAGAAATGTAGTAGTCTATGAAATCCTCCAATGAAGTTCATAATTATAATATGCCCCCTTAAGATCACCTGTTAGCTCCACCTCATGACCTGTAATATTATTGAACCTGATTACGGTTGGGGGGTTTTTAAATCATGTACTTGAATGCCCCTCTGAAGCTATACTGAGTTCAATAGGTGATTTCAAATTGCAAGTGGACAATTTCATTGTGTTTTTAACCCCAGTTTTGTCCTAAGATTCTGTGAACAAGTTGTTGAATACACACTTTTGGCCATCAGACACAGCTCTATACTTTAAGATACATAGGAGGATACAAATGGCCACCTGCAGATCTTACAACATAGAGCTGTGTCTGATGGGCGTCATATGACTCTTGGCAAAAGGAAGCATTTTCCAGTAGCTTCTCCTGTTATCACTAGGGATCCAGGTTTTCCGTTTCCCAGGGAAAACCAGAGAAAACCATGGATTGCCCACTTTCATAGATGTTAGGGTCAAAAGGCATCTCAGTAGGTCATTGGGTCTGACACCCTGCCCTGGGCAGGACAGAGCACTAGGGTCAGATGACCCCAGGTAGGTGCTTGTCCAGCCTCCTCTTTAAGACCCCTGATGTAGGGGAGAGCACCACCTCCCTTGAAAGCCCATTCCAGATTCTGGCAACCCTTACTGTGAAGAAATCCTTTCTAATGCCCAACCTAAATCTGCTCTCCATCAATTTGTGGCCATTGTTCCTAGTTACTCTAGGGGATACCCTAATAAATTGAGCATCTTCCATTCCCTGCTGCCCCTGCCCCTGACGAATTTATAGGCAGCCACAAGATCACCTCTTATCCTTCTCTTGAAAAGGCTGAAGGCTAGGTCCCTCTGTCTCTCTTCGTAGGGCCTTGCCTGCCGACCTCTGACCATACGATTGGCCCTCCTCTGAACTCTCTCAAGATTCTTCATATCCCTCTTGAAATATGGCACCCAAAAATAGACACAGTACTCTAACTGCAGCCTGATCAGTGCCACATAGAAGAGGAGCATCACATCCCTGGACCTGTTCGTCATGCATCTGCTAATGTATGATAAAGTGTGATTAGCCTTGCTGATCACTTCATCACATTGACAACTTATGTTCATCTTGGAGTCAACTATGACTCCAAGATCCCTTTCCACTGCTGTGCTGCTGAGAAGGTCATCCCCAAGCCTAGAAGTATGTTGGTGTTTCTTTTTGCCCAGGTGCAGCACTTTGCACTTGTCTTTGTTGAACTGCATCCTATTACGTTCTGCCCATTTTTCCAACCTGTCCAGATTTGCCTGGATCTGTTCCCTACCCTCTGGTGTGTTAACTTTGCCCCATAATTTAATATCATCTGTGAACTTGGACAGAGTGCTCTCCATGCCCTTGTCCAAGTCACTGATATAGACATTGAATAGCACCAGTCCAAAGATGAGCCTTGTGGGACTCCACTGCCCATGTCTTTCCAGGTTGATATCTACCCATCTACCACCACTCTGTGGGTGTAACCTCTAAGCCAATTTGCCAACCACCTGACCATTT
>NW_017728906.1:144263570-144271504 GCF_001723895.1 Crocodylus porosus
TGTCAAGAGTGAAATAATTTGACAACCTGAAAATGCAAATTAGAAGAAAGATTAACCAAAATGGAAGGTGTTTACATGAGAAATGTAGTAGTCTATGAAATCCTCCAATGAAGTTCATAATTATAATATGCCCCCTTAAGATCACCTGTTAGCTCCACCTCATGACCTGTAATATTATTGAACCTGATTACGGTTGGGGGGTTTTTAAATCATGTACTTGAATGCCCCTCTGAAGCTATACTGAGTTCAATAGGTGATTTCAAATTGCAAGTGGACAATTTCATTGTGTTTTTAACCCCAGTTTTGTCCTAAGATTCTGTGAACAAGTTGTTGAATACACACTTTTGGCCATCAGACACAGCTCTATACTTTAAGATACATAGGAGGATACAAATGGCCACCTGCAGATCTTACAACATAGAGCTGTGTCTGATGGGCGTCATATGACTCTTGGCAAAAGGAAGCATTTTCCAGTAGCTTCTCCTGTTATCACTAGGGATCCAGGTTTTCCGTTTCCCAGGGAAAACCAGAGAAAACCATGGATTGCCCACTTTCATAGATGTTAGGGTCAAAAGGCATCTCAGTAGGTCATTGGGTCTGACACCCTGCCCTGGGCAGGACAGAGCACTAGGGTCAGATGACCCCAGGTAGGTGCTTGTCCAGCCTCCTCTTTAAGACCCCTGATGTAGGGGAGAGCACCACCTCCCTTGAAAGCCCATTCCAGATTCTGGCAACCCTTACTGTGAAGAAATCCTTTCTAATGCCCAACCTAAATCTGCTCTCCATCAATTTGTGGCCATTGTTCCTAGTTACTCTAGGGGATACCCTAATAAATTGAGCATCTTCCATTCCCTGCTGCCCCTGCCCCTGACGAATTTATAGGCAGCCACAAGATCACCTCTTATCCTTCTCTTGAAAAGGCTGAAGGCTAGGTCCCTCTGTCTCTCTTCGTAGGGCCTTGCCTGCCGACCTCTGACCATACGATTGGCCCTCCTCTGAACTCTCTCAAGATTCTTCATATCCCTCTTGAAATATGGCACCCAAAAATAGACACAGTACTCTAACTGCAGCCTGATCAGTGCCACATAGAAGAGGAGCATCACATCCCTGGACCTGTTCGTCATGCATCTGCTAATGTATGATAAAGTGTGATTAGCCTTGCTGATCACTTCATCACATTGACAACTTATGTTCATCTTGGAGTCAACTATGACTCCAAGATCCCTTTCCACTGCTGTGCTGCTGAGAAGGTCATCCCCAAGCCTAGAAGTATGTTGGTGTTTCTTTTTGCCCAGGTGCAGCACTTTGCACTTGTCTTTGTTGAACTGCATCCTATTACGTTCTGCCCATTTTTCCAACCTGTCCAGATTTGCCTGGATCTGTTCCCTACCCTCTGGTGTGTTAACTTTGCCCCATAATTTAATATCATCTGTGAACTTGGACAGAGTGCTCTCCATGCCCTTGTCCAAGTCACTGATATAGACATTGAATAGCACCAGTCCAAAGATGAGCCTTGTGGGACTCCACTGCCCATGTCTTTCCAGGTTGATATCTACCCATCTACCACCACTCTATGGGTGTAACCTCTAAGCCAATTTGCCAACCACCTGACCATTTAATTATCTGTATCACAGTCTATCGGTTTATTTATGAGAACAGAATGAGATACTGTATCTGATACTTTATCAGAAAACACAGATTTTACCTTTTAGCAGAGAAAGCCATGGTTTCCCCCTTTTGCAAAAAGCTCTGCAAGCTGGCAGAACTCCAGCCTGAAGAGCTCATTGCAAAAAGGGAGGGAAATCTCCAGCCCTGTCTGGAGGGGGAAGGCGAGGGTAGGGGCTGAGGCTTTTAGTCAGTCCCAAGGCACAGTTCAGGCACATTTTCCTTCTCGAGCCTGCAAGGTTATGTAACTGGGGCTTACATGGAGTTGTGGGTCATGGAGTTGTGGGGCAGGGCTGGGGTCTGAACTGGATGAGTGGGAAGCTGGCTGTGGGGAGCTGGTTGTAGTCTGAGGGAGTGGTGAGGTGTTGGGGGAAGCCCTGGAGTACCTGGACAGCTGCACATGGACTGCCAGTGCCACTACTGATGCAACCAGGCTTGGTGCCTCCACATGCAGCTTCTCTTAAGGGCCAATAGCACCATTCATGATTGACGTGCAGCCAACCAGGCACTCTGATAGAAAACAGGGAGGTGTTGGGGGAAACCCTGGAGTGGCCACCTGGCCACAAGTGCATGGAACCAGACCAGCCCTGGAGTGGCCACCACCACCACCACCTTGCCCACTGCTGTCCCACCCCATACCACTTGCCTGTGGAGTCATCTGTGGGAAGGCATCCCGGGGTGCATCAGCAGTGAGGAAGGCAACATTGAGGAGAGGGGGCACCGGGGAGGGCTTCACGCGTGGCTGCCGCTACCACTGCTGCACCCTGTGCTGCCTTCCTGAAGCTGGCCACACAGCTCTTCAGGCACAGCTCTGCACTGCAGCCACAAAGCCCTGCAGGCAGCAGCAAAAGCAGCAGTGCCCCTCTACAGGTCCCTATTCTGGTCCCCTATTCCCTATCCCTATGCCTTTTATTTTAGACTAGCATTGGTTAAGAAAAACAAATAACCTTGTGAGAAGCGTTAAGAAGCCAGGTCTTCTCCTTCGCTAGGAGTGCCTTCAACACAGGGCTATAATCAGACTTCTTCCTTTTCTTTCTCCTGACCACATGACTCTTTCTGACCAGTGGTCCAACTTCAATAGGATGGTTGGAAGCTGCTTTAACTTTTCTATAACCTTGTGGTTAAGGGACTCTCTTAGGAGGGAAAGGTGCAAGTCTGAATCCTCTCAGGCCACAAAGAATCAAAAACTAAGGTCTTTCTTTTCCTGGGTGAGTGCTGTAATAATAAAGGAAACCACAAAAGTAAAGATAATATGCATCTGGGATTTAAAGAATGTTTGAAGAAAAAGAGAGTAAGAATAATATGTATAAGGTAAAGATATACCAGTTGAGCTGTATGTCAGTTGTACAGTAAAATAAAGGCCCAGGCCTATTGCTGTTGAAGCCCTTGGGAGTGTTGTCACTGATTTTAGTCAGAGCAGGTCCATCCCTTAAGAAGGGTTGAAACTAAGTTTAAAAAAGATGGAACTTTTGAGTAGATATATGCAATCCTGGTAATTGCAGAGGGATGACATGCTGGGCTATATGCACTTTTGGGAGAAAAATAAACTTTCAAGGTTATGGCAAACTGTGCTGCTGACAATTTCTTAACAATATGCATGTGCTTATGGCAAAATGTATTAATGGGTAAATTGTTTATTTCCATCTTTGTAGAAATATCATTAGAATTGCCTTCTTACCAGCAGTTTCTTGAGATCCTGATGGCTTGCCTACTAATTGTTTAAGCTTACATGTTCATATTGCACAACTCTTTCAGACTTTTCCATTGATGGCATAGGACATGGTTTTCATTTGTCATCATTGTTTGTTAGAGGCATTAAGTATATTGGTGTTGCATCTGCTCTGCAAGCCTAGTACCGATGGGTGACTAATAGGTCTGTTCTTAAGGGGCTAACCATCCTATATCAATATGGTAGATTGTCTAATTTACATCTGGTGGGTATTACAATTAGGAGGCAGCTATTGACATATTTTCTATACCGTCATTTGTTTTTTTAGCTTTCAATATCACTCTAGGTCATTATGATTATAATTCCATAGTTTGGCAAAAAAACTGTTCTTGTTTTAAGGTAGAAAAGACCTTTTATACTCATATTAAACATGGTTTTGTGAACTTGATAGAAACCTACTGTCTTTTTTTCTTTTTCTTGGTGGGGAAAATAATTAAATGTTCAAAAGCTGTCTGCAAATAAGTTAGACTACAAATTTAATTAATATATTTGTGGCAATGAAGTTACTTTGTGAATATTTCATGAGTCAATCTAGTCTCACTACCTTTGATAGTTTTTTTTTTAATGAAAGCATATCAAAGTGACATGTGGGGAATCAAGTCTCACTTGTTTGCTTCTCTCTGGCTCTGGACCATTTTTGGAAAAAGCTGCAATCAAAAGCAAAACTGCAGGAAAAGTTATTCATGCAGAGAAAAACATGAACACTTTTTTTTCTACTTGTTTCCAGAAGATTAAAAAGAAATCATGTAGCTGATTCCAAAGGTAAGCCAAAATGATGTTTGTCAGCCGTTTGCACATAGCAAAAGTTTATCATTTCTCTTCCTGATTACTTGTTACTAGGATCTCTACTCTTATGGTAACCACCATTACTTTAGTGTTCAGGAAGCCCTGCTGCTGACAGATATATCAAGCAGTAAGTTTCCAGTGTTGCTCTTTAATTAATACCATTGCAGGTTAAGGAGACACATGTGAAATAATTTGTGTTTTGGAAGGCATCTTTCTGTCTCTGATTTCTCTGCTCTGAAAACACATCTACACATGCATTAATGCACCTTTTCTAATGCATATTAAATTCAGTATCTCCAAATTTAGTACCACCAAATTAATGTGCACTATGCTGTGCTAATGCTGTGCTATGCTGTGCTAAAGCATTTGCATGCTTTTTCAGTGACTATTTAACTGCTTATTGGTGTAATGCCACAGTCTTTTCATGACATTTTTATAGTTTTATAGCTGGTAGGGTCAGAAAGAACCTGAGTAGATCATCAAGTCTGACCCCTGCCATGGGCAGGAAAGAATTTTGGGGTCAAATGACCCTGGCTAGGTGATTATCCTATTGAAGACCCCCAGGGTAGGGGCCAGCACCACTTCTCTTGGAAGTTGGTTCCAGATCCGAGCTGCCCTGACTGTGAAGTAGCGCCTTCTGATGTCTAGCCTGAATCTAATCTCAGTCAACTTGTAGCCATTATTCCTAGTTACTCCTGGTACTGCTCAGGGGAACAGAGACTCTCCAATTCCCCACTGGTCCTCCCTGGTAAGTTTCTAGATAGCCACCAGATACCCTCTCAGCCTTCTCTTGTGGAGGCTGAACAGGTTCAGGTCCCAAAGCCTCTCCTTATAGGGCCTGCCCTGCTGCCCCCTGAGCATATGAGTGGCTCTCCTTTGGACCCTCTCAATGCTGCCCACATCCCTCCGGAAGTGCGGTGCCCAGAACTGGACACAGTGCTCCAACTGCAGCCTTACCAATGTCTCATAGAGGGGGAGGACCACCTCCTTGGACCTGCTTGTGATGCATTTGTGGATGCATGACAAGGTGAGGTTAGCTTTACTGACCTGAACCTGTTCAGCCTCCACAAGCGAAGGCTCCAGAAGAGATGTAGTGGCCTGTTACAAACTAGTCAAGGGGAATCAGCAGGCACTGGGGAAGTCCCTGTTCCCCTGAGCACTGCCAGGAGTGACCAGGAATAACGGTCACAAGCTGGCAGAGGGTAGATTTAGGCTAGATATCAGGAGGCACTGCTTCACAGTCAGGGCGGCTAGGATCTGGAACCAACTTCCAAGAGAAGTGGTGCTAGCCCCTACCCTGAGGGTTTTTAAGAGGAGGTTAGATGAACACCTTGCTGGGGTCGTGTGACCCCAGTACTGTTTTCTGCCATCGCAGGGGGTCGGACTAGAAGATCTACTCAGGTCCCTTCCGATCCTAGAAACTATGAAACTATGACTGTGTCCTCACATTGGTGGCCCATGTTCATCTTGGACTCAATAACGACTCCAAGAACTTTTTCTGCTTCTGTGTAGACGAGAAGGGAGTTCCCCAGTCTGTAGGTATGCTGCTGGTTCTTCCTCCCCAGGTGCAGTACCTTGCACTTGTCAGTATTGAAACCAATCCTATTCCCATCCACCCACCCTTGTAACCTGTCCAGATCTAGCTGTAGCCTGTTCCTCCCTTCTACCATGCCCACTTCTCCCCACATCTTAGTGTCATCCATGAACTTAAACAAGGTGCTTTTCACCCCCTTATCCAAGTCACTAATGAAGATGTTGAACAGTGTGGGCCCGAGAACCAAGCTCTGGGGAACCCCACTGCCCACATCCCTCCAGATCGAAAATGACCTGTCCACCACCACTCTCTGGTTGTGGTCCTCCAGCCAATTTGTGACCCATCTGACTGTGTAGGTATTGACGCCACAGTTGCCTAATTTTTTAATGAGAACAGGGTGAGAGACAGTGTTGAAGGCCTTCCTAAAGTCTAGAAAGACTACATCCACCACAACACCTGCATCCAAGGATTTTGTGACCTGGTTGTAGAAGGCAACCAGGTTGGTCTGAGAGGACCTCCCCTAATGAACCCATGTTGGTTTCCCCTAAGCATAATCTCCCCTGCTGGTCACTTGCAGATGTGCTCCTGGATAATTTTCTCAAAGAGTTTCCCCAGGACCAAGGTAAGACTAATGGGTCTATAGTTTCCTAGGTCCTCCTTCCTCCCCTTTTTGAAAATGGGACCATGTTGGCCCTTTTCCAATTCTCTGCCACCTGGCCAGAGCACCATGAATACTTGTAAAGCTGTGCCTGGGGTCCCACAATGACCTCTGCCAATTCCCTCAGCACACTGGGGTGGAGATCATGTGGACCTGCTGATTTGAACATGTCCAGCCCCATCAAAAATTCCCTAACCAGAAGGTCCTCTCTGACCCAGAGCAGAGGTGAACACAGCAGCAGCAGAGGTGAATGCAGCAGCAGCGGGGGCAGCAGCAGCTGAACCCCCTAAGGTAAGTGGGGCAGAGGGACCAGTGCAGCTGAACTAGATCCAGAGGGGAAGCCCCCCAGATCCCTCTTAACTGAGCCATTAGGGAGCCGTGCTCCTGAGCTGTGCAAACAGAGTGCACAAACAGGCACGTTCTGTAAGAGCACGCTGGCGTTTGCATCAGCGTTCGCACTGGCAGGCGAGCAGGAAGGCCCAGGAGGGAGACTCCTGCTAGTGTGGGGCAAAGGGACCACACTCAGCCAGAAACAAGCATCAACTCCTATGATGTTGTCGACACAGACTGCTGCCAGGGCCCCTGCCCATGGGACTCAGCCTTCCCGGGGCTTGTCTGAGGCCTCCACCCAGACAGAGCCCATGGGGGGGGGGCTGGTATCCCCCCACCCCCCGGCCTGCGGGAGTTGCCCAGCAAGGCCTGGGGGTGGCAGGGATTTGGGACACCTACACCTGTCCTGTAGGCACCCGCCTTAGGGCCCTGGAGGCACAGGTGAGGGAGCTCCAGGAGGAGGTTAGGCTGAGGGGAATCAGGGCTGCGGAGGAAGAAATTGACAGCTATTTTCTTTCCCTGCAGGTTTACACACCCAAGGAAGAAGCACCCCAAGAGGTGTCCTCCACTGCAGAGTGGAAGATAGTCACCTCCAGAACCAGGGCTGCTTGTAACGCCAGTACCAGTTCCTCCAGTCTGGCTGGAAAACAGGTACGAGGACCTGGCATCTCTGGAAGAGAAGGAAGGAGAGGAGGAAACCGGGCAGGAGGCAACTCCATGCTCTCCACACTCCAAGCAGGCTGAGGGAGATAAGCAGGCCAGAAGGAAAAAGCGTTGAGTGATCGTCATAGGTGATTCCATCCTGAGAGGTACAGAGGTCCCCATCTGTCACCAGGACCCCTTAACACGTGAGGCCTACTGCCTACCTGGAGCAACGATTCAGGACATGAAGGAGATGATCCAAGCCATGATCCAGCCCACCGATTACTACCACATGGTCCTAATCCATGTGGATACTAATGATGCAGCCAAGAGAAGCCCTGATCGCCTGATGGTGGACTACCATGCTCTGGGGTGCGTGCTGAAGCAGATAGGTGCACAGGTGGTTTTCTCTTCTATCCTACCAGTAAGCAAACATGGAAGACGGCATGCGACGTGCATTGTGGAGACCACCTGGCAGCTTCACGAATGGTGTCTCAAGGTGGGCTTTGGCTTCCTCGACAATGACCGGCACATCACAACAAGAGACATGCTCGGATGGGATGGGCTCCACTTTTCCCCAAAAGGTAAGC
>NW_017728906.1:144276186-144297298 GCF_001723895.1 Crocodylus porosus
TTCAAATTTGCTGATGACACTAAGATGTGGGGGGATGTGGGCACACTAGAACGGAGGAATAGGCTGCAATCAGACCTAGACAAGTTACAGGGGTGGGCGGATGAGAATAGGATGGGATTCAACCCTGACAAGTGCAAAGTGATGCACCTGGGGTGGAACAACCAGCACCATACCTACAGGCTGGGGAACTCCCTTCTCACCAGTGCAGAGGCAGAAAAGGATCTTGGAGTCACCATTGACTCCAAGATAAACATGGGCCGGCAGTGTGGGGATGCAGTCAGGAAGGCCAACCGGACCTTGTCATGCATCCACAGATGCATCCCAATCAGGTCCCCCTCTATTTGGCACTGGTCAGGCCGCAGATGGAGTACTGCATCCAGTTCTGGGCATCGCACTTCAAGAGGGATGTGGACAACATGGACAGAGGAGGGCCACTCACATGACCAGGGGCAGCAGGGCAGGCCCGATGAGGAGAGGCTACTGTGCCTGAACCTGTTCAGCCTCCACAAGAGAAGGCTGAGGGGGGATCTAGTGACCTGTTACAAACCACTTAGAGGGGACCAGCAGGCACTGGGGGAGTCCCTGTTCCCCCAAGAATTGCCAGGAGTGACCAGGAATAACAGTCACAAGCTGGCAGAGGGTATATTAGGGCTAGCTATCAGGAGGCGCTACTTCATGGTCAGGGTGGTTAGGATCTGGAACCTACTTCCAAGAGAAGTGGTGCTGGATCCTACCCTGGGGGTCTTTAAGAGGAGGCTAAATGTACACCGTGCTGGGGTCGTTTGACCCCAGTAATCTTTCCTGCCATGGCAGGGGGTCGGACTCGATGATCTTTTCAGGTCCCTTCTGACCCTAGAAACTATGAAACTATGAAACCCTAGGCCTGGCTGTTCCTCTCTTGAGTCCATCCAGAATCCCAGTGGGGAGGATGTCCTGGTACCTGCTCAGAAAAATGAAGGCAAAGAACTTGTTAAAGCGGTCAGCTTTGTCATCTGGTGCAACCACTAGATTGCAAAGCATGTCCTGCAGGTGCTTTCTTTTTACTCCCTATGTATTTAAAAAAGGACTTTTTGTTAGTCTACTGCACATCAAAGTGCATATGTAGATGCACCCTGAGTAAATGATATTATTGATGGTCTGAAGAAGTCAACACTGTTTTCACATTATCAGTAATCCACATAAAGATATGACTGGGGTTCTAAACAGAAAGAATTTTTCCTGTAAGTGAGAACATTTGAAGTTTTGAAAAAAATTAAATAGCCCTCTCCTTTATTAGGATGAAAAGTCAAAAAAAATTCAAGGATTTTTCAAACCAAAAAATATGGAGGGAAAAGGATATAGTCAATCAACTAACTTTGTTTTAATAATTTCAAATCTTTTTGACTTTTAAAAATATTTTGCTATAAATTAACATAGAGTTCTAAACAAAAAGTCAATTCAAAATGAAAACTGGGACCTTTCACAATGAAAAGGTCAAAGGGAATCTTATGACAATGTTAGATTTTTTTTTTCTTTTTTCAAGGAAAATAAACATTTTTCTTGGAAATATTTATTTCAAAAGGTCCAAAGCAAATTTACTAATAATCAAGACTCTGTGGATAATAGTGTTTGACTGAGTATGGAGCAATAGACTTTAGAAAACATGTTATTGAGAGTGGTTTATATGTAGATATGATAGGCTAAGTCAAGGATTTCCCTGCAATTGTGATGAATCCTATGCCTTTTCCTGGTTCTTACAACATAGAGAAGAGATAAAAGGGGTTATCTGATGTATTATGGGTCTTGAGGAGCTGTACTAGCTGTTTTTAGAAGGTAGGATTTACATAAATGGACTCAGGTATGGTATGAACATATTGCAATTTGAGACAGAGTAGTAGGAAGATGCACAGCTGGTGTAGCTTTATTCCAGAACAGCATATAGTATAATATCTAGTCTTCCTCATAATTATTGAAGTGCCAGTCCAGGATGTAAATTTTGTGTTTTCCTCTTTTCCTTTATAGCTACCTTCTCTTCTCTTTAGTTTAAATGTAGATGAAAATCAGGTTAGCTGACCATGCGCCAGGTCCTTTGGCATTGGCTTTAAGTTTATAATGTGTTCGCTGTTGTCCCTGTTCCCTAAAACCACTTCTTTAGTGAGGGGAGTAATGCTACTTTACATGGAAGTGGCTGATTTATACTGCCATTCAACTCTGGAGTTGTACCTAATGTTATAATGCCTATAGGGAGGTAGATAGTACTAGTCTGAAGAGCTTTAAATGTCTTTGGCTCTGAGAATGTGAGGATCTTTTTGGCTTTAGGACAAGGTTAGGTCAATCTAAAACAGGGTTTGGTGAATCTAAATGCCTATCTCTGTAGTCATTCAGAGGAGATAAATCAGGAAAAAATGGTGTGCCTGATCTGAGTATGTCCACTAGCTTAGACCAAGACTAGGTTAACCCAGTCTAGGAAAGGGTAAATCTGACCTTGCAACCAATGCCAGCATATCCTCAGGGTTAGGAAAACCCAGCCACTCACCCTAGCTCTGGGCCTGTGTTAATCGAATCCCACCCCACTACCCTGAATGGGCTATTTTAAGACCTCCAAACCTCTACCTCCCAGATTGGACATCCTTCCCCACACAGACCCATAACCCCCTCACCCCTGGACCTGCTATTCCCCATTCACACCCACCTCTCCTCCCACTCCAAGTTACTGACTCTGGTTTCCCTGTGAAGAGTGCTGACAGACATGCAGCTCCCCCTTGTAACTCATGGCACGTCACAGGAAGCACCATGAGTTACAGCAGATGTTCTTTGTTAGGTGCAGAGGGTTGGGGGATTGAGCTCCAGTTTGGAGCTGACTGTGTATCTGCAGCCTTTCTCCCTTCTCCCTCCCCCACTCCCTTCCCAGCTCTAGTGCTGTCTTCAGGATATCCTCCTTTGGGGGAACATGGTAAATAGATGCTCCCCCAATCCCTGATCTACTCTCCTGATATACCTGTAGGCTGCTACCAAGTCCCCTCGAAGTCTTCTCTTCTCCAGGCTAAAGAGCCCCTAGTCTTTCAGCCTCTCCTCATATGACCTGGTTTCTAGGCCTCTAATCATGTGTATGACCCTCCTTTGCATTTTCCTGAGCTTCTCCACATCCTTCTTGAAGTGAAGCACCCAGAACTGGATGCGGTACGCCAGCTGTGGTCTCACCAAAGCTGAGTAGAGTGGGAGGATGACATCCTTTGCTGCATACATCCTACTGCATACATCCACTCTCAGTTTAGGTATAGGAGGCTTAAAATAAGCCATGTACACCTAGACTGGGTGAAGCAAACTGTTGCTTATGTTCAGTTTGGAAAGAAAAATATCTAATGCATAACTAGGTGTCCAGGTGTTACTTGCATCTCTGATATCTTTGTGACCTCCTCAAGAGCACCTTACTTATGTCTTAGGCCCTTATCTCATGCACAGGGTGAAATTGTGTCCTACCCTTTCCAGACTGATGTTTTATGCTGAAGTCATGCTTGCAAATTATTGTGATCACTTTTGTAGTTCTGGGTTTATTTCAGCACTTGAAGCTTTGCAAATACACTTTCATAAAGCGCACAGCACTATTTATTCAAAATGAAAGCATTAAATAAAAAACAAGTTAGATAGCAATAACAGCATAAACAGAGATTTATTTTTACAGAGTAGGCAATGCCTACTCTATAAGAGCTTGGCAGATATTGCACATAATTTCTTAACTCTATTAATAGGGAGTTATTCTTTTCCAGGTTAGGGCCACCTTTTTGAGGGCCTTTGTCTCTCTAGGTACCTTAAAATAAGGGAAACCAATCAATGGTCCTCTCCCCTCAAAAGACAACAAAGGGCTTGGTATGCATATGTGGTAGGTCAGTAGGGGGCACTTCTGTGCTGAGCCACCTGCCTCACTGTGCCCCACCAAAACCCAAGCTTCAGATGCCTCTCCAGGGGCACCAACTTCTGGCCAATCCTCTTCCTGGAGCACACCCACAAACCTAGGATAACTGATGCCACCACCCAGGATCAGGTCTTTGTCTGCACCCTGTGCTGCCCAGAATACACAGGCCCTGTAGACCTTGTGATTGTGGAGCACTTCTATTAGCCTGAATCATAAAAAAGTAGTCATCCAAGCAGATGGAGCCAAAAGGCATGCCAAAGCCCTCTCAAGCATGTACCACATGTACCAGCCTGAGATCCATTTGATATGCATCTAGATTACTGTAAACTATATTTTTAGTTAAGTTTCTGGTAATTTACTCACTACCACATCCTGAGTATGAGAGAGAACTGTGGAGTCCACACTTCTGTGTGAGTTCTAAGACGTAAGACCTCTTTATTCCTAGAGGGGACACTCTTAAATAGCCCTTCTGACCTCACCATCTGTACCCAGTAAGGGACAGGTGTTACTTTGAATTACCAATTTATCAAATCAAGAGCAAGACGTTATAAAGGGGGGGAAGGCAAAATTCTGCGTTTATTGATTACATGAATTAGACATAAAGGTTTAAGACACACCACTCATACAGACACACACAAATCATCCCACACATCATTACACTCAGACATACACAAACACAAAACAACCATTCCATTCAGACATAATAGTTACCAGCAGCAGCTGTTCAATAGGAGTACTGGGTGGCTGGCCCCGACCTATTGAGAGAAGATGCAGATAGCAGGCTGAAGTGGGGTGGACAGATGCATCTGTGGTCTGAAAAAGCAGCAGTTGAGAAAGACTCACCCAACCCAGTATATTCCACTTTTATGGGGATTGGCATCTTTTGTTTTGCACTTTGGGGTTTTTCCATACCCAATGAAGTTGTTTTGCAGTCGTTTGTCATCCATCTTCTGCTTATCTCAGCCTGAGGTCAGTTTGGTAGAAAAAGTTGGTATCTCGACCTTTAAATGTCCTTGCTGCCCATCTGGCAGGATGTGTGCATTCCTCCTCCTTGTTATCTCTGTTGTGCCCTAGGCCTCAAAGGTATTCTTCAGTCATCTATTAATTAGTTTACTGACTGATAACTTACATATTTGGTGCCTTGTTGCTTAAAAATACACTTAAATCTTCTTTTCCTGTCTCTATGCCTTTTTCTCACCATTCACCCTTTCATGTACACTCATACATAAAGGGCATGCAGAGGTGATTCACTTATGTCAAGCAAAAGAATACAAAATGAATTTTTCAAGTTACTTACAGGGCAAGACTAACATAGTTACAGTTCACTACTATTACACTCAATGTTAACATGATCTACAATAGTTCATGCCACACAGGTGTCATTTGATGCTGGCCAATCAATTTGAAAACATCACAGTTACCTAAAGGAGTGACATGAACTTAATCCCATGTTGTGAGGTCAGAGCTCCAGATATCAGAGAAGTTCAATCCACCCTCGCATACCTGAGGCTCATGTACGCAGTAACATGGGGCAACCAGGTTAATAGACATGAGGGAGAGAGAGAAACAGGCAACCCACTATGAGGAGGGAGGAGGCTGGACTGGGATTCTTTCACAGCATATAACTGGAATTTACATTGGTTTTATTTTCTAATTTTATTCAGGAATGCAGCTCTATAAAATTGATAGCAAACCCCTAAACTATACATATAATTTAGATAAGATATATTAGTCCTCAAATACAACATGGAGCCTGATTCTGGTCCATTTAGGTACATAGTATGCATCTAAGTTCAATTAGATTCCACCCTGCGTGAGAATCTCTGATGCAATTTTAGGCTCCTGAAACCATTAATTTCAAGAATTGCTTTGACTTTATTCATCACTAATAATTTGAAATAGTCAAAGACTTTTAACAAAAGTTTTGTATTATGATCAAACATTTTGGAAACAATCACTTAGGATTTTTATTTATTTATTTTCATTTTGCAATAGCTCTGATAAGATGGTTTATATTAAAGGCCTAGGAGTGGAAATCTAGCAACCTGGCTATTCTTGATTCTGCTACGGAAATTCAGGGTAATTTTGGAGAATTCATTCAATATCCACCAACCCATTTTTCCTGGCACATGAAGGGCAACTCTTAAATTTGCTCACACACCCACTCCCCCTCTCACGTGCCAAACCTGAAAACACAGGAATGAAGTCTTGCCAAAGGTATCTTCTGCAGATCCTCTCGAACTTCTGTCTCTGCCCTGCTTCAGAGTGGATGACACAGGTAACGCTCCATTCTGGATTTCATGCTGTAAGCATGAAAGCATCAGGGACACAATGTAGATATGCTCTTATTTGCTTTTTCCCTGATTGCACTTCATGGCCAGATCCACAGGAGCAGGGGAATGCATTTACAGCAGCAGAAACAGTAGCAGCCCAAATTTGTGCCACCTCTGTGCCACAGTGCATGCCCCTGCCTGTGAGCTTTGCAGCAGGACACATTGTCCCGCAGCTCCATGTCCTGCAAGGGGTGCTGGCTGGAACACAGGGTGCCTCAGTGTGGGGCTAGCAGGCAGGCAGCCCCTGCACTGGGGCACTCTGTACCCCAGGTGGCTGGGGAGCAATACATGGAGCTTGGGGAGAAGGCTCCCCCTACATTCGCTCACTGTGGAGCCCCCACACTGCAGCACCATGCACCACAGCCAGGCACTTGTGAGCTTGCTGGGGTGAAGTGTGCCTTGTCTCACCATGCCAGCATGGGGGCTGCACTGTGGAACTCCCATACTCAAAGATACTGCACCCTTTTTTAAACAACTATTGTAAATTTTAGCCCTGGTACTCCATAAACATACTTTTAAGCAGTACTTCTGTACCTACTTAGATATAGCACAAGCTATGCATAAAATTAGTCCAAAGCCAAAAGACTTATGATTTACTATATAATTCATTGGGCTAGGCCTCAGCAGAGTCAAGAGCATTTCAAGCTGTGGTGACCCCACAGCTCAGCACTGCTCGGTATGTTTATATAGTCCAGATACCTCTCCCAAAGAATCGGCATGCTAATTAGCCTTATGCTTATGACCAGAACTAGGTTTTTTTTGTCATGACTACTGGGACCTTCCAAAAAGTTATGTGCAGATGAGGCACAGGACAACCTGGTCCAGCTTCACCTCATGGAGGATGAAGCCACACTAATCATATGTGACAGACTGAGAGAGAGGATGACAGAGGGATTCTTGATGAAGTGTTTGGGGCCCTGTTTTGTGATGTTTGCCAGACATTTAAGGCTGGTGCAGAAACAAGATTAATTGGAAATAGAAAGAAAGGTGCAGCTTAGCTGTGGAAAGTCAAAATCTGTTCAATGCAGTGCCTTACCATGACTTGAAAAAGAATTGGATAGTGAGGAAGACTGCATGCAATGGGCATAGCATGTATTTTATTAACAAAGGATGTATTAATCTATTCTTGTGGTAGGTTTCTGTCATGTTTGCCCACTAAGAGATATGTGTTTTGTAGTCATGCTCAGTGTTGGCTGCTTTTAATCAATTTCTCAGTTTGTTTCCATACTGCTTCTGGTAATAGTTTAATGATAGACAATGTATTCAATGAAAAGGCTTTCCCTGTGTGAGAATATAAAACGAGGTGACTTTCCCCCATGCTGACTGGGTGAAAAAAACCTTGCCTTATATTCAACTAAATATGGTAATGATTACACTATTTCCTAGGGGGTTGAAACGATCTACAAAAAAGTATCTCACATGAAATTTACTCTAGGGATACAAAAGTTCTATAATTGCCCCCTCACCCCCAAAAATAAAAAAAAATAAAATAGAGGCAATACAGCCTAGGTATAAGAGCACGAAACAAGCCTCTGTTAATCCTTCCCTCAGAAAACCTCAGATGTTTCAAAGGATTATTTGAATATGTCCCTCCAACCCTGCTTTTCTCTTTCTGAATTCACTGTTTAGTTTAATGTAATTGGCTTTGTGCTGGAGTTTAGTAGGTTTGAAAGTGCTAAACTTTTATTGCTTTATATTTGTCAATATTACATTTAATTCCCTCTATGAAAGCCCATTTACAAATCAAATCTATATTGCTTTAAATTTTGCTAGCTGCACAGCCTTCACTTGGCAACCTCCATTTTTTGTCAGAAAATGTAACAAACCTACAGTCATTCCTCATGTGTAGATCTATTTTTTTAAGTGTTTGTGCAGACACACACAACAAGCTTCTAAGCATTAACACCCAGTAGACCTCAAACATGCCCCCTAGTTTTTCATAGCTCCTTTCACAAGAATTATAGTCACTGTTTTCTGTTTTTCAACCTGTTCTATACCTCTTCTCATGTCCTGCCCTGAATCCTTGCTGCTGCTTGGAGATTAAACAAGAACTTGTCATGTGAAATTTTGCAAAAGCCTTTTTGAAAATCCAAATACAGAGTGTCATGTGCACTGCCCTTAGCAAACTTGTCAGTACCCCTTTATGTAAACTCCTCTCCCCCAAAACACAACAAACAAAAACTCTGAATGAAATGATCAAAAGCACAATTAATAGCTCTTAATTTACAGACAGCAGATTATGTAGGGCACCCACTGTGCCAAAAAGTAACCTAGCAAATTCTGTACAACATTTTTTTCTTAATTTTCAATAATGATTTAATGCTTCTTTTCCACTTCATTAAACTGCACGAAGTAGTATCATCTGACATACTTAGTAATAACATTGGATTAGCCTCTCTGCAGAAGCAGGCCAATCAAATACACATATAAAAGTATTGAAATGTTTAATTGGCTGCAATATTAGCAAACGCTTCTAAGTATACAGCTGATCCTTAATCAGAAAATAGTAATGAGCTGTCATTTGCTGTTATTCACTCTGAGTTTGAACATCACAGCTCTGAGGCAAAGAAAATGCCCTCCTTTTCTTCTAGTGCCCCAACTCTGAAAAAGCAAGGAAGAGAGACAGAGCAGAAAATGGACCCCATTCATGAATGCACAAGGCTATTTCTGAGCATTGTTTATGCCAGCAAAAATTGCATAACTCCCATTTCTGCACAAATTACATGTTTTCTATGCTTCATTGGACCCCTTTTACATAGAACATAAATGGAGCTTTTGCATTAGGTGGAACAAAGATTGCCATCACTCATTATTAAAGCTGGATAAAAAACACTTGGCTCTATCCAGGTTTTCAGAAAAAGGCAAAAGACTTCAAAATCCTCCCCACTTCCCCCACCTTTCTTTTCTTGCCTTATATCCATTCACTTTTCAGAGGGCTTTTTTTGTCTGAAGCAGTAATGGATTTTCTCCAACCGAAGGTGTTCTAATTGCTTAAGAAATAGTATGGGTGTGATCTATTGGGAAATATTGCTAGTTTAGGCCTTGCAAAACTCAGTGAATGAGGACTACACACAGCAGGTTGGTCTATCCAATGGAAAGGTCAGCCAATTGCACAAAACCAAACAAAACCTCTGCAGCTGTAGGATGTCGAGGCAGTGGAAAGCTCATGTAAAAGGAGCTTCAGCTTCCTAAATGAAGTGCTCCTAAGGCTATCCCCATTCAATTCCTGCTTGATGCTGTAGGCTGACATTTTCAAAAGTGGCCATAATTTTTTGGTGCTTGACTGGAGACTGATGTTTAAACATGCTGATTGCTGTGTTGCTCTCACACCAGTTGAAAACATCAGTGAGTTCCTAGCACTTTGCCAAATTAGGCTTACAGTCTCACAGCAACAGAGGCACCCCAAATGAGTGGCTGTTATTGCAAATTAGGACTGATGCCCTGCAGGAGTTATTTCAGATCTCAAGTTGGTGTGCTACCCATATTAAATGAAAGCAACATAATCATCATGGCCATGAACATTGCCATTATCATCAGCATAAGCATAATAATAGTACCAGCAACAATAATAACACATTAGCATTTCAATATATAGGAGATTCTCCTGTGTTTGTGTGTGCATGCACGTGTTCATATATGAATACATACATTCATGGAAGGTTGAATTCCTGTCCTCTATTTCTGAAGGTGTAAAGGGGTCCTTCTCGCCATTGCCGTTGCAGAAGGATTATCTAACATTTTTTTCCAAGCCCCTTGGTTCGCCATTTAATTTGGAAGAAGTGAGTATTTGTCAGTCTGATGGCCTTTCTCTTTTTCCCTGGCTGACAGGTTAACACTTTTAGGCAGGGAGATATTGCTTGCAGGTCATATAGTCCCTTTTTATATTATTTCTTGGATAATTAACACTTGAAAAATTCCTACGGTTGAAGCAGAATAAACAAGCAGGTTTGCCAGGGCAGCAGAACTAGTCAAGACAGATGCCACAGTTATTCTTCTTACAACTGTGGAAGCTGTTGTGTCTCTCCTCCCATTAGCAGAGCCACTGGTGCCTAACAGGAGGATTTTCAGTGCAGAACTCTCTCAAGTTAAACTGCACCTACTTTCCCTCCTACTAGTCTCCAGCACACATCCTTTCATTGAAAAGCACACAAATTACCCATTAAGGTTATTTTTATTATTAACTTCTGTTTATTTGTGTAGGGGCGCCTCACATATTAGCTGAGGTTGAATCAGCCAGTCCCTTTGGTGTCTTCTCAAGAAATATTACCTTGAAATTACTATATTTCATTCACTGACGTGGTAAAAAGAACCTAATTATTCTGACAATTTTATCTAAGGCTTGCAGATTTTATGTACCAAGCATATAAAAAATAGCTTCTTGATGAATAGTTCTCTAGGAGTACATTTTTTGTACATATCATCTGGAAGAGTTCTTTTGACACAGAGATATGTAATTCTTCTAGTAGCTGATAAATGGAAAACCTGCCTTACTTCAGGTATCTGTGTCAGGTATATGTGTATGTATATATATATATATTTTAAATTGAGATATAGTGGGTTTTTTGTCAGTGCTGTGAATGCTACTGAACTAACTCCTCAGACCTTCCTGGCTCTCTCTCATTAATGAAGTAGGGTCTGTCTTTTGATCCTCAAATGCCCACTCAACAAAAAATTGCCCCTCAAAAAGTACCTCAAATCTTTATTATTTTGTAGCTGCAAAAACTAAGGACTGATCTAATGTACTGAATAAAAAATAGTATTTTTTACATTATATATATATTTTTTTAAATGTCAAAGCTGCAAAGTAAAGCACTCAAAGGCTAGGACATGAGAATTTTCAGATGCCCATGAAATTTCATTTTGGCCACTGTGAAGTACGTGGTAGCACCAGGATTAGAATCCAGTTTACATTCATTTCATTTTAATTCTTTAAATTCAACAGAAAAGATCATCTGTTCTTGCAACTTCCTGTTTATCTAATGCATTGTCCATCATGTGCACTGAATAAGCCAGGAAACCCGCAGAGCAAATGCTACTTGGTGATGTAATTAAAGACTGTATCATATTACTCATGCATAAGGGAGATAAATTAAGGCTTCACCGGTGATCTTATGGTTGATGACTATCAGGCCATCAGTGAGAGAATAAAATAAAAAGATTACAGAAACAGGAAGCATGATTTGAACAGCAAGCTACTATAATAAAAAGTAATGTAAGACAATAATCTAAAGTAACAGAGACACTGTGCATAGAAAAAAAAATCTTAGGATATATACAGATGTTCATTTTTACCACAAGGAATTTCTTTACATCTCAAGAACCTATGTGAGCCTTTACCACAGCTCGACTCCTCCTGGTGCTCTGGAGAAGGTTAAACTGGGAGAAAAATGTACAAATGCTCATTCTCTCAAGAGAAACTCTCCTGTGAGTGATTTAAACTCAGCTGTTCCTGGGTTATCTTTCTCCCAGAGTTGCCATTTTGGCTCCTGGGAAAAAAAAACAAACCTTGAATACCTGTACACTTTTGTTTTCTACTGGGAGAATGATGATTCTCACTGTAGAAACTGAACATCTGTATATGGTCTAAGACTAAGCATGTCAAAGGGATGTGGTTCTTATACTGATGTTTATCAAAATGTATCTTTTATACAGAGTTCTAAAAGAGAGAAAAATAAAAGACAGAAAAACCCCCGCCCTCTAAATGAAGCCAGAGAATAGTCATAAAATGAAGCCAGAGAATAATCATAAAATAATCACTAATGATAAAATCTGTTAGGGTTTTTTTTAAAATTTTTTTACTAGAGCTGGCCAAAAACTAGGTTTGAATTTTTATAAAATTCTAGTCTCCCAAAAACCAGGTTTGATTTTATTTAACAAAAAATTGCCCTCTATTTTTTTCAATTAAATTGGTCATCAGACATTATATAGCAAGCAAAGAGTATACATTTCTTGATTAATTCTTACAAATATGAACAATAAAATTAGGCTCTATCTTCATCTTGTCCCTCATGTCTTGTTCCCAAATTGACTTTAAAAAATAGGGGTTTTTGGCCTACATCCTCATTTGAAATTTTCCCACCAGGAATAACAGTTTACTAATTTGCAAAACTAAAACAAACAAACAAGCAAAAAACCTCTGGTATCCTTCCTTTCTTTACCCTGTTTTATCTTTTATCATTTGGAAAACAGTGGCAAAATGTGAAAAAATTGTCATTTTTTGAGTGTTTTCTAAGACAGTTCCAAACTAGAGAGTTGCATTACCACCCCAATAGTGCTTCAAATCTCCACAGCAAATAACTTTTGACTCAGGTGGAGAACTTCCCCTTCAGGGTTTTTGGTTTTTTTCCCAGCTACAGTAACATGATTTAACATCTCACCAGCTATGTAATTTAACATTATCAATAATACCTAAAATAACAAAAAGAAACTAGGGGAAGGCATAACATGTCTTTCTTTACCCTCAATGGGCATGTCTACATATGCAATTAATGTGCACGAATTTACTGTACAACAAATTCAGGTGCATTAAACTTCTCCCAGACACCTGTCTATAGAAGTGCCTGGGTCAGGAGGAAATTGAACCCTAATCTAGGGTTGGTCTTGCCCTGCTTTGCCCTCTTGCAGAGGCTAAGGGGAGCTCCAGGCTCCCCCAGATGCCATCCCTGGGAAGACAGGGAGCTCTTGGGGCAGCCCCAGGCTGGCAGAGGGCATGGGTGTCAGACATGGCTTCCAGGGGAGAGGTGTCTCCAGCTCTGGGGGCAGCTCTAGCTGCACGGATCTCAGGGCCAACACCGAGCTCCAGGGCTGTCTCAGCTCTGAGGGAGCTCCCTGCCACCACCTGGAACTCAGGGAGGCCTCAAGCACCACCCAGCTTGAGCTCAGGGCTTAGGCAAGCAGCAGTTGTGGCCCCCTGCTGCTTGGGCTGACTGGAAACAATTTGCTTCTGGTCAGAGTCTACATGTGTGCATTAATTTAAAGTGCCATTGTCTAGTACCTGTATCTGTCAGTACTAGCAAACAGTACTTTAAATTAATCTACTGCATAGTAATTGCTACAAATGTTTAGATGGTGACATTTTACTGCACATTAGATTAGCCTAATATGCAGTAAGCACACGTGTAGACGTGCCCAGCGAGAAGCAAGAAACCTTATCAGTAAGTAAATGAGAACGATCCAAAGATCAAAGTACTTGTTTATTATTATAAACCAAGATTCTCACCAGTTTAACTTTTCTCTACCTTTGTCTCTCCACTAGACCACTGTGATTGTGTGATTTAAAAAAAGGATTGATTATCTTGGCTTGAGCCCCCACCCCACCATCTAGAAACCTGGGAAAATAATAATAATTTCTGCCTGGGTGGTCCAGTGTGAACAAACTCCTCCACTGGCAAGCAGTATTAAACTGTAACAAGTTTTATTTATAGAGGAAAGGGAGATAGGATGACAAACAGACTTAGCTACCAAGGTGAAGTATGCCTACTTAGCCCGCACTTGCAGGAAGGCAGTCAGAAAGGCCAAAGCAGAAATGGAACTTAGGCTGGCAACAAAAATTGAAGCCAAAAAGTCCTTCTTCAGGTATATAGGGAGAAAAAAGAAGGTGTGAGGTAGCACAGGACCCCTACAGGACAAACTAGGGTAGTTAGTGACAGGTAGCGGGGACAAGGCTGAGCTCGTTAATGAGTTTTTTGCCTCTGCATTCCTGAACGTGGATCAGAACAAGTATAGTCATTGGATCATAGAGAGGCACAAAAAGGAAACCAGCCCACCAACTGTTAGCACCAACTTAGCGAAAGGACACTTGGAGGGGCTGGATGATCTTCATCCAAGAATGCTGAAGGAAATGGCCAGTGTTATAACAGAGCCACTGGCATGGCTGTTTGAGCACTCTTAGTGCTTAGGTCAGGTCCCAGAGGACTGGAAAAGGGCTAGCGTGGTCCCTATTTTCAAGGAGGATCGGGTAACTATAGACTGGTTAGTCTCAGCTCTAACCCTAGGAAAACCTTTGAAAAAATTGTTAAAATTTGTGACAGTGCAGTGGGGAAAACAATGCTGAAGGGCAACCAGCACAGATTCATAGCAGGTAGATCCTGTCTGACTAACCTTGTTTCTTTTTATGACCAGGTCGCAAAATGCTTAGACGCAGGAATCGAGATAGAGGTCATCTACTTGGATTTTAAGGAGGCCTTCAATACGGTATCTCATTCTATTCTCACAGATAAACTGAGTGGCTGTGATGTAGATGATTACGTGGCAGGTGGGTAGGAAATTGACTTAGGGATCGCACCCAGAGAGTGGTGGTGGATGGTATTGACCGGGAAAGTTGTGGGCAATGGAGTCCCACAAGGATTGGTCCTTGGATTGGTGCTGTTCAGTGTCTTCATCAGTGACTTGGATAAAGTCATGGAGAGCACTTTGTCCAAATTCACAGATAATATCAAATTATGGGATAATGTTAACATACTAGAGGGTAGGGAATGAATCCAGGCAGATCTGGACATGTTGGAAAAGTGGGAGGAACAGAATAGCATTCAGTTCAATAAGAACAAGTGCAAGGTGCTGCACCTGGGGAGGAGGAATCACCAGCACAATTACAGGCTGTGGGAGGATCTTCTCAACAGCACATCAGTGGAAAGGGATCTCAGAGTCATTGTTGACACCAAAATGAACGTGAATTGTCAATGTGATGAAGAGATCGGTAAAGGTAACCGCACTTTATCAAGATTTAGCTTGTGCATGACAAGCAGGTCCAGGGAGGTGATACTCCCCTTTATGTGACATTGGTCAGGCCACAGTTGGAGTACTGCATCCAGTTTTGAGCACCACACTTCAAGAGGGATGTGGACAGCCTGAAGAGGGTTTAGAGAATGGCCGCTAGTATGATATGGGGCCTGCAGACAAAGCCCTACAAGGAGAGAATGAGGACCCTGGATCTCTTCAGCCTCTGGAAGTGAAGCCTGAGAGGTGATCTTGTAGCTGCCTATAAGTTCATTGGAGGTGGGGAGGGAGTGGGCAGCAAGGAATAGGAGATGCTTGTTTCCTTGGAGTAACTAGGAACAATGACCACAAACTGACGGAAAGCAGATTTAGGTTGACATGAGGAAGAACTTCTTCACGGTAAGGGTTGCCAGAATCTGGAATGGGTTTCCAAAGGAGGTGGTGCTCTCCCCTACCTTGGGGAGTTTTTAAGCAGAGGCTAGAAATGCACATGGCTGGGGTCATCTGACCCCAGCACTCTTTCCTGTCCAGGGCAGGGGGTTGGGCTTGATGATCTACTAAGGTCTCTTCTGACCCAAATATCTATGAATCTATAAAACCCCTTATTAATCAATAGACCACCTCAACCCACTATTAACTGTTTAAGAGAGTCAATAGGTTCAGAGTTCTCTCTTAGTTCTACACAGGGTGGACAGTGTAGTCAGTAGAGCTAGTGTAGCTCTTAGCCCAAGATTTCCCTTGCCTTACCATTGCTGGGGTGCTGCTCCATTACTGCTGTTGTCATTCCTTACCATTGCTAGGTGTGCTGCTCCTTACCACTGCTCTGCTCGGGGGTGGAGCATTGCTCCTTGTTGCTTCTCACCACTCACTGTTGCTCTTCACTGCTACTAGGGCTTTACTCTTATAGTTGTATAGGCAACCTAGCTCTCTACAACCTAGCTGTCTAAAATGCAAGTCAGTTCTTTCAGCATCTGGCAGGCACACGCTAATGCCCTAAGGATTTCAGCTCTTTAGGACTAAGTGGGTAACAGGCTCAGACTGAAAAAATACATTGCCAGTACTTTTCCCTTTATAGCTCAATACCATCTCCTTAAAAGAGCTCCAGTCTGAAGCCTCTCCTTATTCCCTTGTGACTCCTGTGCTGGGGACTTCCACTTTTACCTTAAACTTCCACAGAGTCATGATGAGCCCTGACCCCTCAGCTACATTTACTCAGTTTTCACTTACAACATCAGACCCCTTATGAACTCACAGTTTTAGAAGGCAGAGCCCGTGCACACAAACCTGACTTCCCTCGCCTTTTATATTCAAAATATAAAAGCAGTTAAAACATTTTGTTATAGTCAAAACAAGCACGGAAGAGTTTTTCCCTCCTCTGCCCGTGCCTACCAATGGAACATATGCAGATAAGAGATAGCTCAGTAATCTGACCTTGCATACTAATGGTGGCATGCAAATAAGCACCACAGAGTGGTCCTTATATGGGTACAGTAGCAATAGGCTTACATCTATGTCTGCATGAGACTTATATTGTTCCTCTCCCTGGACTCTCTAATTTCATTTCAAATTTGTATTAGGACTTATCCTGTTGAAACCTCTAGGCTTCTCCACTACTTGAAAAAGATTCACTCTGGGGATATGCTCAATTACAAGTTTTATGCTTATGTTTGAAATAGGTGTTTATATGAAGCTTTTACAAATCCTATTCATCTACCTACACAAACTTAATACCACTGAACCCTCTTCAGAGTACTAGACTCTTCAAAATGTGCTCTGTCCTCCTCCTTTCCTTGTGAGGGAAAGGCCTTTGCCTTTTTAATCTCTCCTCTTATAATACCTTTAGGGTTGGAGGTTTAGAAGGCAATGGTTTGCTTTTCTGGAAGACAAGTCAGGAGACTTTTCTATGCCCCTTTCTACATGAGTCAGAAGTGATGGTAGGTCCATTCTACCTCTGGTGTGAGTCTGGAAGCCCTGCCAAAATATAAGTACAGCAAACTCTCCACTTTTAGCATGACATGCCAGCAAAGCCAGTAATTAAGATAGCTTAGAAAAGCCCTAAATTTACATTCTAGATCAAGGTTCAGCCTCAGCCTGAACATGGTATTTGCGTGCACTCAAAACTATTTATGTTGCATTATTTCTGAGTGTAGGCACATGCATTGTGAGAGTAAATGGATGGGAGTTTGTTTCTCAGCAGAGTACAAAGCTTATTTCAAGGGTGGCATAGACATATTCCTAGAGGCCAAATGCTCAGCTAATTTACACTTGTCCAAAACGTGCATGTCTACACAGGTAAACATAAATGAAACCATAATAGTATAAACCAAGCAACATTCTACAATCTTGTTAGTTGATTTTTTACAAATTATGACATTTTCAACAAATATTTTTCAACCAGTCCCACTAAAACAGAAGTGTGTACATTCCAAGTCCCCATTTATAAATGCATTACCAGAAATTGGTGTGCTAGTTTGGAATATGAGCTACCTGTAAGAGCTTTCCCTGAGGACATACATTTGCAACCCCCATTAAAAAATGTAGTACTTGTGGGCCTTAAAAGGCATCCATTTAGGTTAGGCAGTAAGTATCTTAACTTGTTGCAATACCTATTTTCTGTCAGTATAATAGATTAATATCTGTACTGAACACAACAGGATATTTTTCACTGCCTGGACATCTCTTTTATAAATGGAGTATGTCCCGATAGATAATCTAAGGACTGCAAGAGGGAACTATTTTAGTGTTATTCTTAGAATAGGTTAGGTTCATACAAGTTTTAATTCTTGTTAAAATCATTGTCACAGAATTGAGGTGTGTTGTGCTTGCATTTTTCGTTTCCTTTTCTATTACATTCTTGTGCACTTAAAAAAAATAATTCAGGCCATTTCCATGCAAATTATACTTTCCCCATATTCATTAAATGCTCTTTACTCAGACCATTACTGGAATCTCTCCTCTCAAATTACCTATGCAGAATATTGAAAGGGTCAAAACAGTGCAACATGCTACTGTATTTCACAGAATAGAAAAGCAATCAAATTGTTCTGTTTTCTTGTTCTTGTAATAAGGGATGGTAACAAGAAAAGAAAATGGCTGAAAATGGTTTTGTTCCCACATGTTAAATAAGATAATTAGAATAAGAAATGCTACAAATTAACCCATTCTCATTACAGTTTCTATATTATAATTTCATGGTCCTTTTCTGATGCTATACTCTTGCTAAGCACATTTACATCTCATCAGTGAACAGAGGCAGCAGATCTGTTGGCGGCGAATGCTTGATTCATTCCAATTTATGTCTTCCTTTCAGCTGGGGAATCCATTGTGTGAGCTAATAGCAGGTTTCCCATTTGAAATGACTGCAGATCTCTTCACATTTGGATACGTTGCAAGTATTGTCTTTTTTTAACATGTCACATAATTGTTGTATTATACTGTTGCCCTGAGGGGTCAGGCCAATGCTCAGGATCTCAATATTGTGCTGTTAGACAGGACGGCATGGTGTACAATTGCACAAACACACATAAAAATCAATTAAGCACGCATACACTCACTAGGTGCATACACCCCTACTAGGCATACACACTCACATTAGCAACTCAGATACACACATGTTCAAAATAACCAATCTATGTTCATGCACACCTATCACCAGTTTAAGCCCATCCATACACGCATCACCAAATTTAGACAGAATTAGTTTCCAACACCTGCACATCCAATACACATATGTGGGTTACTAATTCATATACCACACACATACAATGATATCTATATATGTGTATTCACTAATTCACACACATACCACCCACATACACACAGGTGAGTTCCTAAGTTGTGTGTTGTGATGTGTATGTATGTATGTATGTGCTTGGTGTACTTGGGATACCTGGGGAAAGTTTAAGGTAAGAAAGTGGAAGTGTAGGGAGTGAAAATTGCTGGGAGTAAAAGTTGCCAGAACCAGGATTAGAACTAGTAGACTAGAGGGTCCTGGGCTGAAGAACTGAGGCTCAGAGGTAACTTTAGTTTAATTTATCTTAATTGATTAAAAGACAATACCCAAAGCCTACAGAACAAGGGAGCGATGCCGTCACAGAGGCTGGGACTGGAGCCAGAGCTACGGGGGAGCTGAAAAGGTAGGTGGGGTGAGGGAAAATGGGACTAAGGGAAAGTATAGGTGTTAAAGAAGGTCTCTGGGTGTGGGGAGCCAGACAATGGCTCCAGAGCAGCTAGAGAACCTGAAGGGAGAGGCAGTAGGTGCTGGGAGCTGGAAAAAGCTCCAGCTGTTAGAGAAAACTGCAAGACAGCCACAAGGTGCTGGAAAGCTGTGGGGGAAGGGGGAATGATTAGAGAAGGTGAAGCCTGAAAACAGAGAGATGGGCAACAGAAAATCACAGGAAAAATGGTAGGAGAGTCTGAAAGACTTCAGGGCAGTGGGAAAACAGAGAAAGGCAGTAGAAAGTCACAGGGAAAAGGCAGTAGATGGCATGGGAGGGTGAAAGGCAGCAGGGACAGCATAAAAGCAAGGAGAGGCTGAGAGGTGGCAGAAAATGGGAGATGGAATTGGGAGGAGATTGAGAAACTGGGGGGGCTGGAGCTGAGAGAGAGAGAGAGAACGAGACTGGAATTTAAGATAGGGAAGGGACAGGGATTCAGTAAAACATGACCCAACTCATTGCAAATGACAGTGGCTTTATTGAATAGGGGAGATGGTGACACAATGTCTTCTTGGTTCCCTTGCACCCACCACCCCCACACACACAATGGCAGCAGGGGTTAGAGAGGCTTGGTGCAGTGGCTGAAGTCCACTAAATTCTAGGAGGAGAGACAGAGACAGAGGGAGAGTCCAAATTGTAGGAGGAGGTGTGCAGGCAATATCTACCTATCCCAGGCTGGAAAGGGGCCCTTGTCTAGTAGGTGTTGTCCAGAGGGGGGTCACTGGCAGGGCCTCTGGGTGGATAGGTGGTGTGGCATGGTGCTGGTCTAGATGGAGAGGGCATCCCACTGGGTCTGTCTTCACTGCCTCTTTTTATAGGGGCAGACCTTGTGTGACCCTAGTGACAGGAAGCATGCCCAGGCAAGGGTCAGCCCCTGGCGTACTAAGCATGTGTGCTTCATGCAAGGATGTGCAGTTTTGGGTGTCTGTAATGGTGGGGTACAATGATAGAGTTGGTGGTTCTACAGGGTTTTTTGTCTTTCAAACACTGGGTTCTTGTCTCTGTTCCTGGGTGAGGTCAGTGGTTCCTGGATGAATCAATGTGAGGTGATGGCCCAGTCATTACAGACCATTCAGTAGAGGCCTGCTACCATTGTATTTCAATCACTCCAAATCATTCTCATTCATCTGGGAACCAATTTACATGGGAGGGGTACGTGACTCATACAGTTGCAACATGGGATGCCAGCAGAGGCACAAGATGTAGGCTTGAAAGAAAAATTGTGGGTTTTGCCACAATACTATGTGAAACCAGAACAAAGGAAATTTTCAATATTAAGAGAGACACTCAGGGCATCACCAATCTTTTCCATGGTAGATGTGTTAAAAAAAAGTGTGGGGGGGTTACCCAGTTCTGGGGGTGGGTATAGTTTATATGCTAACCTGTATATAAGGATTGTACAAGTCCTTGCCACTGTCTACCCTACCATAGAAATGAAAGGTTAGCAAGAGATCCACAGTAAATAAACAAAACAAAACAGAGAACTGAACACTATTTGCACATGTTAAAGTAGCCAAGTTTTAACTGAACCACTGGCTGAGGCACATGTCTAAAGCACAATGACCTTAGATTTCCTACTACAGTGAAATAATCCATTGCCACTTAAGCACACATTAGCAGTAAAACTGAATCTGAAAGTTGACATGTTATTCTCTTGCAGTATTAGAAAATTGGGGTGCTACACAGGGTAGTAGGTAGGGAAAAAAATGTACTTGAGGGTGCTTTGTTTACTCCCTTAGGATGCCTATACATATGTTCCAATGCATTTTAATTAAAATTCATCAGAGCAGATGGAGCATTCCAATTAGAAAGCTCCAGTGTCCTGCAGCATCAAGTGCATTCAACACCCTGTGTTTCAAATTAGTTGGGGGGCACTTTAACTAAAATGCATTAAAGAAGCTTTAGTTAAAGCACCCCTACAGCCACTATGAAATGTGGGACACTGAATACATAGG
>NW_017728906.1:144297398-144311095 GCF_001723895.1 Crocodylus porosus
ATGGCCCCAGAGGACCCAGGGCAAGAGTTCAAGGATCAGATAAACAAAGCTCAGTGTATGTGAAACTAGTCCTGAGTTATGGGCAGAAAGGAGAAGCCACAGAGTCCCAAAGGATGAAAGGCTTCTGGCAGAGGGAGAGAGAGGAGACATGGAACCACAGTGAGCAGACACAGGGAAGACTGGCAGCAGCACTCTGGCCAGATATACAAGTTTCAAGCCTTATTTTCCTTTCTGTGCTTATGTTTGGATTGGAGGAAGAATGGCCCAAGATGAGGCTGACCTGCAATAGGGAGATTTTTGTATTAGAAGGCAAGTTGACACCTGGATGGAGGATCCTCGACCAAGTGGACTGGGAAGTGGCTGAAGGGGAAGAGGAGGCCACAGAAAAGGAGCAAGGGTGATACCCCAAAGCCCCAATGCTTGTGAAGAGCTGCAGATAGAGACTGAGGGATAAATCTGGCACTGTGGATGAGAAACCAGCATTGGCAGACAGGAAAGAGTGTAATAAGAGACTGACTGTAGGCCTGGCCTGGAAGGGCTGGTGGAGGTAGTAAAGGAGATGGCCTGGCTCAAAGTCACCAATCCTGTGCCAAGAATGGATCCCACTGCAATGGAAGCCTGTGCTCCTGAAAAGTGGACCCAGAGCTAACTGGTGCAGCTAGAGAAAACTTGGGTGGAACTTGTGTATCTTTGAACAGACATGGACCTGGTCCCTCATAAAGCTGAGCTCATGTCAATTTATCCTGTCAAGACATGACAGAAAAGTCACTGAAAAGAAAGGCAGCAAGGAGAAGCTCCAGGAAACAAGTATACCCAGCCCTTTCCTGGTGAGGTATACAATTAGAGACAAAAGAGAAACAGATAGTGATATTCTCTTCCACATCCTACCTACATGCTTCAGTCTTGTAATGAAAGACCATTAATAGACAAAGATAGGCACTGTTCTCAGTTATGCCAAGTATAAACACAGATTCACTGTGATCACTTCAATGAAGTTACTGGTGGATCTCATAATACGTATGTGTGAAGGCCCTTGGACCACTGCCTGCCTTCCAACCTAACTAGCAAATAAATGTCAATATTAGTACTGATTGCCCAATTGTAATTGTTCACATGACAGCTAGGACATGAATCCAAGTCTTACTCTTACCAAAGTAAATTTCTACATTTCCATTGACTTCAGCATTGCAGACATGATCTTTGGGACAGCTAATCCCTTCTATGTACTTCACTGATCAGCTAATTTCCAGTTTTCACTGACCTAAACTAGATCCCAGCTGGTAAGCTGGTATACTCAAAGTGAACATCTCTATGTTGCATTTTCAATTCCATTAGACATTCAACCTCTCCTTTTTTTTTCTTTTATAATGTTAATATTAAAAAAGCCAAAAAAGAACAATCTGTCATGGATGTGTATGATAATTGACATAATAGACCCTAACGGCTACTTTGGAGCATAATAGACCACGACAGCTCCACTGGAGCTTATTCAAAGTTTAAGAGAGTGGAAGCTGTATGGATATAATGTACATAAGCATTTCCTATACTTGTATTATTTTATCTTTTATTAAATATTCTGGATTTAAACAAAAATATGATACATTCCTGTAAAGTAGCATTTTTCACTTAGATGTCACTGGGCACTTTGAAGGAAAACAATTAAAATATGCAGCATTTTCAAACAAATAGCAAGCAGCTATTTGTGACAAAGATCTGTAACAGAATTGTTATATTGGAAATTGTGACATTAGGAAGAACATTTCTGGAATCCTTAGTGACCCCTGTTTTTGTTTCAAATGGTTCCTTGTCCCCATCAGCAGTGACAGAACAAGGAACCATGGTTTCAAGTTGCAGCAAGAGAGGTTTAGGTTAGATATTGGGAATAGTTTTCTCACTAAGAAGGTAGTAAAACACTGGAACAGGTTACCCAGAGAGGTTGTGGAATCTCCATCCTTGGAAGTTTTCAAGACCTGGCTATACAAAGCTTTGGCTGGGATGATCTAGTTGGGGATGGTCCTGCTCTGAGCAGGGAATTTGACTAGATGACCTCCTGAGGGCCCTCCCAACCCTAACTTCCTATGGTTCTGTAATTAGCAGATGAATCAATCTCAATAGCAGCAGACAGATGTCCAACAGATATCCAAGAAAACTATGTCCTGTGTGGTGTTTGTTTTTGTTTTTTGTATCTAAGAACTGGATAAACCATAACTTGCATATTTTTCAAATAGAACTGGTTCATTTCATGTCTGTCAATTTTTCTACTGTCGCACAAGCTGTAGTGAAGGCTGTTGTAAACTACAGCTTAGAATTTAACAACATCTTAGCATTTCTGTCTAATAATGCAATATATATATGTACAAAGATTTCTCTGATGTGCTCCATGAAATGATGCCCAATGCAATTCAAGTCACCTGCCATGCACACATTCTGTCTTTAGTAAGTGACATCTAGCATGCATGTTTTCTTGATGCGGATAGCTTGGTTTCCTCTTTTAAAGAAGAGTTCAAACACTTTTTGAAGTACTAGTAGCAGTCTTTAAATTTCGTTACAGGGAGCCTATCACCAGAATTAGTATTACAAGGTGGAATTTGTAGTTTAATGCAGTTTGTTACCAGGAAAAAAATATGAAGTACTGATAGTAATTTGTGTGCGAGGAGCTTGAAATCACACCCAGCACACAGTGCATGCTTAAATTATGTGATCTGTTAAAACAGGGCACCATTGAAGATCAAGTGAAGTTTGTGGCTGAATATGTGATCCAGTTCATGGAGTTTGTACTGTGGTTTGAAAGTTGGCAGGCTTTGATCCACCAAACACACAACAAGCTGATGAATTTGATAATTAGGTCAAAGATATGGCATCACAAGAACTTTCAAACTGTCAGTGTGAAAACCTGTGGAGACAAGAACTGTTCCAGGTAATAGCTGTGAAATTGAATCAGTACAAGTCTGATCAGGCACTACAATTGTGGTTTAAACAACCAGATGCCTCCTTTTTTAGTGCTGTTTGTATTTTTTATCCCAATCAGGAGCCTCTTCTGAGTTTTGACTCTCAGCTACTGAAATCAATCCCTGGATGGCAGAAAGTGCATGACAAGGAATGTGCTGCTTACATGAACTTTGTCAAAGGGTGACAGATGTCTTTGATTGTGAGCGTGTTTTGGGCAGCAGCAAATTAAGATTTGTTATAGTCCTGGACTCCACAGTGAGGAGGGACCCTTTCTTCTCCTGGCACTGCCACTGCTAAGGGTGGGGAGGGTGTCTGTGACCTGTAGGCAGGGGCTGTATTAGGGAGGAGTTGGGGGGACAGCTATAGCCACCCCAAAATTTGCCTTAGCCCCCCCTGTAGCCACCTCTTCCAGTGCTACCTCTGATGCTCACCGTAAGCAGCTGAGTCCACAAAGGTGCAGCACTCCCAGGTGGGGTGGCTGCCTCTTCTGGGTGGGGTTGCTGAGCCAGAACAGGTCTTGGAGAGGGCAAAAGGGGGGTGGGATCAGCTGCATGGGGGTGGGCAGTGGTGCAGACACTGGGAGGGATGCCTACAGGGCACTAAAGTGACTTTCAAGATGTCTATAGACTCCCCAAGCTTCCAGCCCTGCTGAGCCAAGACCTGGCTCAACCCCCCACTAGGAGATTCTGGCATCAACCTTGCCCATGGGCTGGGGGTGGGAGTGGCATATGCCTGCTTCTCCTCCCTGCTCCCTGTCTCCCGGCCTTTTCCCCCTACCACGGTCTAAGCAGAGTAGAGCTAAGCTGGGTGAAGGTAGATGCAGGCTGCTTGCTGTAGGCTCAGGGTTCTCCACTCTGTTGGTTTTGCCCTGGAGTGGGGGGTTTATATCCCCTCCCCACTCAGAGGCAGGAGGCACAACTTGCTGCCCTTAATACTGCAGGCTGGGCAAGGGTAGGGCGGGCAGCCAGTATACAGGTCATGGGAGCAAAGGCAGCAGGGCAGAGAGACTCGAGCCTGTGGCAGGCAGTCTGCATCTGCCTTGCACACAGATCTGAAGTGGTATATGCCACCCCATACCTTTCCTCAGGTGTGCATGCAGTGGTGGGGAGGTGCTTCCCATGCCCCCTGGATGAGCTGCCCATGGCTTCATCCCATTCCCCACCCCAGCTCCAGGTCCCACTCACTGCCCTGGCTGGGCAATGCCTCTGCCCCTGCCCTATCTCTTCCCTCCTGCACTGTGGGAGCCTAAATATGCCCTCAATGCCTCTTCCTCCCCATACACTTACCTGCAGGAAGCTGCTCTCCACACTGCCTGGCTGTATTCCTGGCCACGTATAGCCATGCACAGGTGTATGGTGCCCCCTGCATCTCACTCCCAGCAGCCCCAATCAACCTCCTTGCATGCTGGAATGCTGCTAACCTACCAAGGGAAACCCACCATTTCCCATGGGAACCCAAGCACCTGTTGTCCCCTGATTGGCAAGGGCCCCTGGGCCTCGGCCCCACCAGCCTGTGCATTAATCTGCCTATGTTTCTGAGAGTCTGCTTATGATTTCCCCATCTCTACAACTTCACAAAATGCTGACTTACTATTCCAACCAATTCAGTGGGTGGATAATGTGCAATCTCAGTGTATGGACAACTGTTCATGCTGCACAGACAGAGGATATCAAGTGCAACCGCTGCTGGATATTGCAAACTAGCATTTTAACAACTGGCATGAATTGTTTCTATCAAGGTTAGCATTATTTAATATTACTAAACTTTTGTAGATTAATAAACTATTAATAAACTATCATAATATCCATTACAATTCATATTGGGTGTAAATTTATATTAATAATTTATTTTAATTTAGATTTAAAGTTAATACTTAAGATTTACTAATACTTAATTGGCTCTGCATTCTGCAAGCAGTCTACAAAAATCCCTTTGTCTCACTGAGAGTTAAATAGGTCCCTATTCATAACCTAATGGTTAACCCATTCCCCTTGGAAGGTAGATTCACCACTGTTAAAAGATCATTATAATTATTCCACTTGCAGTACCACACAAGTATAGCTATACTGTTTCAGGGTATATCCTGGGGGAGCAGCATGTCATGGGAAGAGCAGCATGTCATGTATGAGAGATCTGCTGCTTGGCAATGTAAGCCACTGATGTAGGAAGCCCCTGAGTCAGGATTTCAGAGTTCCATTCTGAGCTCAGTTGCTTTATGCAACATTTTGTTATAGGTAGGGGTCTATTTAAATCACAAAAATGAAACAATGTACCTGTGTTGGTCCCAGCATAAATAGCAAAGTTTGTGGATGTGTCTTGGATGTGCTCTGGCAGCCCATCCCTCAGCACTAATTGGCATAGAGGCCACGGTGGGAGGAGGAGGGATGAAGAGGCAGCCACCACCTTGTCTGCTGCCCTTTGTGCTGTCCCACCAGCCAGTGCCTTGATCTCTCCCGGACAGGCTCCAAGGCTGGACTGAAGTAGTACTGAGAACCGCTGGCTTCTACTGGGGAGCCAAAATTCTTTTTTTATTATTAAGTTGTTTTTTAAAATTGATTTTGCAGACAATCCTGGATTTCATGGTTTCTGTGAAAATCCACAGGATCACAAACTGAGTAGATGCTTAGTTATAGCATTTGCCCAAGTAAAGGAAAACTAAATTTCTACCTGAACTAAGGAAACCTAAGATCTTCCAAAATGAGAAAACTAAATCTGATCACCTAATCACTGACCAAACGATCGAAGGGAAGCTGGGTGTCAGCGACCATGAGCTGATCACCTTCACCATCTGCTAAAAAGCTGTCAAGTCAGTCAGCAGGACAGAGATCCTTGACTTCAGGAGGGCTGACTTTGACAAGCTTAGGAGACTTGTCGGTGAGGTCCTAAGGGACCACGACCCCAAAAGGAGGGGAGTCCAGGAAGACTGGTTGTTCCTGAAGTGAGTGATCCTAGATGCACAAGCTAAGGCTATTCCATCTCGGAGGAAAGACAGCAAGAGGGCACAGCAGCCCCTTGGCTCTCCAGGGAAATAGCGGTCCTCCTGCATTTAAAAAGACATACTGTCACAGGGGAGAATGGAGGAAAGAACCCCAAACAATAAACAGGGACCCCCTGGGGCAGGAAGCACATGAAGAAGAGACAGAAGAGGCTCCCTGCATTGACAGAAGCTGGGTCAATGGAGGGATGGTAGACCCGGAGGAGGCTCTCTTCGCTAACAAAGGGTGGAATGTTGGAGGCACTCAGGAGGCAAAGGAGGCTTCCCATCTTAGTGGAGATGAAATGGGGCAGTGAGGGAAGCTGAGGTACGCCCCAGCCAGAGGTTGGGTGTCAACCCACAATGCAAGGGGTGGCCAGATACGTAGGGAGACTTCAGGATAACAGAAGCAGGGTGCTCCACACAAGGGAAAAGGAAGACAGCGGCATGTGTTGTACAGGGCAGAGAGAGAGCTGTAACGACCTGGGGTGAAGGGCCACGGTCTACACTGACCACAACAGGTGAGACCTCAGCAGCATCAGAGGGCATGCAGGGTTGTCCATCACCCTGACATAAGGGTAGGGGAAAAGAACCAATTGGGTCCTCCTCCCATGCTTGATTTCATTAGTCTTTCCTTCCTTTACTTTCCCCCCTTTTGGAGGGGCTGGGAGATAAGGTGAGGTGATATAACCTGGATGGTACTATATCATATTTTTCATTGATCCTCCATCTTTTGTTGGAGCATAGGGTGAATTTTGGTCTCCACACTGCAGCTGAACCCTGGGTTACTGGCCCTCACTGGTATAACATTAAAAGTTGTGGCAGGAGAGATTGGGGGTAGCCACTTAGGGGATAGACAGCAGACCAATAACTTGCTGGTGTTTGTTTAGTTTTACTGAATGCTTGGGTTATGAATATAGGGCTAGCTTGGAAACCACAGAGGGTGCCTAGGAGGCACCTGGTGCTTTGAGCCCAGGGAGGGTATGAGGATGGGTAGGCTGTAGCAATAGAGCAGCATCCCTGCCAGGGCTTGGGATACAAAGGGCTGAGAAAGCAAGGAGGCAGCCTTGCAAAGGCCTTTCTCCAACAGTGGCTTACACTACTGGAGTCCTGTACACTGCTTTAAAAATGGGGCCAGAGAGCTCAGTGCATAAAAGTTAAATAATACCTGTGAAGCATGTGTGTAGATATGGGGCAGCTGGTAGCAATGATTAAAGCCATTAAGACATACCAATAGCCAGGAGTTTAGGCCTAAGACCAGTAGTGCAAAGGACCTGCACAAACGAGACCATGCCAGAGGGGCCAGAGCTAGATAGACTAAGCTGGGGAGTGGTTAACCCTTGAGTACCAAGGAGGAAGGCACCAAGAAAGGAACCTACTCCAGGCAGCCTCTCCAGCTAATCACATTTAGTATCAATGCATGGCAGGTGAGAGACATGAGGTGAGGGAGACCAGAGAGCACAGTACCAGGAGGCATCAGACCCTGGGATCAAACCTTTGAGCCTGCTACATGGTCTTATTTTTCTTAATGCATTTTATGACTAGACAGTCACTGTTTACTAGAACACATAAAATGCGCTGGGAAGCAGGACTCTGCCTTTTTGCAATAGTTAAAGTTACTTCAGCTACTCTTTGTACTGAATTAAATGTGTTGGCATACATTCAGCATACTTAAAATGCATACAAGGAACTGGGCACTTAAGGAGGGAGGACTTGTGTAAAATGTTTGTGTTTCTCCACTTCATCCCTTCATCATCCCAGAGCATGGGCAGGCACTATTCATACTGGGGCATTTATGCAACTATGTAGGAACCTAGATTAGTTTATCCCCAGTCTACTGGCAATGTGGATAATGTTTGTAAATTAAGTATATCTATTAAAGCTATGTCCTGATGAAGTACCTTGTTTACCAAACTAGATCTGCTCCTTAATCTTTTGATACCTGCTCTTGTACAAGTAGAAAAACAATAATCACTTACCTATTAGGGGTGTTATTAGTCTTCCTGTACTTGCATATCTTCTGAAAGGAGTAGCTGGCATTGTTGTTATTAATTATTACTATTAGCATTTGGGTAAAATGAGACCATTTTGATACTCTGCTTCATCCCATTTAATTCCCGCTCAAACCATTCTTCTATAAGTAGTAGGAAAGTGAAGGAAAGTCTAATAAGTAGCATGGAGGAAAGTCAAAGCAAAGGCTCAGGCCATTAAACTATTTTTGAGAAGATGCTGAACACTAATAGATGAAAAACAGGAGGATCTGAAAAATAAATGCAACTAAAAACTTCATGTTCACGCTACAGTAGGATTTTTCTTTTCTCTTTTTGTGTTCCAATGTGCAGAGTGCCCCACTGATGACCCAGAATGATGCATACTGGTCCATGTTTTCTTACAAAGTGAACTGTCCAAATTCAAATGTGACATATGCTTGGACCACAAAAGGGAAGAGTTGGAGGACATCATTGGAATAGGTCCCTGCAAGCTGGTTTCTGTGGCTTTTCAGGATCACTGTCTTGACTTGGCTCAGCAGAAAATTGGCCAGGTAGACCATACTCCCCTCAGCTGCTGAGTATCAGATAGAAAAGATATATACAGCCTCAGATAAGTCCAAATCCAGGATTCCAAAGAGGGTGCTGAAGGCATGCCAAAGAGTGGCTGCAGCTGGGCGCAGACCATGGAAAAGTCTCCTCCTTTTGTCAGATGACTAGGCAGTTCATATATAGCCATCTAAGAGTCATACACAGTAATTTTAGGTAGCTCCTGGAGCTCTTAACGCCCATCGTGTCCACACATTAAGACTTAAAACTGGTTTTAAGCACACTTTATGTGGCTTCAGATTACGTCACCCCACGACATGTTATCTCTGATCTGTGTTGTCCAGCTTTTGTTCCATTAATGTGTGGCCACTTCCCACAGATAAGCTGCCCAAGTTTCAGTCCTCTAGCACACCAAGATGCATTTTCCTCTTCCCCACCCTCCTATTTTATATGGACAAACTTTCCACTTTTTGAACTCTACTGCCCAGGTGACAGTTCTGTCACCAACTCCACTCCTCCTTCTGCCCCTGGGGGTGTGACCTTTCCACCCCCAGGGGCACGACCTTTCCACCCCCAGGGGTGCAATCCTGCCTAGCAGCCTTCAGAGCACATAACAGCTAGCCATGTTGCAGGGCACGAATGGGTCCAGGAGTGGCATCTAGTTGGGGTGAGAAGGGAAACAAGGTGGGAGGCTGGATCAGGTACCCATGAACACCCCCAAAAGTGTCTTCTGTTACTGCTCCCATCTCACAGCTACCCTGGGAATCACAAGCAGCACCCTACACAATCTGATCCCAAATCTTCATTTATGAAAACATGAGATGTTCTTTAATTTACTTCCTCTTTATTTCTTTTTACATTTCCTTTTTTAAACTAATTTTTATTTTCTCCTTCAGTGAGAGAATTCCTGTATTTCTCCATCTTTCCCCCACTCCCATTTCCTTTTCACCTCCCATTTTATTAACCACCATGATCCTATTAACTCTCTGCCTTCAAGCTTCATGTTTCTTCCCCTTGCCCCCAAAGACTTACCCCTACCTAGAACAGGGTAAGAAGACTGTTCTGCCTCACTAGCCCTGTGATGGCAGCTCAGAGCTCTAGCTTTTAGGCCCCTAGTGGCAAGTTACAGCTGTGAAGATGTGGACAGTGATAGAAGGTTTTTATCCTTAAGATGTGACAGCTCCTAACTCAAGCTAGGACTAATACTGATCAGCATTTCAGCAGCTCAAAGTGCATCATATTAAAGGCCCTAAGTGAATTAAAAACTACTATAGTCTCTATTCAACTCTAAAACAATGCATTTAACATGTGTTTAAGGCAGTGAAATAACATTTTTTTTCAAGTGGCTTCTGCATTCAATTGCAGTTTCAATCTGGATCAATATATCTCCAAGGCTAATTCTAATAATTACAGTAAAGATGCATGTTTTTATTTCTTTCAGTTATTTAGATAATTGAAGTATTAAGTCCTTTTTCCAAACTATTGGTGACAATACTCGTACTAATACAGGCCTTCATAATTATAGTGTATAATTTCCTTAGGTTCCTCTGTTTGGGGAAGGTCACATTACATATTACTTTCATTTACGAGGTGGCCCAAAATTATGTCAAGGGTATTATTTGTACTGACTTCAGGGGTCATTGAATTAGGCCTGCCATGCAGCAACATGTCTGACCCTGATCATCTGTGAGTCTGGGTCAAAGACTAGGACCAATCAAAGAACAGGATGGAGATTTGCCAGGTTCAGTTAACTGCTATCTTTAATTTATGTATTTCACTCATATTCTACTGAAATAGATATTATTAATTTTAATGGTAGATTAGAAAGATTTTGCTATTTCTTTTATACATTTGAATCTATTACAAAGCTTTCCCTAATCATCTAGGATGTGAACAAGCATTTGTGGGTCTTGTTTTAGATTTAGACAACTTGCTTTAGTTGCCTAAACCTAAACTAGAGTAGTGCAGGCAGCCCAAGGTATGTAATTCAGAGAGGGGCAGGGATGGGATGCGGATAGGATTGAAGAGGGGCTGTAAGATCTGTGTGGGAAGGCAGTGGCCTCCAGGGAGGAGGTTGCCTGGTTTGTAGTAGGGGTAATTAGGGACTAAAAATTGTCTGGTTAGATTCAAGGGGTAAGGAACAGCACAGCTCCAGAGCTCGGGTGGCTGACTGGGTTTTCCCTGTCACAGGGCTGTTTTGTGAAAGCATGCAAACATTCACTAGACTGGATTAACCCATTTTAGATCACAGCACTGATGTGAGCTAATTTTAGATTTCATAGACAATAGGGCTGGAAGGGACCTCAGAAGATCATTGAGTCCAGTCCCAGCCCCAGGGGCAGGAAGTCAGCAGGGATCATAGGATCACAGCAAGATAAACATCCAAATGTCTCTTGAAGTTGTTCAAAGTAAGTGCTTGAACCACCTCTGGCCACAGTCTATTTCAAACCTTGGGGGCTCGGACAGTACAGAAGTTCTTCCTTATGTCCAACCTGAAATGGTCCTGGAGGAGTTTGTGAGTGTTTCATCTTCTCATCCCTTGGGGTGCTATGGTGAACAGACATTCCCCCAGATCCTGGTGAGCACTCCTGATAAACTTATAGGTGACCAGAAGATCACCCCTAATCCTGCACTTTTCCAGGTGGAAGAATCCCATGGCTCTTAGCCTCTCATCATAAGGTCTGTTTTCTTGACCTCTGATCATGCATGTGGCTCTCCTCTGAACTGTCTAAAGCTTTTCCACATCATTTATGAATTGTGGAGCCCAAAACTGGATGCAGTACTCAAGCTGTGGCCTCAACAAGGCCAAGTACAATGGGAGAATGATGTCCTAGGTTTTGCTTGAGAAGCATCTATGGATGCAAGCCAGTGTTTTCCTCATTTTACCAGTGTTTTCCTTGCTTTACTAGCTGCAGTATCACAGTGATGGCTCATGTTCATCTTGTGGTCAGTCATGACCCCCAAGTCCCTTTCATCTATAGTGATAGCCAGTGTAGCACTGCCCAGCCTATAAGCATGTTGCAGGTTTTTCTTTCCAAGGTAGACAACCTTGCATTTTTCAGTGTTAAACACCTACAAGATCTCATCCACCCATTTCCTGAGCCTGTCAAGGTCAGCCTGGATCGCCCTCCTGTCCTCAGGTGTGGAGGCTTTACCCCAAAGTTTGGTGTAATTGGCAAACTTGGCCAGTCCACTTCTGATACCAATGTCCACATCATTAATGAAGATGTTAAATATTATAGGCCCAAGGACAAAACCTTGAGGGACCCCACTGATCACAGTGTACCACGACAATTGATGTCTGTCAACCACCATCCTCTGGGTCTGACCACAGATCCAATTTCCCAGCCAGCAGATCATGGTGAAGCTGAGACCACAGTTAACCAGTTTTGCCAAGAGGTGATCATGGAATACCAGATTGAAGGCTTTTTTAAATTTGAGATATATGACATCAATCTCTTCTCCCTTGTCCAGGTGATAGGTCACCTGGTTGTAAAAGGAAATAAGATTGGTCAAGCAAAACCTACCTGCAACAAACCCATGCTCTCTATCCCTCAGGATGTTGTGATTGGCCAGTCTGTTAAGAAAGGCCTCTTTGATAATCCTTTCTAAGACCTTACCTGGGATAGAGGTCAGGCTGATGGGCCTGTAGTTTGCTGGATCCACTTTCCTCCCTTTCTTAAAGATAAGCACTACATTGGCCTTCTTCCAATATTCGGGGACTTCACCAGAGCACTACAAGTTCTCAAAGATCCATGCCAGGGTCTGGTCTATGATACTTGCCAGCTCCTTGAGTACCCTGAGGTGCAAACTGTCAGGGCCCACTGACTTGAAGCTATCCAGCCTCTCAAGATGTTCCTTCATGAGGTCAGCATTGATTTCCCTCACCTGAGCCTTCCTGTCCTGTAATGGGCAGTGGTGCCCCTTGGGACCAGTGAAAAACTGACACAAAGTACCCATTTAGCAAGTTGGCTTTTTCCTAGGCATTGGTTGTCAGTTGTCCCATCTGGTTTAGCAGGGGTCTGATGTTGCCTTTGCTTTTCCTCCAGCTCCCCACGTATCTAAAAAATGATTTTTCATTGTCCTTATACTTGTAGCTAGTTGGAGTTCAGTCGCAGCTTTGGCTTTCCTGGTTTGCTCCCTCCAGGTCTGGACCACTGCAAAATATTCCTCCTGCTTAACACAACCTCCTTAGAGGTAAATCCAGTCCTCCATCCTTTGTAGGTCTTTTTTTTTGGACGCAGGCGGTCCGCTAGTTCCCTGCAGAGCCAAGTGGGCTGCTGTGCCCTTTTGCTGCCTTTCCTCCAAGGCGGGATAGACTTTGCTTGTGCATACTCCTTTAGGAGCAACCACTCATTCTGAACTCATCCCGACCCCTTTGGGTCATGGTCCCTTAGGGCCTTACTGACAAGCCTCCTGAGCATGTCAAAGTGCACTTTCCTGAAGTTGAGGATTTCTGTATTGCTGACTGACTTGCCAGCTTTATGGTAGATGGTGAAGGTGAACAGCTCATGGTCAGTGTCACCCAGCTTGCCTTCGATTGTTAGGTCACTGATTAGGTCATCTCCCATTGCCAGTACCAGGTCAAGCAGCACTTTACCTGTCATCAGCCTGTAGATATATTGCATCAGATAGAGCTCATCCATGCATGTGAGAAAGCTTTGTGACCATTTGGATTTGGCTGAGTGCTCTTCCACAAGATGTCTGGGTAGTTGAAGTCTCCCATGACAACCATGGGTTGGGAGCGTGCAGCCTTGGCTAATTCCCTGGAAAATTTGTGGTCAAGTTCTTCATCCCAGGTAGGAAGCCTTTAGTAGACTCCCACCATTGTGTCCCCTGTGTTGTGTTCTCCATAGATTTTAACCCAGAGGGTCTCCAGTCATCCACCCTGGGCGCCAATGTCGGCTTTCAGGGACGCATAGTTTTCCTTGACGTAGAGAGCTATACCCCCACCACTCAATGTCTCCTGTACAGGGTATAGCCATCTATACTTGTGGCCCAGCCATGGGTAGAGTTCCACCAGGTCTCCGTTATCCCTCAGACATCATAATTATTTGTGTTAAGCAGGAGGAAAAGTTCCTCCTGTTTATTCCCCAAGCTCCTGACATTTGTGTATAGACAGGCAAGTGTCCCTTTGACAGCCCTTGCCTTACCTACAGATTGTTGCAGGGCAGGGGTGGGCTCCTTTAAGTGCCTTGGCCTGCTGGCTTTGCAATGGTTGCTCAGCGGGCCAGCAG
>NW_017728906.1:144312010-144313509 GCF_001723895.1 Crocodylus porosus
ACTACGTATGTGGTCCGTCATGAACAGGAATACTGGTTTTCTCTGAGAAACACCCCAACCCTAATTTTCACACTAAAGAAGTAACCCAAAATCTACATTTTTCCATGATTAAAAAGAAACAGCACTATATCTCTCTATATGTCTATCTATAGATAGATATATAATCCAAAAATTGATGATTTTTTTTTTTTTTTTATCAGAGAAAACCAGGATTTTTGGCCATGAGTACTTGCTCACTATCTTTAGGAGTATATCAGTCAAACAGTTAGTGAAAAGATTGCATCTACTAGTTTTGTTCTGGTCTCAGCTTTGAAATGCCTCCATGAAAGTTGTAAATGACCCTGTCCGTTTTTCTAGTGTGGGAGCATTCTAATATGTTAATGTGTTAGGTCTTTTATCAGGGTTTATTTGAAGCACTTAATTACTGGCTTTTGATAGATATCTGTGTTTTATGGTTTTTTAGATCTTTCTTGGTACTATGACAAGTTTTAGTATCTGTATGTTTCCTGCAAATACTGTGCAGAATTACAGGTACATTTATGGTAATTTAATGCTCCTTAATGTACATATGATTTTTAATTAACAGGAACAATGCCACTTTACAAGAGGATTGTTTGAAAGATTTTGAATAAAAAAATATAAAATATCAACAGTTGAGACTGAAACTAATGACTTAGAATGAAATAAAAAATTAAAATCTTATGTAAAAGGTATTAATCTCACTCAAAATAGTAATCCTATTTTTGGTCCACAGCTTCAAAATGACTTTAAAATTCAATTTTTACTCCTGCAAATAATTTTTCTTCACAGTATTGCATTTAGGATTTTCATTTTCATATTTTGATTTGAAAACTGTATTTTTCATTTCAGTGTTAGTATTAGTTAAAGTTTTTCCCTAAATTCAGTTTTTCTGCTTTTTACCATATACCATGACCAGGCATAGGGACTCATTCTACTTCACTAGTGTAGACTTGTAGTTCTCTGTTTTCACTGGGAAGCTCATAGCTGCCCTGAGATTAATTCCATTTTGTCCTGAGTGGGGTAAACATCTATATCAACCATTTCAATGGGCAGCAACTACATGTCTTCAGAGACAGAGCCCCTTTGCCAAAGATGCTCATAGCTCTTCATTTTTTCAGCGGGTATTGTCACCTTGTGGAAAGGTGTGCACATTGGCTTAGAATTCTACTTCCTCCTGGCTGTGCAAGACAGAAAACTTAGAAGTATTTGTGGCCTGAGCAACAGGATACCTATATGGACAGCAGCATATTGGGAAGCAGGAGCAGAGGAGCAGGGTGCATGTGTACCACACGTGTACCCACCTTACCTCAGCGGCAAAGGCAACAGCTGCAGAGGAGTCAGCAGCGGGGGCAGCAAGAGCTGATTTCCCCCTAACGTAAGTGGGGCAGAGGGTACCACACAGCTGAGGCGGATCCAGAGGGGAAGCCCTCCCGACAGGGAGCTGCGCCTGAGAGGGAGCTGTGCTCCTGACCTGCGCG
>NW_017728906.1:144313689-144314669 GCF_001723895.1 Crocodylus porosus
CATGGCAGGGCTGGTGGCACCTTGCCCCCCTGTCTGTGGGGGGTGCTCGGTGGGGTCCTGAGGGTGGGGTGGGGCCTGGTGGTCCCTTTGACTGTCCCTCCTGTGAATGACTTAGGGCCCTGGCGGAGCAAGTGAGGGAGATCCAGACTGAGGTGAGCAGGCTGAGGGGGATCAGGGATGCAGAGGATGAAATTGATGCTAATTTCTGTTGTCTGCAGGCCCAGTTGCCCACTGTACAGCCCCCACAGGAGACACATCCAACATAGGAGTGGCAGAGGGTGTCCAGAACCAGAGCTGCTAGGCCTAGAGTGGTGGAAGCTCCCCAGGTTCACCTGAGGAACAGGTTCGACACCCTGGCAGCTGTGATGGAGAAAGACAGCAAAATTGCCTCTGGCAGGGACGATGCCACTCCCCACATGATAAAGAATGGTCAGAGATTGAACACCAACAGGAAGAAACCCCGGGTCCTCATCATCAGAGACTCCATCCTACAAGGACTAGAAAGTCCCATCTGTTGGCCTGATCCCATGATGTGAGAGATCTGCTTTATGCCTGGGGCAAGGTTTAGAGACATCATGGAGAGAATCCCAGCCTACATCTGACCTGCAGACCAGTACCCCATGGTTGTCATCCACATGGGGACAAATGATGTGCCAGGGGCAACCCTGATATTATGAAGGATTTCAAGGCTCTGAGGGACAAGTTTAAGGAGACGAGGGCACAGGTGGTATTCTTCTCTCTTCTTCTGGTGAGTAGACAGGGACAGCAACACGAGGCCTACATTGGCAAGGTCAACCGGCACTTACGCAGTTGGTGCCACCAGGAAGGCCTTGGCCTCCTCAAGGCAAGAATGTCTTCTCTTCCAGGTTGGCTGATCTCATATGGCAAGCTTTAAACTAGCATCGCTGGGGGAGGGGGTTTCAGGAAGACGAGGAGACACCACCCGAGCAAGACATGTGACAATGGCAAGGAGTGCCTAG
>NW_017728906.1:144314769-144326360 GCF_001723895.1 Crocodylus porosus
GATTTGGACGACAGGGTGAAAAGCAACCTGTTTAAATTCACTGATGATACCAAAATTTGGGGTGAGGTGAGCATGCTAGTAGGGAGGGAAAGACTGTAGCAAGACCTGGAGAGGTTTCAGGGGTAGGCTAACAAAAACAGGATGCATTTCAATACTGACAACTGCAGCGTGCTGCACTTGGGCAGTAGTAACCAAGATGGGAAACTCCCTTCCTAAGAGCATGGAGGCAGAAAGGGATCTTGACTGACTCCAAGATGAACATGGGCCAACAACGCGAGGTCACGGTTGCCAGGGCTAACCGGACCTTGTTGTGCATTCACAGGTGCATCTCAAGCAGGGCCAAGGAGGTGATCCTCCCCTTGTATGCAATACTGATCAGGCAACAGCTGGAGTACTGTGTCCAGTTCTGTGCACCCCACTTCAGGAGGGATGTGGACAACATTGAAAGGGTCCAGAGGAGGGCCACGCGCATGATCCGGGGACAATAGGGCAGACCCTACAAAACCTGTTTAGCCTTCACAAAAGAAGGCTGAGGTGGGACCTGGTGACCGTCTATGAACTCACTAGGGGGGACCAGAAGGGTTTGGGAGAGACCTTCTTTCCCCTAGCGCCCCCTGGCATAACAAGGAATAACGACCACAAGTTGTTGGAGAGTAGGTTTAGATTAGACATCCATAAGAACTACTTCACGGTCAGGGCGGCTAGGATCTGGAACCAACTTCCAAGGGAAGTGGTGCTGACTCCTAACCTGGGGATCTTTAAGAGGAGGCTTGACGCCTACCTGGATGGAATCATTTCAGCCCAGTTTTTGTCTCCTGTCCAGGCAGGGGGTCAGACTTGAAGATCTACAAGGTCCCTTCCGACCCTACTTCTATGATTCTATGATCTGCCTAATAAACAGTATTGACTTGAGTATGAGGACTTTTTTACATAAAAGCCTAGGGATAATATCACTTGTTCTAGATGTATGAGAAATTGATTTTAGGCCCATCCCCATCAAATGTTTAAATCCATGACTTATGTTCTAACAAAAGAAAGGAACTGCTAGTCTTCCAGGGAGTGGACTTCTGACCACTTTCCATCCCCTTTCTACGGACCCTGCCCCATGGTCCAGACGATAGGGAGCAAGATGGTAAACTAACTCCATATCTGAGAGCAGGGGGGTTATGCATCTGAGTTCTGGCCCCTGTTTCCAGTGCTGCTTTGAATTTTATCTAATGACTGTTTATTGACAAATGCACCACTTAGAATGAAGTAAACCTGAAGTAATAACATAGTATTGATGTTCTTCAGGATTACACTAGATCCAGTGCAAGATCAGGCCAAAGTGAGTGGTATCAGTGCAAATGGGAGGCTTTATTAGGGAGGATGATCTGAAAATAAACTTCTCGCCAATCTAATTATCACCAGACTACCTTCCTGTGTAAGTTGGATGCATGGTGAGAAGTGCCAAAGGGAAAGTGTCATTTTAGGGGTGTTGTGACAGAGGAGGGATTATGCTGATGTCCACTAAGCCAGGGCATATTAATGATAGGGGGCTGGAGAATGAAGAAAATTGTATACATCTGGGAAGGTTGTTATTGCTGGGGTGGGGGGAGGTTGTCCCCCTGAAAGGGAAGCCAGAAACCTTGAGATTGGCTACTACCAATCCACCACACTTTACTTTCTTTCACCAAAAACAATACCCTTCCTATGAATATTTTTTTTTCAAATGGAACAATTGAGCGCCAGTGACAGAAAGTTTGAAGCAGAAGAACCCATATCTATGTAATGCAGAATAGAGAAATAACACTGGAAGCAGGGGCTGACACTTTCCCTGGCAGAGCAGTGTCTGCTTCATCATGACATGGTAGAAGGTACATTTGCTTCTTCTCCTTCTAACCTTTGACTTTTGGCTGCACAGGAAGCTAGCTTCATCAGGATGGTAGTCAAATAGTATTGTAGGAGGTTCCATTAACTCATCACAGGAAGTGGTGGGTCCTATATCATGGGCAAAGGCTTTGGCCATTAGGTTTTTAAGTGAAAGGTAGGCAACACTGTGATGTTGTTAGAAGTAGTGTTAAATACTTCTGGCTATGCTTGATTACAGTTTCAGAGCTTGACTATTGAAGACTGTACTACTGTTTATGAACCTTCTCAGTGAAACTGAATTGTAATGAAGTGGATGCCTTGGCAGTTGTATTGAACTGGTCCTAAATATATAGAACATACGTGTGTTATGTAGGAACATAAGACATATAGACTTTGTAGCAAGCTTCAGGACATTAGATGGAGTTTAATATGGCTCATTTTGTGACATAGATGCTTAAACATTATGTAAAGATGTCTTGGCAGCAAAACAGATGTTAACTCTTTGTGTCATTATATAGAGCTGTAATTGATCTTCCTTTTTTTGTACCATTTTTAAGAAAATATTTTCCATTGTTTGACCTAGGCTTCCACCCCTAATTTTGTAAGTCTTTCTGTAGTGTTGGTCCTTTCATAACATCTGATGAAGTAAGCTGTTTTTCATGAAAGCTTCTGTATCTCTGATTCAGCTAGTCTATAAAATGCATCTCTACCTGGCCTTCTATCAATCAAAATTGTCTTGTACAGCATACAGTATCCAAATCCACTTATATATTTTAATCCCAGTTCATATTGCAAGTGCATTTTGTGTGCTATCTGATTGTTACCCTCTCAAGAAATGATTTGGTGCAAGTGTCTGGTATTTCATTCAACTTTGAATCAATATAATTACATGGTGAGAAAAAACCTGGAGATAGTAATATTGCATATCCTTAAATGTCTTTGCTGCACATACCTGTAATGTCACCAGAGGAGCTACCAGATGGAAATCCCTGCTTATTAAAAGTGAAGCTTTGTGTTTTTATCACCACCATTTAAATTTATGAATGTCACTCAATTTCTGTGGGCGTTGTGGACGTTTATCAAATAAATGGCAATTCTCTGAGTGCAGCAACTGTGATGTAGAATATACCAACCTTTCAGATAACACCATTACTCCATGACCTGAATAAATTACTCAAGAAATCTTATAAGCATGAATTTTTACACTGTATATACAGAATGACCAGAGGGAAACCCACTGAAGTCTTTCTTGCAAGTTTCTTGTCTGCAGTTTTGTAGTGTATATGATTACGGCACTGACACATCCCATGTCTTCCCCACATTTAGCATTCCCTCTCACTCTACCACATACATACTTATGCTGGAGAAGGAATGGATCTGAACACTGTGATCTTATTGAAACTGATAGCAAAACTCTTATTTAGTTCCTGATAGCAATAGTCTTGCATAGATTCTCTGAATGCTGCTCAGAGGCATGTTGCAGATCATGCAGCATTTAGTGACTTCTGCAACTGTGGAGAATAAGTAGGTTGGATTTGGCTCAGAATTAAGGTTTACAAATGAGCACTTTGATTTTGTCTCTCAATAAAAGTTTAGTTCATTTTTCTAAAGGTAAGTATTTTTTTTCTTGGTTTTCATTATGCATAAGAATATCCCATGATACCACCTATTTGCTACTTTGACCATTGCTAGTAACTGAAAGGAATTATTGTTATTGCCTCTACTACACCATCAAAAGAGGCACAGAAAGGTAATGTTTGGAGAGTTCCTCTAGGCATCCAGCTAGATTTTTCCATACTAGTAGACAAAAGGGGGACCTTTCCACCATAGCAACCGAAATCCAATACTGCCCTCTTTCTTAAGAATTTAGGAGCAATAATGGAGCATCAGCTTTTTTTTTCCCCGTGATGATGATAATGACAATTTTGTTCCTCTTTCAGGGTGGTGATAGCCTGTGATGTTTTAATTTTAACAGCTTTATTCTGATGAGTTCACAGCTCCATCCATTAGTATTAATTAGTTATCTAGCAGCATGTTGGATTGACAGATCTTAACACCCGCCTCCCCAGGGGTCAATATCAATTAATGTAAAACTGAAAGAGACTGGAGGAGGATGAATTTTGCACTTAAGAATTCTCCTTCCCCCTTGTGTTTTATTTTACCACAGGAATTATGAGCTGTTGAATCATGTGACTCAACAGTTACAGTAACAAAAATGTCACACAAAATGTAGGTTAAGAGAAATGAAGAGTTTGCAGCACATCTTTGAATTACAGCTAATTAGAGGAGTTAGTGTTCGGGGTGAATGTGTGATGACTAGTATCTGTAGAAGTGTGGAGGCCATTTCAAATGTTGTGTCAGCATGATATTTTTTTCTTATATGATTCATCCTGTGAAGTGATAAAACAAAGTGTAAAGATTATTGTTGTACAAAAATTGTCAGTTGTATAATGCTCTCCTGCCTTCAGTTTCTGATTTCTTAGTCTGCAGTCATATTGTATGGGCTGCTATAGAAGCTGTCATAACCTAAGGTCATTTCTGATGTGTTCTGGATACCGCAAGAAGATGGGGGGGGGGGAGTACTATAGTAGGTAATAGTGGTGATTCAAGAATATCATAGCCAACAAGGGAAAACATTGACCACCCAAGGAGAGCAGATGCTTATCAACAGAGCAGCACAAGGATTCAGATTCCTACCACTCAAGAAAATATGATACAAAGCATCGGATGAAAAACTTTGGAGGATGGAAGCTAATATATTTGAGCAGAACTTCCGTGTAATTTTTCTGATGCTCTTGTTCTCCAAAATAACCCATCCATAACATAATTGTTCTCAATATTAACACAAAGCGTTACTAAGGATTTAGGAGAGTAAATTAGCAAGAAAAGTCTTTGGGCAATGCTCCAAAGTCAAATGAGATGAAAGAGAGATTATAGGTCTCCTTTCATCACCTAGTATAGAAGAAGAGTCTGGGGGTGCTTGTAAATGTGACGAGGGTTTTATTCTATGTGCCCTAAATTTAAATGGTATGTTTTATTTTAGTCCATTAGTGTGTTCAAGTGACAGCTTCTAAATCTCATAAATCTCGGTGTGTTATTCGCAGTAAATTACTGCAGGGGGCACCACATAACAATACATCTAGTTAGATGTTGAGAGGAGACTTAGTGAGTGGGGGCACAAGAAGATGGTTGCCCAGTGCTGGGTCAGAGCCAAGATTTTGTGGGCTGCTTTCTGCACAGATGTAGCAAGAACACAGCAGTAGGGCACCTCACTACATGGTAATGCACATTATAGATATCTCCAATCACTAATGGAGATTCTCGATCACCCTGAATGCAGATGGACAGAGGTCTCCATGTTGTCCTTTGCTCCTGAGAACTCATCATTATGACATGCACAGACCTCTGCCATCCAGCCACAGAAGCCAGGCAGCCCTGTGTCCCATCCCTGTGATCCATCCTGGCATGCCAACATCTTGCAAGTTGAGGTTGCAGGTGTTTTTGGCACTCTGCCCAAAAAACATTACCAACCCCTGCTCTACTGGGGGTGGAACTGCACCTCCTTGGCAAACATCCTGGGGAAGGGTGCTATTGAGCTCAGCTTCTATCTTTTTTGTGGCAGAGCAACACCAGCCCCTTCCCCACTGTCTGCCCTGAGGAGCTCATGTGCCTACTGCCAACAATAAGCCAGGGCAGGGCTCTGCAGACTCAGGTGCAGCTGTTTGCATCCTCCTGGATGCCTGCCACAGCTGGTCTGGGCTCTAGGCTGGCACCTGCCATCTGCCATGAGGCCTGTTCTTTGTAGGATTCCAGATGTGTAGTTCAAAAGAAGATAGAGCTAGTCTTGCTCCTTCCACAACAACTGTCAGGCAATAAGTTATTTCCAACTCAGCACAAGTCATTGCAAAGTTTGAAGCAGCATGTGTGTGTTGTGAGAGAAATTTTCATTCCAGGAGATAAGCTGCTAAAAGATGAGAGGGAAGTGGAGAAGCAGAGGGCAGATGGCAATATAAACACTAAACAGGATACAAATGATATGCAAAGTTTTACACATGTCAAGTGGGATCACTAGGTTTAAAAGTCTGATCACTTACACTCATATCCTGTGTGTATTTACAGTGAGAGCAAAAGCAAGCTCGTAATCAGAATACATTATTCCTACAGGTATTACAGTATTATTCCCACCTGTAGTATCTGTATTACAGCATAAATTTTACAGATTTGGTCTGTAGTCCTGTAGAAGTAAGACAAAAAATTCTTTTGTGCATTAGCACTTGTATTATTATCAGACCACTAAAGAAATGGTAACATCACTTCCATGATTACAGGCAGACTGCTAATTAATATGGGCCAAAGCCATATGCTATGCAAAATGACTCCCCAGAGAATGCAGATAAATAAAACAAAAATAAAAATTGTAAATAAATACAGTGCACATAGAAGGTTTGTTGTTAATAAACCTCAAGATTTATGCAATAGATCTGAAGATGTAATCCTGTTTATGTGATATATGTTCTAGTGTGATAAACTATCTTTTCCTTATCTGCATGTCCTCAGTATTATGTTTCTTCGTTGGCATTATACCTTGTGGCTTTAGGTTTTGGATCCCAATCTGCCATCAGTGTGCAAAGGGGAAGTACCTGTCAGTACAAGTCCCTGTACTGGGTTCAGGCTGAGAAGTGGTACCCGCTAATGCCTAAAAGAGATGAAGTCCCACAACCTGCTGCATAGTTCAGAATCTAAAAGAAGTGGGAGTTGGTAACCCTTTGCAATGAAGAATTGAGGTAGCAGCACTACCAGTGGCAAGCATTGCTGAGGAGTAATGGTAGTGGTGACTGTTGCTGGCAAGGAATTGGGTGATATCTTGGATGGACTTCCTACCCAGCACATACCATTTTGGTACCACAGATGGTAGAGTCCTCAAATAAAATTCCTGGGTTAGTATCTGTCCTAGAAGCTGGGCTAGGTAGAAGCTACAGATAGCTCTCCTGTATTTGAAGCCAGTCTGTAACATATTAAAAGTCCCCCTGATACAAGATTAGCACCCTTTTCTAAGGGGTTAACTGTGCTGTCTCAAGAGGACAGGAGAAAATTAGGGACTAGCTGCATCACTAGCTTCCCTTGATGTTGAACCACTTTGTTATAGCTTACTTTTGTTTACAAATGGAGAAATGTGTTTGCTTTGAAATACCCAGGTCAAATTTATTTTCCCAGGTTTCCGGGTGGGGCTCAAGCCAATGTAGCAGAACATTTGTGTAAAACCCTAATTTTCAACCCAGCCCTTGTTACTGTGATCTAGGGCCTGGCAGGACAATTGCTATGTTCATAGTATGCCTACAAGTCACTTTCTCTGGGGAAGAAAATACAGCAATGCACTTTATCTAAGTATAAACACTGAAACAGGCTTCTAAGTGCTACTCTTTCTCATGGCGGTGACCTACCAGTGGCAGCTCACTCTACATTTAAAATATAGTCCACATTGCTATGGCCTCATGGCAACCTTTGGTGTGGTATGCATGGGAATGAATCAGTGGGTCTTCTTTCTGTTTGGGACCTTGGGCTCAGCAGAGAGGCAGAAGCCCCTCTGACTTATTCCCATGCATACCACATCAAAGGTTGCCATTTAGGCAGATTAAGGTACATTGGCTCCATTATGCTCTTAAATATGATCCCCACCAATGCACTCCCATTCTGTATCCTCCACATACAGAACTTAGGCTATTGGGATACTCTGGATCCCAAAGTATTGTCACTATTGTATGGAGACACAGTAGACACATCCAGAGATGGCTTACAGAAGTACTGACTGTGTCCTCCAGCAGCACTCCCAGGTCCATCTGACACATACAGCCTGAGAGCATATGTGGAAAACACTGATGGCTTCTGTAAGGCATTTACATTACTTATTTTCCAGATTTTGGTCTGTGTATAGTGGAAATGAGTGGATGGGGCTCATGTCTCCATGGTCATCTCAGTTTTGTCAAAGAAACAAAATAATAGACATTAACTTAGGTCAGTGATCCTCAACCAGGGTAGCAGAAACCCTGAACTCCTTTGAAGGGTGCTGCAGGAAGTGTGAGGTGATAAGTGAGGTGTGATGACACAAGCAGATAAGGGCAGGTTCACTCCCCATGTCTGGCTGCTCTTCCACCCCAACTCCATGCCTCTTTGCAAAGAAATATGCACTGTATTAGTTTGTTAAATGGGGTGCCGCTCAATTCACAAAAGCTATGTAGGGGTGCCTTGAGTCTAGTGAGGGGTGCCATGAGTCTAATATGGATGAGAACCACTGCCATAGGTATTACACAATTTCATAACTTCTTTACCTTTTCCATGTTATCAGAAAAAAGTGATTTCTAAAGTAAAAAACTGGTCTGAACTAGTTATGTTTTCTTTAGTCATTATGTAGTGAAACTGTCAAAGGAAGGACAGTTGATGTCAAAAAGGTTCACATTTATTCACATTTAAATTGAGGTTGGCTGCATAGATTCTCATTACCAGTTGTCGTAAATGGTCAAGGACATTTAGGTATGAATTTCCATAAATGATGCTCTCACTCAAATACAACAATCCTGAATACTAGGAGAGACCTAAAAGCTCCACTCTTAGTTTGTCAAACACCCCTGGTGTGGCAGTATTTAAGAATCTGAAACCTACTTTTCTGCAATAGAAATGCAATTGCTATGACAACTCAAAGCAGCTCAATTCTGTTTCTTAAAGCTTAGATTTGAAAATCAAGCAGAACTGTATGGTCAGGCAATCTATTGTGAAAACGGATACTGCATTGAAGGCACATGAGAATTACTTAAGCCTTGGGGAACAAATTCAAGAATTTATTTATTGATACTGAAACTATTTCACTTTAAAAGACAAGAACAAAAAGAAACAAAAGTTCAAAATCCTTTATGCAATATTTATCACTTTTAGACAGACATCTAAGACCACACAAGCTTTGACTCATTCATTAGAGTGAACTTTTCTTTTTCAGCATGCCATATCTGTGCATTCCATTTCAATTAAAATATAAAGAAGCACATCAAATCATTCCTTCTCACAAAGACAAGACCACCTAGTGGTTTCTGTATGCTTAATTCACTCTTTCCTGACACAACTGCTCTAGGCTTTGATTAGCTTTATTTCACTTGCAAGAGACCCCATGTAGGGGAGACAGAGTGATAAGCTTTCCTGTTGTCTATGCAGTTGTGAAGGAAGCCTGCTTCATTCTGCTTGCTGGGTTACCTGGAAAATAAATTTTAGAAATCAAACAGGCTGTTATTCCTGGACATCATCTAGAATATCTTGAACACCAAAGCAAAATCATGTGAATCTTCTGACAATTGCCAACATATTTCCTGAGGCAAGCATTGCAAGGTCCTTCTTTTAATCCTTTAAATTTGTTGAAGTAAAGACTCATCTTATTTTCTTATACATTTCTACTTCTTACTGGTATTTGTATGCGTGAGTATGCATCTGGTTAATTCCTTTCAGTTTATTTAAACTCCCTAAATATTTTTTGGTTCTGCTTTTTTTTCTTAAGCAATTGAAGACGGAACAGGAAAGGAAGGAAATTTCAAGGTGGAGAAAATATTGAAGGAAGAGGATACTTTGCATTGTTTTTGATTTTTATGACACCCTAGTTGCGTCTACATGAGGTATGTTAATGTGCATTAGCTTAAGTGTAACAGAAAATCCTAGGCCTGTTACTAGAAAATGGGTGGCCCCTTTAAGAGTTTTTCAAAAACATCCTCTTGGCCTAGCAGGAGTTAAAGGACAGCCCTGAATGGAGGTAAGCTGACTATAGGCATCACTGGACTTGGAGAAAGCTGAAGGCAGAGCTATATAAGCCCTGGGGGTTGAACTAGCCTGGGGAGAGGGCCAGCCCTGGCAGGGGAAGAGTGTGGGCCTCCTGAATGCCCAAAAGTCTGGAGGAAAACAGCTCTGCAGGCCAGGAGACAAGACAGAATGACCCAGAGATAAGAAGAAGCTGGGTAAGCAGGCCTCTGTTCTTCTTTTCTTACATTATAGCTCAGGGGCTTAGTATTTATTTTTCAGTTTAACCCATGGTTTGGGCTGGGACTGTAAGGGGTGGTGTCAGTAGTGTCCATGAGTATCTCCATGGGTATGCACTGCTTTTGAGCCCTACTGGGTCAGGTTCAAGGTAAAGTGAGAGCTGGGGCTCAGAAGCCTGGTCTAGAGAAGCAGGTCTGGGCTACAGGACCAGCCAGAATAGAGGGGGAGAAGCTGGGTGGACTAAAGCCCCACATAAAAGGGAAGAGAAAGGCATAGAGTGACCTGGAGATGCTGGAACAAGGAATCCCATTTGAATGAAGATTCATAGTCTGTGAGGCATGGGGCATGGGGTTGAGGTATTATGGAGTCGTGCAATTAGTCCTTAAGGCAGGATCTCTGCATCTTTAGGTGTTCTTGGAGTGATACCAGATCTGGGATGTGCTGGGGCAGCCTTCCTTTTAAGAACCAGAAGGAATGTCAAGATGTGGCAAGTGAGCCAAGAAAGGGAGGACTTTGTGGGGCCTCCAAGGGCTTGCAACCACTCAGGGAATGACACTCTGTTACACTAAGTTAATTCACGTCACAAGCATGTGTCTACATGTCTACACCCTGATTTTGCATTCAACATGGTGAAATTAGGCTAATCGCACCAAAATCTGAGACCTGCAAATGCAGGTATGAAATTTAGGTATGATTAGTTAAAGTACATTAACGCACATGTAGACATGACCTGGAATTATATTTTGTGCTGGGTCTGCCCAGCCACTAAGGAGACAGCCTGAGCCTAGCTCCAGAGCTCCTGCCTGGGCTCCTGTTCTCTCCCAGGGCCAGGCAGTTCTCTATATAGTTTGCCACTTATAAATGGGTTTTTATTGTTGATGGGTGGGAAGGGGGCTGGAGGGACTCTGTTGGTTGAGGGAAGATGAGGTTCTGTTTTTTGAGGGGATAGGGAAAGGAATGAAGGTGGGTGTTATGAAGAGAATAAAGCTTTTTTGTTTCACACATGTCCATGTTCTGAAAATGGTGCTGGGGGGGTAGGTAGGGGGTTGAGGGGTGCAGGTAGTGGGGAAGACAGCCAGTGCCCTGGCCCCTGCTAGTGGATATGTGGCTCTCCTGGGGTCTGGGAAAGGGGGAATCTGTTGGTGCCAGCAGGCCAGCACCATGGCCAGCAAGAGCATGGTGTGCTGGTCATCACTGGCAGGGGCAGAGATGGAGCAGTGGGGCATTGAGCATCACAGGCAAGGCCAGGGCCAGCCCTGGCACAGGGAGGCAGAGTGGGCAAGGAGGAAACTGCCACATCCTTCCCTTGGACTGGGCATGTGACTCCTGGGCAGGGAAGGGGCTGGCCAGGGATCAGAGTTTCCAAGGTGGCTGCCAAGTGCTGACTCTGGCTTCTACATGGCAGCCATGTGGTTGGAGGGTGGAGATCCCCCTGGTGGCTACAGGGGCACATGACAGTACTGGAGGGACTTGGGACTAACTTTAGTGCTAAATCCCTGAACAAGTAGACATCTGCCAAAGATTGCTTAATGCACATTAAATTTAGTCATGCATCAAGGACAACAAAAAGTCCTTTTTCAGATATGTGGGGAGCCGGAGGAAAAGCAAGGGCAATGTTGGACCGCTGCTAAACCAGATGGGGCAACTGGCAACTGACAACTGATGCCCAGGAAAAAGCCAACCTATTAAATAGGTACTTTGCATCAGTCTTTCATCAGTCCCATGGGACG
>NW_017728906.1:144326371-144333594 GCF_001723895.1 Crocodylus porosus
ATTGGATGCTTATCTTGCTGGGATCCTATGACCCCAGCTGACTTCCTGCCCTTTGGGCAGGGGGCTGGACTCGATGATCTCCCAAGGTCCCTTCCAGCCCTGATGTCTATGAATTATTTGCACATGTAAATGCGCTGCCTGGGTCCTAGGCTCACGCTGTGAAAATACAAAGCCTGGTCTCCCAATTCTAAGATGAGTACAACAAGAATACAGGACTCTTGCCTCCTCTTAAAGTGTTCTTATCACTAGGCTAACCTTTATGTACATTACATATTAGACAGTCATCAGTTAAACAACAGGAAAGGCTTAAGTTATTTGTTATAAAATTCTTTGCATATCTGAGCAGGATTTATTTTTTTATTGTTGTTCTTATACTTCAATATGCCAGTATGTTGGGGGTTTTTTTTCTTTCGTGTAGTAACATGGCTAACAAGATGTTGGTCTGACTGTGTGAACCAGTGTTATATGGGCAATCCTTACTAAGTTGAAAACCACATGCAGATCCCTGTTAACTTCATTGAAATAACATATATCCAGAGTTTCTTCCCACAATTAGAGGTAACATTAATTCAGGTTTTCTTGGGCTTTGATTAGCTCCAGTTTTCATTTCCACAAAAATGAAGATTATCCAAGAAATAAAAAGCTCCATACTACCTCAACTCAATTGTATTTACTAGAAAATAGGTACAGTTGATCCACTAAAATAGTAGTGATAAATCTTGGACAGAATTCTGTTTTACCTAGTGGATAACCTAGGTGCTGCTCGAGACCAACTATGAGTTATCTGACTAAGGGTGAAGGTACTTGTTACACCTAGGCCATATAAAATGTATTAAATGTAAAGAGGTGTTAAAGTTAGAATGTGCTATGAGCAGTCACCCATTAAGAATTAATACCTTTTCTTTCCTGCATAGCTCTAACTTGCCCCTGGAGGACTGGTGAACGGGGTGTGACTAGGAACCAGGACATCTGGGCTCTGTACCTGATCCAGGGAGTAATGGTTAGGAGTAGTGCATCTTTGGGTGCTGAAGGACTGCAGATTGCTTACTTTATCTCTGTGGAGCAGATTGAAGTTACCCTAACACAAGCTAGGTAGTGTAACCCAAAGTTAACCCTCACCTGAAGTGGTATAATTTTGAGATGTTCAAAGGGCACTTAGAAGGCATTAGCAGGATTTAACATGCAGATGTTCTTGTTTTAAGTGCTTATAATATAGTCTAAATGTAACATAACGTCACCCTGAAGTGTAGGAGCAATTGTATTATTCCCTCTAGGCACATAAGTGACCTTATTAGAACAATAAAGATCACTCCGAAGAGTGATTCTGTTCTTATAAGGGGCCACTTATATCCTTAGAGGGGTAATAAAATCACTCCATTTGAGTCATGTACCACTCAAGCTATACTTTGGACCTCCACCGGGTGAAATAAAACTCTGCTCTTTGTATCCTCTGAAACGGCTTAATTTATAATACCCCCCCACCCAAATAAAGACGATATGTTCAGGGGGGGTTTTCCACTCGTGCTTATTCAGTCCAGACAACCATCATTTAAGTTCCATTTAAAGGTGACAGAACAGGAGAAACTAATTACAAAATATAAATAACTAAAGAAGAACTAAAGCCAGAAGAATTCAAATATAGGAAAATGATTAAGCACCAATCTATGAAACATACTATTTTAATTGATCATATTGTGAGACTATTATATACTCATACTACATTCTAACTGAAAAATCTTAACCTTTTTTGAAAGGACATTTGAGGAATGAAAAGTGAGAGAGGTATAAACAAACCTGCTTGGTCCATGGGAATTTGAGAGTTCAAAGCAACTTCAGATGTCAGATTTTAATTTGCAGCATGTCTAACTCCTAATTAACCTAACTATGATGCTCAGCTAGGAAGTGGATTGGAAAAAAAAAAGCATGTTTCCAGTATAACAGATAAATAGGTAGCTATTACCTAGGTGTTGTTTGTGGATAGTTTACCTCCTCAGAGATCTTAAAATGGGATTGTTTGCCAGTAATGAGTTTTCCCTGGGTAAGCAATTGCTTTTGTAGACATATAGTGCATTGGAAGGGTCCATTTGCTAGTAGACTATATATATGTGTAATCTGCCTGTAAACTATATAGGTACAGTTTATAAGGGAAATCTGAAAAAAATGTGATGTATTCGGAAAGATTTTATTCTTGTAAACAGAAGCTGTTTTATGGACTTTCCTCTTGCTCAGAATCATATTCTTTAAGCATTCAGGCTAATATTGGTATTTTGTAACATGATTAGTTTTAGCTGACCAAAGAATATAAAGATACAGATATGAATGCTTTATGGAACTTGCTTTCTTACTAAAAGGTGCTTGTGTCAGTGAGTAACTAGAGTTAGGCATCTAAATCCATACCTAGGATTGTCAAAAAGGTTCTGTTTAGGTACATTTTTTAAGCCTAATTTTAAGTCATTTTTTTTTAATTGTCATAGTTTATGATTTTTAAAAAAATAATTAGGGGAAAGCAGCTTTATGAATTGTGTTTGGGGCTGGTTTATCTTTAATTCAAGAATGCATTTAAACATAATGTCATTTAAGTTTATTGACTTAGGCATGTGCTTACAGCCAATCATGTGCTTAAATGCTACTTTGAATGATGGTCTTAATTTTTTACATCAAAAACACTGCATTAATCAACATTTAATAATGGGGTTTTTTTTCAACAGGAAAAGGTAATCTACAGTGCTCTTGGGAGAGAGGTTACAGGTGAAGGAAAGGCAGCACATGAGCCTAAGAGAAGACTGAATTATGGGAAAGGGAGGCCACAGAGAGGAATGTTTTCCAAAATAGAAGAAAATTCAGCTCATTCTGGTTCTGAACAAGGGCTGATTCTTCATGCTCCAAAGCAATTTATCCTTCCAAAAGTTCTTAAGACCCTCTCTTCTCTTTCACTCTAAGAAATGGCTTGATATAGTTCTAAGAAGGTTTTCTGTGTATTTATTTTATAGACTTGTTTGAAGTTCCCAGCCTGTTTGTGCTAGACCATAAAATACCGACACTACCTGTAATAAGGTGAATACCCTTTTGTTTTAAACTATTATACCATAGAATTCTTCAACTTGTTCAGAGTTCTGTTTTCAGAATCTGGAATGGGCTTCCAAGGATGCTGGTGCTCTCCCCTGCCTTGGGGGTCCTTAAAAGGAGGCTAGATGTGCACCTGGCTGGGGTCATCTAATCCCAGCACTCTTTCCTGCCCATGGCAGGGTGGGGTCAGACTCAATGATCTGCTGAGGTCCCTTCCAACCCAAACGTATATGAACCTATGAACAGTATTAAAATATCAGTACAGCTTTGTGGCCGTGGATAAGCATTGCTCACTCTTTTATGTCAGGCTTAAACTGAATCTATTCCCAAGTCCTTTCAGTAATGCATCATCACAGTACCTTATTTTGATGAAGCATTTCACAAATACATCATCACAGGACTGTTAGTCAAAAGATGGCACCATCTAGGATAAACAGATTCAAGAGCAGATTCTCTTTAATTACAGGACAGAAGGTATCCTGATGTTCCTTAGAGACAAAATGTTGGTGCCAAGAATTAATATACTTTTCATCTCTGTGTAGTAGTCTGACAAATAAGGGGAAGCAGCTGAAGAGAGCTCACAGTTACTTTATCAAGAGGCTAAGATTAAAACAAAGTTAAACATGAAATAATACTTCCCTTTACTAAAAAAATAATAGATAATGTATATTTCAACACTTCAAAGTGCTTTAAAAAAGCATTGTCAAATCAAGGTTGAGTCACATAGGCTGTTTAAAACTAACCTACTAGAAAATGAAATATTTTCATTATATTTTTAAGAATAATTTCTTAAATATTCCCTTTCTTCAGTAGTTCCACTAAGCTAAATTAAAAATCACTGGGCATGTCTACATGTGCATTTAAGTGTGACTAAATTGAATGTACATTAAGCTAATGTGCATTAAGCAATTTTTAGCAGGTGTTTATTTGTGCAGGGACTTGGTACTAAAGGTAGTCCCAAGTCCTTCCAGTGCTACCATGCACCCCTGGAGCCGTTGAAGGGAGCTTCAACTTCTAGCCACATGGCTGCCAGCACTTGGTATCCATCTTGGAAACTCTGATCCCTGGCCAGCCTCTTCCCTTCCCAGGAACCACATGCCCAGTAGAGGGGCAACACATGGCAGCTCAGTCCTTGCCCACCCTCCCATCACATGCCCTGGCTTCCCCTCCCTCTGCCCCTGTCCATGCCCCTGCCAGTGATATCCAGAACCCTGCTGCTTCAGTCCAGCCCCTGCCAGGGATGACCCATGCCCTGTGCTTCTGCTAGTGATGGTGCTGGTCCTGCTGATCTCAACACCCTCAACACTCCACCCAGGTCCCAGAAAAACCTTGCACTCACTAGCAGGGCCCAGGGCACTTATTGTAGGAGGCTACGCCAAAACCCCTCCTCCTGCACTCCCTACTCTGGCCCACCTGCCCTGCTGCCTATCTTCTGCCTACCTCCAACATCACTCTCAGGACACACATATGGGAGATTACCCTCACAACACCCCTCTTCCCAATCAATAGAGCCGGTCCAGCACCCTCCCCAATCACCAACAATAAAAAACTCACTTACAATTGGGAAACTATATACAAGGGGAAATCTATATACAACATTTTGGGTCTTAAAGTCCAGAGTTGGAGGCCATTGGGGGCCCTGGGGCAGGTGCCCAGTACCACAGCCCCTAGATGTTCTGTGGGGCTGGACTCAGGTCAGCCCGCTAGTTGCAGGGCATACCCAGCACTAAAGTTAATGCTGGGTCATGTCTACACATGTGTTAATGCACATTAACTAATTGTGCCTAAATTTGACACCTGCATTTTCAGGTATCCAATTTAGGTGTGATTCATCTAAGTTAATTCACATTAAGAGCTTGTAGATGTAGATATGTGCCGATAATACACATTAACTTAGGTTAATGCACATTAACACATCTCATGTAGATGCACCCACTGTGTAGTTCTTTCTGTGTAGCATGAAATAAAATATAGTATAACAAACAATAAATAAGAAGCCATTATCACATTGAATTTGGCTAGGCACTCCCTAATAGAAGTTTTCAATTTTATACTGAATATTTCAGTGACTTTATATTTTGAGATATAATTAATTTGTAAGTTGAGATGTAAATCAATTTGGGTGAACTTGGTGGTTAAGGTGCAAGTGAGGGGTAAGTTATCTAGAAGGAATTCCACTAGGATACCGGCAAGCAGAGCAATGCAACATTTTTCTAGTATAGGTAGGAGAACTTAAAAGTGTAATTCTCTATAGGCAGAATTTGTATACTCAATGGCCTATTGGATATAAATTCTGTGGCAGGGTTTGGAAGTATGTTTGTGCAGCCAACTGAAAATTTTTCAGCATCTCAGATTAAATTAAAATATAAAAAGATAGTGTGCTAATGAATTTAATATGAAAATAAAATCAGTGCAATACTCCCTTTGCTACTATTCTGATCTGAAATTCCATTTATTGTCCATTATCCCCATATCTTTGTGTGTCAGATTTCTGTACCATTAGCACAATATGGAAACATAAAGTTGTTAGGGGAAAGCTGGAGCTTGTGGCTCCTGGGTTACATACAATTTTTTTCCTAATGAAATATTCTGTATAGAAATGACAGAAAGCAGCCTTATGACATGTTCAGTGTTCCTTGATACTTGCTTCAGTTCCTTCTGCAGCATATGTTAGGGGTTTGCTTTCTTCCTGGATCTTCCTTGCAGTTCCTTTCCCAAAAACACAGGACTAGAAGGAAAGAAGACACATGGGTCCTGTACTTGCTGAAATTCTTCTGTAGTCACAAAAATGCCATAAGCTAAACTGAATAAAAACTCACTTTTAATGGACAAAACATCTACACAAGGGATTATACAGGTATGATAATATCTGTATTAGGATTTTTGTGCAACTAGAAAACACTTTTTTAAAGAAAGTTTGTGTACATGGAGTCATATATACATAAAAGTATTTGGCTTTCAGTTAAATTAAATTCAAATTTTAAAAAATCAATCAAATTTAAATTATATGCATGCACACACCCACATACATATATAACTTAATGGGTTTAAATTAGCATCCTACATGATATCTGAACTACTTCCCTGTGTAAAAAAGGTCAAAGATGACATTACATTTGAAAATCTGACTCTATGACATTAACAGTGAAACCCCCTATCGCCTTTGGGCCATGTTTATGAAAGAAAGTTTATGGGAAACATTTTATTGTGTTACAGCAGAACTCAGAAATTCTGTAAGTCCTCACCGTATGCAGGTATGGTGATCAAAAGTGAAGCATTTCTCAGCTTTTCAGTGGCTATTCTGGTACTTTCTGGTAGAATGCACCATGACATTATGTATTATGTAAAGCAGGCACCATGCCACATAATTCTAGGTGCTAAAGGACTCTCTTCTTTGTTCTATATTTTATAGCTCCAGTATCTCTTTCAATATATTTGTGGAGTTTCTGTTGAAAGCCTTGAGTCTCTCAGACAAGGTTTTTTGGGTAAATCTAGTATCTTTCATTAGACCAACTAAAATAGTTGGGGGGAAAAAAAACTTCTTTGCAAGCTTTCAGGTACAAATACCCTTCTTCAGGCAGAGGGAGTGTCTGCAGTTGTTTTATGCTGTTCCTGGATGGGATAAAAGCCAGGAGCCAGTATGCAAGAATGCAGGTCAGTGAAAATGCAAATGTGTGGAAGTGAAGGTTAGACAGGGTGAGAGACATTGGGTGAGAAACAGGTTGGTGGGTGGAGCAGGGATGGTGACCTAGTGATAAAATGTAGCTGGTAAATTGCAGAGAGGTTACCTGGGTTATCAAATGGTAGGCAGGCTGTAATTTTCTATAAATCCAATGTCTATATTTAGTCCATGATTTTTTGTATCCATAGTTTCATAGCTTCATAGTTTATAGGGTCAGAAGGGACCTGAGTAGATCATCTAGTCTGACCCCCTGTCATGGCAGGAAAGAGTATTGGGGTCAAACGACCCCAGCAAGGTGTACATCTAGCCTCCTCTTAAGGACCCCCAAGGTAGGAACCAGCACCACTTCTCTTGGAAGTTGGTTCCAGATTGCAGCCGCCCTGACCATGAAGTAGCGCCTCCTCATATCTAGCCTACATCTACCCTCTGCCAGCATGTGACCATTATTCCTGGTCACTCCTGGTAGTGCTCGGGG
>NW_017728906.1:144339137-144352040 GCF_001723895.1 Crocodylus porosus
TGATCATGGAAAAATGTGGATGTTGGATTGGTGTTTTAATACAAGAATTGGGGATTTTTTTTATCAGAGAAAACCAGGATCCCGGTCATGTGTTCCTTCTCCATGATGATGATGCCAAAGAGGTCCCCCCAAAGATGTAGTCTATTTTTCTAATGGGCTGTGCAATTCTTTTGTACTTGCACCAGCTGTACAGTAGGATTGTGAATAGGGATACCAGTGTGAATTGTGTGTGGAAGAGGTTCACAAAATGAATGAATGAATGAATGAATGAATCAATGAATGAAGAGATGCTGCAGAAAATAGTGAGCAAGTGCAGGCATTTCATGGAAATCTGTACAGCTGTACATGGAATGGCGGGATAAGACTGTGATTCAGGTCTGGGATGTTTAGTAGTGGTTGGGCAACTCTTGAATGCCAAAAGCAACATTACTGGACCTGTATGTTGAGTTTATCTTTACAGTTCAGTACTCTGACAAAAGCAGACTACCTCTGTCAGTCAGGAAATGGATGGCAATCATGTTCAATTTTTTACCACTCACAGGAAATTGTTTTGGGTAGGAAGGTTCATATTTGGAGCTGAAGCATGAAAGGCCATCCAAAAGTATCCCCTTGAGAAAGTTGTGACTTTGGGTAATATAAAAGAAATAAGTGAATGGCTTGAGGCAATAGGTTTCCTGAAGAACGAGCAGAGATTGCTCACATATCCCTATCTGCTGCTGCCTTTGCTCCCAGTTTCTGAAAACTTCAATAGGAATAAGTACATTCCCAGTGATGCAGCTCCTGTTAAATCACAAAGTGGTTAAAAGGCATTCTGGCCAAGAAAGATATATAATACTCAATTTTTCAGGCACATAGGCCTGGCAGAAAAGCTGCAAGGAAGGACGTTCTTCCCTTACTGCCACTTCCACAATAGAAGCACTGAAATGCCAAAGGTTGTTTTGAGGGAAATGACCTAACCTCTGCTCCCCTGACTCACGAAGCCATATATTGGGCAACAATAAAGAGAAGTTTGTCTACCTCTTAAGCAGATGCATAATGACAGCTAAGAAGGTTTTTGAGTGTTTGAAGAGGTTCTGGAAATATCTCATGACAAGGCAATATCCCCATAGTTGTTACCACCAGCTGGATGCTGCACAAAATTTGCCAGGCTAAAGGTGAAACTTTGCCAGTGGGATGGCAGATGGAAGGAAAGAGAGATTGCCTACAGATTTTTAAGCATCCAGAAACAGTGCCCACCATGATGATGTTCAGCTGACGGAAGCCTCGAGAGAATGCTTCATTGCTCTGTTGTGAATTACATCAATATTTACTTACAAAGGCAACACTTCTTTTTCTGGAGCAGGTTGATTATATACCTGTACATGTAGGCAGCTCAGAATATTTTAATGCTCAGAATGGCATTCAGTATGCAATAATAAAGATTTTATTTGAAGTATCAACAAACAGTAATGCAATGTTTAAATTCAGTATGAACAGACAGATCGAGCAAAGCTACAAGCAGGCGACCTGACAACACAACTGAAGTGAGAAAAAAAATGTAAACACTACTAACATAAGCATATGCAAAAGTCTTGCAGGAATTCCTAAAGACTAATATATGTAAATATGTGGTTTCCTTTCCCTTCCAACAGTGTTAAATAGCGTTCTTGAGAGTGGTGGTACCTTGACTGATAGTGCAGCAAGAGATAAAGGTCCTTGTAAGTGGGTGTTTGCCATTGGCTAAAGCAAGGTTACTTCTGATGGCTGATTATTTTTTGCAGCATCTCATCTGGTATTTCAGTAAATTCATTGTCCCAGTGCACTCCTTTATGTACATCTCTCCTTATGTCTTTCTCTCAGCATATTTTTCTTTCTGTTCCCAGAGCTCACTCCTGTTCCACTATTGCTCAGATGCATCTGTGTATTTTAGTAGCTCAGAAGCTTCCTGGAAGCTCTCTTAACCTTCCTCATCAATGTCAGTCTTGTTGTTATTGTTGAGGGTGCCATCAAGGCCATCCCAAACAAAGATACTGATAAAAGAGACAGGGAGCTAGTTAGTTTTGCTATGGTAACACAAAGGAAAAGATGACTGTAAAGATTCCCTAAAATTGTCTGCTATAAAGATGTACTGGGAGGTGTTTCTGGGGGCTGACTCCTTTCAAGTGAACTTCCTCTATGACAGTATACTGCCACAATGTGTTTGATAGAGCACTACACATCCCGTGTTTTGGGGAGTGTAGAACTGTGGTTGGGGACATGGCAAGAATAAACAAAGTAAAAATTCAAAAAAAGTCATTACAATGTATTGGGACTTGGAGTAATATCTCACTGCTGAGGGTAAGCAATAGGGCTGTGTGAAATTTCACCAGCCATTTCATTCTGACACTGTTTTGACCAATTTTGGGGTCAAAACAGCAAAATCAGCACAAAACAAAGGCCATCAAAATAGCCTCGAAACAAAACAAAGCTGGTCAAAACATTTCGAAAGTTGAAAAGTTTTGAGCATAGGCTGGGGATGGGAAGTCTGTCCAGCTGGGCTGACTTCCCATCCCCAGTGCCAGTTCTGGCAGGGTCTGGGAGGCAGCCCATCTGGGCTGCTTCCTGGTGCCCCATGCTAGATCGCGTTGAGGGTGGGAGGCAGCCCTACCAGGCTGCTTCCTGGTGGCCTGTGCTAGATTGCACTGTGGCCAGGAGGCAGCCCAGTGGGGCTGCTTATCCATCCCCTGTGCTAGATTGCATTGGGGCTGGGAGGCATCCCAGTGGGGCTGCTTCCCCGTCCCCCATGCTAGATCGTGCTGGGTCCGGGAGGCATCCTAGTGGGGCCTCCTGATCCTGGTGTGATCTAATGCAGGCACTGGGAAGCAGCCCCACTGGGCTGCCTCTCGCCCCCAGCGAGATGTAGCACTGGGGATGGAAAATCAGCCCAGCTGGGGACTTCCCATCCCCAGCAAAACTTGAAACAGTGTCAAAACAGCCTTTCTTTTTTGATGGGATGGAATGGAATGGAAAAACTATTTCAACTCAAAATGAAATTCAAGATGAAACACTGTTCCTTCAAACCATCAAAACTCAAGGTGAAATGGAATGGTGCACTTTGGCACAACACTAGTAAGCAATGCCCAGAGAAAGCAGATGTTGAACATGGCCAAAGAACAGTTAGAACATTTCATAGAGAACCTGTTATGTCCAGCAAAGTGCTCACAGAGTGTACCCTGGTAAAATAAATACAGTGTTTATACTCAGAATACTGAAGTCTTGATCACATGTCCAAACCACCAGCCCTGTTTGCTGCCTATAAATACTGCTGTACCACTGAAAAGGGGCAGGCACAATATAGCAGAGAGCTTGGTTCTCTAATTCATTAGGTTTAGCTTCCCAGTAAGTTCTGTTAAATATGCCAATATTTGCAATCCCCACATACCTTTGGATCTATGCCCATGGGAAAGGGCATGGTTTTCCAATCCAGTGAATTGGAGGAGAATGTTGAAAGGAAGGTAATGTGTAGAGGGAAAGCAAGGACAGCTGCATTACTTAACAGAGTTGTCTTCCCTTCCCTTCCAATGCTCCCTCTGCTGGGACTGGCTTTGGCTTTGGCTGTCCTGCATTTGGAATAGTGTCTGGCTATATAAAAGGAGAGTTAAAGTCTGCCTTAGCATCTCTCTACTGCCTATCCAAAAGGTTATTCTCCTCCTCCCTCTACTTTTTCTCAATGTGGAACTCAGTAGTTCCTTCCTTGGTGCTTCTATGAGGTATCCTGCAAGTTAATCAAGGTGTGAATGATGATTAAGTCCCCTCCAAAAATGATAGGGACTCCACAGAGGTCAGTAAGGTAGTTCTGATATATTTTGTTTTTGTTGTTGTGTTGTTGTTGTTGCAGGATCACTGTGGCAGTTTCACAGATCTCTGGCCTTGGCCCAGCATTGGTTTTCCTTCTGCTTATACTTTGTCTTCTCTTCTTAAACATCTCTATTCCTGCAGAACCAGGGTTGAACTTCTCTCCACAAGCTGAGAAGAGATCCAGTCCTTCCTTCTTGCTCCTGGCATGAACATACATAGCTTCCTTCTCTTTCAGGCCAGCTCTGCTTACTGCTTCCTCATGTGGTCTGACAAGAAAAGGTGTTTTCCAAATCAGGAGGTGGATTCTGGTCTGATAAGGGTAGGTGGCATCCTGATCAGTTTGGCCTTGACCAATAAAGGCCAAAATTTGTGGCTAGTGCAGTGATCATTAGGTTCAGTAAACACAAGGATATGATGACTGAGAAAAACTAAACAACCTTTACTGTGGAACAGTGGGCAACCCCTGCAGTCTCCTTGTCTTTTTGTAACTCCTAACAGCTGCTACCTAGCTGAGGAACTATCTCCTCATTCCCAACTCTTTTAAATTAGAGTCAATTTAGAGACTGTCTCTAAATTATAATTCTTATCACTACATCTTCCCTAGCCATAGCTATAAAAGTCATTTAACACACAAAGCAAGTAACACCCATCTAAGGAGACGAGCTTACTTGCGCATCACTCTTAAGTGAGTCTCTACCACCTATTTTCCTATCCCCTTATCTGCGACTTTTTAAATAAGTCTCTGTGTGTCTTTAAGGAGGTTTCACTTTCTTCTGAGACTGATGAAGTAGCAGATCAAGTTTCTGATTTGGTTTTGGTAGGAAGCTTTTCCTCCAAGGCTTGATAGATTTAAGTCCTTATACTGGGATCTGACTGACTGGCACTTTTGGCAGCTATGTTTCTGCACATAGCTCAAAGGTCATTTAGCTACAGAGTGCTGAGGCTTATTTCCTCTTTCTATGTGAGTATTTTGTATTTCTTCCCATAAGGACATGATTTTTATTTGTTCTGGAACAATTAGTTTCTTCCTAAAAGACTGTGCACACTTGGGCTGTGACAAACAAGAGGGTCATCTCAAGGCATGAATTTTGTGTCTTCTTGTGTTTAAAGCACATAATTAGATTCGGTTTCTCTCAACCTGCCAGACCGAAAATAGGTGTAACCTCCTGAGGTACAACAGTGAATAAGAATTTGTATATTTTAGTTTTGTATTGGATCCCAGAAATTCCTTAGATATTATCTGGGTGGTTGTATGCCACCAAATCCCTGGGCATTCCTCCCTCCTGCTGTGAGCAAGAACAACAGGGAAGGGCACCCCTGAAGAGACAGTGACCCCACTGGAGGGAGGAATCACCTAGTGGCTGAGTGTGCCCAGGGATTTGGTGGCATACAACCACCCAGATAATATCTAAGGAATTCTGTGACATTATAAGTGAGGCCAAAAGAGCTCTCCTCGAAAGGGGGAATCCCAGAAGAGAAAGACTGGGGGAGGGAAGGATACCAACCTCTCATGGTGTATGACTGCTTTGGTTTAATATTATGATGAGTGCTGCCATGTCTTTATTTTAGTTCACTACCTCCATTGGAAGTTTAGTAAAAGCAAAAAACAAGCCGTGGAGACTCATAATTGTCTTTGACTGAACAGCTAGGTCCCAACGGCAATCAGAATTCTCACAAGCCCTAACTAAAAGATGTATTGACTGACCCAAGTGCTGTTAAGATAAAAGGGTGGACATGGACATGGTGTAGGGGCTGGTGGAGCCCTCAACAACAACAGGAGTATGTGAGCAAGAACAACAAGGAAGAGCACCCCTGAAGAGACAGTGACCCCACTGGACAGTTTTCCCACTTCTGACAGCTATTGGCCCGATACCTTACCCAAAGGTTTCTGCCCCTCGTAGGTACCATCTTACTCCAGCCGGGGCTCCTATCACCTGGGCCAAGGCTCTTCTTATACCATAAGCTTATACTCTCACTTATGGCTCCCATCTGAAGCAACTCCTTTCATTCTCTTTTTTTCTTTTTTTTTTTTTGCAGGTCTGGAGAGTCTGGAGCCTTCAGCACCCTGGAAAGCCCCTGCTAGCTGTTTTCATCCACAGGACCCTACCATGGCTACTGCTCCAGCATTCCCTGACCAGTGTCTCCTTACCAGCACCAGTAAGTATACTACCCCTCACCTTAACCCCTTTTCTGGGATCCATACGCCAGTCCCTGAGGCTGGGAATTCTCCTTTCCCCCAGAGTCTTGGCATCCCTCTTTTAAGTTTTGCACACCCCTGACATCATTGTCTGGCATCCAGTTAAAAGGGGCCATGCTCGCATTCCTTACAGCCTTGTTGCTTCCTTCCCTGTGTCAGCTCGACCACCAAGTAAGCATAGCAGAGGCGAATTCTGCCACCCCACTACACACAGTAACAATAATGCCATAGAGGCACATGTAGATGCACCCAGTAGATTTCTGATAGTTTAAGGTTTACATCACTTGTGGGGGTAGTAGTAGTTAAATGATACAAACCTATGGTTTTATTGGCTTACAGATACTTTATGTGTGGATGCTTGCAAACTTTTCGTCAACAGAAAAGGACTTCTCTTGAAAAACTTTCTGGAATAGAACAGACCTTATACTGTCAGCCCAACTTATTAGTTTCTAACAATGCATTGGAAGAAATGGGACAATACAAACCTTTCAGAGCTATTGTTTCAAGCTATGTGCAATACACAAGACTCCTACACTTTTCTAGTTTATATTTAGTTGATATTTTCATAGCTATTTTTTTTTACACAAAGCTTTGATTCTGGAGATTGATTTAAAAGGTGGACAAAGTGAAGGGATGGCAATAATACAACCAAAGGAAAATAACCTTGACTGTGCATTGTAATTAACTAAACTGAGACAATATAAACCACAGGTAATCAACAGAAACAGTTAATAGTAAATACAATTTTTGAAAGATTGATAATTTTTAATAATAATATAAAGTAATATTTTTAAACACTCATTATGTTTTCCTTCCTAATTATTTTATTTTTAACCTGATATTGTCCTATTCCTAAGTTATGCAAGCCATGGGATACCTATCCTTCTTGGTCTGTTATGTCCCTTTTACCTGCCTTTCCTTAATTTTTTTTAACTAATACATGACTGCAAGGGCTTCTGTCACCTTGCATTCTGCTTATCCTGTGGCTTGCTTTAACCAACAGAGACACGTTATGTATTAAATCTCTGTTGCTGTACTGCTGTCTACTAGTTTTAAACTTCAGGTAAACATAAAAGAAAGGAAGGAAAGAAGGAAAGAATATGCTATAATTTTGTATCTTCCTGATTTTTTTGTGGTGGGAGAGGGGTAGAAAAATCACCATGCCATTGTGGACAGAGGTATGATTGATTCTAAGCAGTTCTGTCACATCATTGTATTCTATCCAATATAGTGAGAAGAATATTACAACCTCCCCCCGCCAAAAAAAACCCAACAAACTTGATTTGTATTTATGTTTTAAAATATCAGCAAACATGCTGATATCTTTTCATCATGAAATGCAGAGAACCTGGAAAGGTGACTGAATTATATAAGAAAACTTTAAAAAAACAGAGATTCCAGCAGCCATTAGAAAATAAAAAACAGCTGAATTTCAAACTTTATATGTGACTTCTATGTATTTGAGGTAGTTTCTATGTCATAAATGCAAACATGACTCTGCTGCTTGCTACACGAGAAGGCAAAGCACACAAACCACGAATAGAACCGGGAACAAAGAATTAAGATCTCCTTGTATACCAAGTGAAACCATGTGACATGTACTAAACCTCTGAAAGATGGTTACTATGGTCTATATTTTTTACTCCCATTTTAGTTTTGTTTTTTGTTTCTCTTCACTTTAGAGCCTATGCTGTAAATGCAGTCTATCAGCAGGCTGCCAAGATTAAAAGTACTAGTCTCAGTTGCAGGCCTGTTTTCATCATATCAAACATATCATTCTGTCTCACACATTATTCAGCTGAATGAAAGAGACTGGAGCCTAGGAAAATCTAAAAACATAAAATGGAAATTATTAATACACCACAAAATACCTTGCTTTAATGGCGTCTGTGGGGTTATGCTGACAGCCTTTCCCTAAAATGCTATGAGCAGCCAGGAACATGGGGGAATTCAGAAAAGGATAATAATAATACTTTGTAATTTTTAGTGTCTTTCATATAATGGTTTCAAAACACTTCAGAAACATTAATCAAATGTCATAACAGCACTGTGAGATAGCAATCTGTTATTATTCACAAATAACAAAAGAACCTTTTAAAACAAAAGCAAGTTAAAGTTGAAAGTGAGTTTCGATGCAGCTCAGTTAAACAGTGATACTTTTGATTTCCACGTTTGGATATAGCTTAACATTACAATGGGTGGAAATTTATTGCTTCCAGCATTTGTCTGTTTTCTGTAGCCATACCACCCAAATTGTACCTTGGCAGGTCTTTTTTCATGTTTGTACAGTACCTAACAAAATGGATTTTGGACCCATGATTGGGGCTTCTATTGGCTATCACATTATGAAAATAATTATATCAGTTCCTGCAAAACCTTCTGTAAACTTTTCTCTCAAATTTCCCAGCTGAAAAATGAGACTAGTAATATATACCTGAAAGGGGAGATTGTTGTAGTGTTACAATTAATCAGTACTTGTAAGGCTCTTTGAGTAGCTTGAATTTTTTTTTCCCCTTAGATAAAAGTGTTATTAGGAAACGAATTTACAGCACGTGATTATTCAGAAGTTCTTTAATGTGTTTTAATGACTGTGCAATAGATACGTTTTATTGTATAGCTGTTGAAACAAAAATGGTCTTATGATCAACTATTATTAAGCTGACTAATACTAATAATTATACAAGTACAGATGATGCATGTACTGTAGCTGCTGTGTGCTGATTTGATTATATATCAGAGGAAGGACTGAAGTGAAAATTAATTATTACATTAAAGGTTATGTGAAATGTCTCAGTTTGCTTAAATGTCTGTTTAATTTCAGTGTAATTGTGCTTGATAAACTTATTTTTATCATCACATAATTCTTTATCTTATGCATTTTGGTTATTTGCTATAAAAGTCCATACTTATCATTACATTTTTAAAGTTATGTAAAGTCATTATTAGAAACAGTTTTAAGGCAGCTTAGCAGTCATATCACGTAAGCATCTAAGTTTATAATTAAAACTCAATATGTTTGTAACAACCATTTATGATTTAGGATATATACAAAAATTGCCTAATGAAACCTAAATTTAATCCTTATTAGAAACACTTTAATTTAAATTTGATCACAAATTTTTATCTCTGCTTCACATTAAAAACATAAAAACATTCTCAAGAGACAAGATCATCTCAGTCATATGAGATCCGACGAATCCCAAAAGCTCTTTCAGCTTCTAGTGCATTTCTTTTACTGAATTTGGTCAGTCTTCAAAGTTGGGTAATAGAATTTGGGTAGAAGATACATTGGGTAATAGAAATTACAAAATCCATAGTACAAGGATTACAAAACTGGCATGCAATGTGCATGTTTTTAATTTGCAGAAAATTTCACCTCTTTCTTACGTGAAAAGGAGCCAGGTTTTGCCTCTGGGGGCATTCTTATTAACATGCAAGACTATTACAGAAGGCAGGGTAGATATGCACCCTAAAGACTAAGTGAATAAGATATACAGAGCATGTGTGTATCTTGCTACACTTGCACCATACACTTGCACTTAATTATGGTGCATTAAGTTAATGTGCTGTAAGTGGCACTACTGTACAGTAGTGGCAGCACACATCCTTTAGGTGACACTAATGAGCAATAGACTAATTCTCCAAATAAATTTGTAATAATCTGCCAGAGTCTGCCATGCAGAACTGATTGTGGAATCACGACCTGAATTAGTCAGAACTGCAGGACTGGGGCCCAGCATTAATATGCCTTGCCAATAGTTTGAACTGTGTCCCTTGTGGACTTATACATTTAAAGACCGATGGTGATGGTGACATTACAGAAAGGCAAAAGAAAATATAAAACATCTGCTAGGTAAGACAGCAAAACAAACCTAGTATGTGCCCCAGAAGGGCTATAAAATGGAACCAGGTTAACATCCATAACAAATTACGAAAGGAAATAATTCTCTCAAACCTAAACAAGGGTAGAGTTAACTAGAGCCCAAGGGCCTGAAATACCTTTCAGAAAAAGAAAATGCAATGTAAAAACAGCAGGGTTGGGTTTTTTTTGAGAAAACGGAAGTGGGGGGAAGGAAATTTTAATAGGAAAAAGGAGGGAGTCCTATATTTCAGTGCCAATTGTCATATTTCAGTGCCAATTAATTTAGTCTTAATAAATATAAGGTTTATTTCCACTCAGGAGAAATAGAGAAAAGGAGAAAAAATAGTGGGGCTTCAACTCCCTCTTAGTGCTCACCATTTCAGCAGTAGGAGGAAGAGGGGAAGGATACAATGCTGCCTCAGTAAGCCCGTTGAATTTTCCTCTCACAAATTCTGTACATTAAAATGTAACTATCTCATTCCCTTTATCACTGACCCACAACACTATGGCAAGCTACATGATTCTGACTTCTCTCTATGTGGCTTAAATAACATTTTATGGACGACTAACATGATTGAAGCAAAGTAGAAAGTGAAAGGTGCGCCTGAACCATTTTTTCCCCTTAGTCTCAAATATGCTTGAGAGAAAGATTTGTCTAGTAGTTTGAGGCACACTCTATATGTCTCTGCCCTCTATCTCTACCTATAGACTCAGGGAAGAAATTGCAAGAACACCGGCATATTTGGAGAGATGAAAACATACGGACATGAAGTAGTCCCAGGTGTTGCTCCTGTTTTAAATTTGATGTTTTTTATGGGTAGACTATGGTGGCTGAAAGAGTGTGTTAAGCATAAAACAGAGCAAGTTTAAGTCTGCACAGACATTCAGTGGCTGCAGGCATAAAACAGGACTTGTTTATCTGTTCAGCATATAACCATATTTGTTTTGCTATTACCGGCTTAAAATAGTAAGAATGTATGAAGTTTTCAGTGCTTAGCTTAATTCATGTGTGGCTATGAACAGACCATTTTGACTTGTAAAAATGTCCCTAAAACCCCCCCAAACCAAAAAAAATAGGTAAAGATGAAAGGACTTGAAAAGAGGAGGAAGCCTCACTGAAGGTCTACACAAGGCCCTATGCATTTTATAAGCTTCTCTCCAACCCGTAACACAGGGGATATGGGTGTCATGAAGTGTTGTACTTGTTCAGGCTGTTAAATATTCGAACACACGGAAAGGCAATGCAACATTCAGGTTTCAGTCTTTCTTCCACGTAAGTTGTTTTCCTTTATCAAGCACTCCCCACCCCCCAAAAGTGTTATTTAAGTTCACACAAATTATACCATAGTGCCAACTATTGAGAATACATTATCATAAATTGTTCCTCTACACCTAGGTGAATATTTTCCTTTAGTATCAGGGTCAAAATAATTATTTTTTATATTTACTGTATCAAAGTACCTGCATTTGGAATTACAGTCATTTGTCTCTCATGGTTGCATCTACATGAGTAGCAGACTGTGCAGTTGTTACTGTGCAGTATCGTCACTACACGAGTTTTTCTCGATGCTGTGTTGCAGTGACCACACTGGAGCTCATTACTACTGAGCAGTATCATCACTGCACAATTAGTGCCTGGCATTGCTCTTATATAGTAGCAATGAGCTACGGCTCACTAGCTCATTGCTACTGTGCCACAGCATCTATGTAAATGCATCCAGTATCACCACGGCTAAAATGTCACTAAAACAAGGCAGAGCTAGTAAGCAAAATCTCTTTAGCTGACCCTGTTACTTGCCAGTGAGGCGTGAATGGGGGGCTTGCATACAGCTGAATGCCCTGCAACTGGCTGCATGGTTCCATGACAGTGCGGGGTGGTGGCAGCTGCATGCAAGGTTGGGGGGCGCTTTGCAAGCAAGCAGCTGGGAGCAGGGCCAGGGGGTGAGGGCAGGGGTATGCTTCTTCAGGGTGGCTTTGCGGGCAAGCGATGCAGGACACAGTGTGGTGGTGACCACCATGTGCGGGCCACACACATGCCACCCAGACACCTGCCCAGGGGAGGGGGAGAGGGAGGCTGGCATGTAGCCAGAGCACAGATCCATGGCCAGCTCTGCAGCCACAGGGAAGGATGGCTGCATGCCAGCCTCCCTCTCCCCCTCCCCTAGGCAGGCAGCCAGGGGGCATGTGTGCAGCCCACACATGGCAAGCACAACCACACTGTGCCCCGCATCACATACCCGCAATGCCCCCTGCAATGGCGCACCCCTACCCTCACCCTCTGCCCCTATTCCCAGCTGTGATGTGCGACCTGGGGCTGGCAGCATCCCTCAGCCCCCAACCATCTTCCCAAGGCCTGCCCCAAAGACCCACTTACCTCTATGCTCCAGGCGCGAAGGGCGAATCTGAGTCTGAGTCCAGCCTTCGCTGCCTTAAAGGCTCAGGCCCCGACCTCCCCCCTCCCTCCTCCTCCAGCCAGGGTTGGGGGTTTCCTGTACCAGCCTGCAAGAACTCTCTGCAAAAGCAGACAACCTGCAGATTTATCTGTTAAAAAGAGAAATCCATGTTTTCTCTGATAAAAACAGGGAATCTGTGGTTTTCTCCGTTTTTCCATGGAAAATCCATATCCCTGCTTATGAACTTGTTGTTGGGTAAAATTCAGAAGTAACTGACAAAAATCTAGGTCTCCATATAGGCCACAATAGCAGCAAAGAATCATAGAGAGAAAATGTCACCATGTTGATCTCCTGTCTCAAGGCAAGATCAAGCAATTCTTCTTGTCCTTAAAAGGATGTATCTGTAAATCTTAATTGTGGAGACATCAGAACTATTTATTAATTAAGATATAGGTTGATTTAAGATATTTGTCAACACCAATAAGCACTGTTAAATATAGATTTCATAGATTTCATAGACATTAGGGCTGGAAGGGACCTTGGGAGATCACTGAGTCCAGCCCCCTGCCCAAAGGGCAGGAAGTCAGCTGGGGTCATAGGATCCCAGCAAGATAAGCATCCAATTTACTCTTGAA
>NW_017728906.1:144352328-144355988 GCF_001723895.1 Crocodylus porosus
ATAATATAATATTGAAATCTATAGAATCCCCCTTTAGTAGATGCAGAGAATCAGGTACCTTAAATCAAGCTATACATTTTAGAAATTATTCATTTTTACAAGCTACTTTTCTGCAAAAAAATAAATTCTACATCCTTATTAGCTCTGTACTAGAATTATTTCCGTAAGTCCATAACAATTTCCTATAGTATGGAACTCTCACACATCTTTTTGGCACTTCAGCATATTTTTTTGAGGAATACAGCCCAAAACTCAGTCTTCTGAAATAAAAAGACAAGGAAGGAAGGACTTTGACTTTTCAACTACTTTATCCAGGAGTTCAGGGTACAAAAAGTTGGCCCCTCCAGGGACCAGGTACAATATACAAGGCAAAAACAAACAAACTACCATCAAATCAAGAGCACCATGTCATTACATTCATAACATCACACCATGACCAATACCTTCGCTGTATTACACATCATGCCTAGCATGCTGTTATGAAATCGGGACACAGGCCAAATTGTCATATAGACCAAAACCCTCTATAAACAAATGATTCCTACCCTATTGTATCCAATCATACACGACAATACCTTCAATATCCCGCACACAGAAAAAAAGCAAAGAGCAGCTTGGTGAGTGCCCAGGGTGCAGCACAAGCTTGGAGTTGTATTCCGACACTGAGCCTGCCTGGTCGCCCAGATTGGTCATTACATCAGAGCAGGTATTGAACATGGCCATCCTCCATGTGGCACAGTGCTCTCTCAAGGGTCCAGCATGCTTCAAAGATGGGCACTGCCCACTGGAGCACAGCATGCTTAAACTCCACTGAGAGCTGTGCCCGTACCAGGAGGCTGAAAAGCCACAGGTCATCATCTGAGCAGGTCCCAGAAAGCCAGCTAGGCTGAGAACACCCTGCTCAGCCTCCTGGTATGTGTAGGAGCACACGTAGGTGATCTAGAAGAGGCTCCTTCCCAGTGCAGAGGTGGCTTGAGAGTGACAAAGAGTGGCCACAGGCAGGGACAGTTGAGGTGCCTGGGTCAAAGTGGAACACAAAAATGTGACAGCCCAGTGGGTCCCTCAAAACTCCTCCATATTTTCTGAGCAAAACAATCTGCAACAGTTCCAGTCCACAAGTTAATCATGGGTCATTTCTTCCGCTTTTAGACAGATAGGGTGAGAAGACAAGACAGGGCAAAATCCACTGGTTGTCCTTACTGTCAGATTTTGGCTACAATAGGTAAAAGAAGATTACATTAGGCTCAGAAAAACACTTAGAGAATTTGCAGCTCAGGTGATCTTAATAGGGAATTCTTCTGTTCCCTAGAGGTGGACAGAGATGTGAAAAGATAATTAATATAAACAGATGGCTTGAGAATTGGTTCTCTGAGGAAGGTTTTATGATGTTCACCACCGGGAGTCATTCACAGAACAATGACTGTTCTCAACAGATAGACTCCAGCTGAGTATCTGGAGAACTACAATTCTGGGATGAATGCTGGCATAACTGAATAAGACTTTTAAACTAAGGAGGTAGGAGGGAAAGTTAGAAGAAACACATAATTTCTATGCCTTCTTTTAATGTACTGGAATATAATATTGAGGTAAACAAATCCTTAAATATAGGATAAAAATATAGTACAATATAGAAAACAGTAGGCAAAAATAAGGTACTGATATTGATAGGAGATAGAAAATCTACTTAGGAAATTAATCTCTGTCAGAAAGAGACAACTGGGATGTTTGTATATTGCAGTAAGTATCCTGAACAACAATATAAGAAACTAGAACTGACACGAAGCTGGATATTGTATGGATAACAAATGAATGGTGGAATAGCAGTCATGACTAGAACAACAACGACAAACCCCCAACAAAAAACAAGATATGGTACTATGGTTAATCCAGAGGTTTGGCAAAAGCATTTTGGGGTATAACAGTAAAACAGATACTTTTGGTGTGATGGTGAGGGTCTACAATATACCTTTGTAATTGGATATGAATGTGGATAAAGATTTCTCTAATATTCTTAAAGAAATAGATTCTGCTGTGTAATGGTAAAATAACTCAATAGGTATTGATTGGTGAACAAAATCTTTTTATAGCAGTAAAACTAAGTAAATTAAATTAAAGTTAGGCTCCGGAGTGGCAAGAGATGCATGGGTGGAAGCCCGCTGCACCCCCTCTACCCCGAAGCCCCCCAGACACCCCAGACACCCCCCAGCTGCCATGACGCCCCCTGCCGACCCCCAGCACAGCTGAAGGCAAGTGGGGTGTGTGGTGGGAAGGGGTTAACCCCTCTCTGGGTGGGAGGAGGTGGCTGCCTGGAGCTGGGCTGGGTCAAGGCCCCGCCCAGGCCCCTATTTGGCCCAGCCCCCCAGGGAGAAAGAAAGGTAGGAGAGGGGACTCACCAGTCTCCCTCCAGTAGGGCAGGGCCCCCCAAATCCTGGGCAGGGCCCCCCCTTGCCCAAGAGCAGCTTTCTTCAATGGCAGGACCACTCTGCATGCGCACAGTTTAAAAGGGCCCGCCCAGTTAAAAAAACCCCAGGTAGGTTATGGAGTGGTGAGAGATGCGTGGGTGAAAGCCCGCCACGCCCCCACTCCCCCGAAGCCCCCCAGACACCCCAGATATCCCCCAGCAGCTGCAGAGCCCCCCACCAACCCCCAGCACAGCTGGAGGCAAGCAGGGCTTGTGGTGGGAAGAGGTTAACCCCTCTCTGAGTGGGAGGAGGTGGCTGCCTGGAGCCAGGCCAAGTCAAGCCCCTGCCCAGGCCCCTACTTCACCCAGCCCCACAGGGAGCCACACGACTGGAGCTGCACAAACAGGCACACTTGTCTGCTGGCATGTGAGTTAGCATGAAGTTTGCACAGGAGGGGGCGCAGGAGGGCCCAAGACCCTGCCTGCCAACCCCCCAGGGTAGACAGTCCCAGCCATAGCCAGCCTACCAGAGGCATGACAAGGATGGGCATGTGCTGCACCCCGAGGTTCTCCTCAGGCTCTGCAGCCCCCACCTTGGGCATCTCAGAGACAGCCACCCTGACAAAGCCCTTGGTTCCAGGCTCCACGCAGACGGATCCCCTGGCTCTTGGCTGTGGGAGCTGCTCGTCCCTTTTTCAGGTTCTGAGGCCTGGGAGCATGGCCATTTACCTGTGTGGGGTCTGCTCCCTTTTTGGGTCTCTGGCATGCCAGCTGGAGCAGCTCCAGGCCACAGTCCAGAGACTGTGTGCCATCAGGGACTGTGAGCAGGAGATTGACTCTTACTGCCAGGCCCTTCTCCCCCGGGAGCTGGAGGGTAGACCACCGTATCCCTCCAGGACAAAGGAGGACTCTGGAACTTCCCACTCTGTCCAGCCTGTCCAGTCTGGGGCATGGACCAAGGTGGTCAAGGGCCCTAAGGTCTGCAGCACCAAGGCCCCTTCCCTGCTGGAGCTTAGCAACAGGTACACACCTCTTGCTGCTCCAGCAGAGCCTGCTGAGTTGCCAGCTCCTACAGGCAACACAGGCTCAACTACAGCTACCACTCCCACTCTCCCCAAGACAAAACGTAAGGTGTCTGTTGTGGGAGACTCCATCCTGAGGGGAACTGAGGGGGCAATCTGCCTCCTCGACCCCTTATCCCAGAAAGTCTGCTGCTTCCCAGGGGCCCACATCAGGGACATTGGGGAGAAGATCCCAAA
>NW_017728906.1:144356088-144363594 GCF_001723895.1 Crocodylus porosus
GCGCTACTCACGGTCAGGGCGGCTAGGAGAAGTGGTGCTGGCTTCTACCCTGGGAGTTTTTAAGAGGAGGTTGGATGAACATCTTGCTGGGGTCGTTTGACACTAGTATTATTTCCTGCCATGGCAGGGGGTCGGACTAGATGATCTACTCAGGTCCCTTCTGACTCTAGAAACTATGAAACTATGAAACTATGGAATGTATGATTTATGATGGATAATGGATAACTTCTTGCCAGAAATTCATTCAGTAGCTGTCAGACCTACAGGAAGACTCAAATGCTTGGTAGCTATGAATACAGACAGAGTATTGGCAGACCTAGTAGAGGAACTTCATTAGCGGAACAAGTGCAATAGAAAATGTGTAATGGGTAAAGAATCCAGGTGTGCAGAAAATTGGTTCTCTCCACAGAAAAGCAAATTTAAAGCATAATAGCTTTAAATTGCATTTAAAGTGCAATAGCTATTGTACAATGTCTCCTCTTTAGGTGGGTAAAATGGCTAACTTTCAATGTATAAGTGAAAGTTTGGGTCACTTCCTCAGATTATAGGACCTGAATCTCCATGCCAGCTCCCAAAAAACTGCAAGGAAGAATAACCTGCCCAGCTTTAATCTAAAGTTTAGGGCACTTGTCCAGAAGGCTGGAAAACCTAGAGCAGGGGATGGAACCCCTAGGCTAGGGACAGACATTCAAAAAGCCCAAGCCTGAATTAATTCAGTCTTTGCAGGTTAGTCTAACCTGGCTAGGCTGACCCAATTTACAAGTGGATAGATGTTCAGCACATACCTGCAGTGGTTCAGGCCAGGAGCCCAGGGGGCACTAGAACAGCCCTCCCTTCCCTTCCACAGGGAAGCTGATCAGGGTGTGGCCAGGTCCTGGTAGGCTTGCCCCAGGGCTCTCTGACAGCCAGGAGCAATCCTGGCACACAGGGCTGCCTGGCCCCACAAGGGAACTCTTCCCCTTTGCCTTCACTGCTGTGGGGCCAGGAGGGGGGCCCTTTTTGCTGCTGGGGTGACCTTCTTCCTCCTCCCTGCTGACTCTGTGGGGTAGGGAGGGGGGCTCTGTGAAACTGCCTAGCCCCAGAGGGGGAATCTTTCCACTACTTCTCCCCTATCACTGCAGGGTGAGGAGGCGGGGGATCTATGGGCTTCTGCTCAGCCCTAGAAAGGGACTCATCTCCCAACTTCCCCCCACTTCCAGAGCAGGGGGAGGCTCTGTTCATGCTGGGGGAGAGCTCTTCCCCTCCTTCTCCAAGAGAGGCAGTGGGAGTACAGGGATCAGCTGGGTAGGGTAGTGGTATGCAAATGCCTGTTCTCCCCCATTGCTGGCTGCAAAGCACTCTGCTGGAGTGGAGTGAGCCCTGCCCCTGCTTCCCCACAGAGTCCAGCCCAGGGCTTCCCCTCTGTGATAGTGGAGCTGGGGGATAGAGACAGCCAGAACTGCACTGGGGGTAAGGAATGTAGCCCCATGCAGCCTGTGCATCTGTTTCTAACCCACAGCTCCACGCTGCCTGCCCGCAGTTCCACTCTTAAAGAGGGGAAGCCCCAGACTGGATTCTGCGGGAAAGCAGTGATGAGGCTCCCTCAACTGTGGCAGAGTACTTTGCAGCTGGCAATGGGGAAGAACAGGCTCCTGATGTCTCTGCTTGCTGCTACTGCCAGGCTCCAGGAGTTGCAGCCATGGGAGGAGTGTGTGAGGGTCCCTACACCCCCACCCTGTCCAACTGAGACCCTCTGGGGAAGGAAGGGGGAAGTGTTCCCCCCAGCATGGTATAGAGCCTTGTCTTGCTCCCCACCCCTGCTCTGGAGCTGGGCAGTGTCGCATAGAGGCCACCCCCACCCTCGCAGTCCCAGAGGTGACAGTGGGGGGAGGAGGGGGAAGGGGAAGAGGAGGAAGAGTTCAAATCCAGCACCTCACAGATTCCCCCTCCCCACCCTGGGACGTGGAGTGGGAAGAGCCCCCCTAAGCATGGAACAAAGCCCCCACTCCCCACCCTGCAGGACACCCTACCAAGCATGGCCCTATTAAGGTGACGGAGGCAGGGGGAAGGGTTAATTCCTCCCTCCTCTCTCCCATGCATCCAGGGTCTGCCAGCTCCAGGGACTACTGCTGCAGCCCCCTTCCCTCTGCTTCCCGCAAGGGAGAGGAGAAGCAGGAAAGAATTAACCCCCTCTGTTTTGCCTTAACAGAGCCATGCTGGCCTGTGTCTCTGCTAGCACCCATCCCTGCTCAGCTAGAGAGCAGAGGGGAGGGGCCATCTTTGCAGCTGGAACAGAGAGCCCCATCCAGCCCAGAGAGCATGCTGGGATGCTGGGGGTCTCTGGTTTATCTTAAACCAGCAAGGAGTCTGGGATAGTTATGGCATAAATCAGTTTGAGCCTAATCAGTTAAGTCTGATACTACATTCAACCAGGTTTATCTCAAACTGGTTTCAGCCATTTTCAAAATGGTTTGTGTGCTGAATATCTCTTCTGTTACAGGTTGAAACCAGTTTTGGATCACTTAAACCGGTTCATGTGTAATGTCTGCCTCTAGCCCTAGAAGCCTCAGGCCAGATCTAGCCCACAGAGTCAGGGAACTTCTGTTATGCGGTGGCAGCAGAGGCCTTCACCTGTGTTGTGGGAACAGCACTGCATGGGAGAGTAGTTACTGCAGCTGCATTTCTGGAAGCATAGGCCAGGTTGGAAGTGGATTTAGGGGTTTGTTAACTGAAAATTGGGGATATTTTTTTTTATCAGAGAATACCAGGATCCCTGGATATAATCTGTTAAAGTGGCTTTTCACTGTCAAACAGTGCCAACCTCTGTCCTAGAGGTTGGGGCACTGTCCTTTAGGTATAAGTTCAAGCTTTCAGTGGGGCCTAGAAACTGGGTTTTCCAGTGTCCTGGCCAACTGCCCTAAAGTTTAGATTAAAGCTGGGCATGTTGTTCTTCCTTGCTATTTCAATAGTCTAGTCTAGATATTGAAAAGAGTGCTGTTCTTGCCTTCTGTTGACTCTGGGAAGCCAAGTGGGGAAGAAATATGGCACCAGAGACAGAGCAAACCCATTTAAAAATCAGTTTCAATAGCATAAAGATAGGCAAAGACATTGCCACTTTGTATGTGGACATAAACTCTTGTGGCACCAGTAACTCTGGTTTTGGGATAAAAAAGAAAAAATATATATTTCTGAATGAAATCAAAAGGAAAATGGCTATTGGTTATAAGAGTTCTGCTTATAGATTAAAAGCATTATAAAATTAAATTATCATTCACATTTAATGAGGGTTCATATATGATGGCATGACCTTACAGTCCATCACCATCAGATAGCTACAGCTGGGGTTGATGACCTATGAGTAGCCTACAAATCCTCTTTAGGTGATCTGTTAGATTGATCATTTTAGGGAATGGATGGTAGAGAATTAGTGTGATAGATCAGCAATGATCATCAGGAAGCAAATGTCTCCTGCTAGCATAAATGCATTCTTCTGTCCATATTTCCATTTGTTTGTATATATAATTCTGTGCAATGTCTGCGTACAATCACTTTACAAGTAACAAGTTATTACCTGTCTATTAAGTCTTAATAAATCCAAGAATTCTGTCCCCACCCGCACTGCCACCCTAATATTTGTAGCATTCCCCTGAACCCCCCCAAAAAGAAAAATAATTAAACTTCCAATAGGAACAGCCAAGATCACAGAGCTAGAGACTGATGAAAAGCCTATCTGACAGTCATGGGGATTTGAACAGTATCACAAGGTCAGCATGAAAAATGAAATTTTGCAGGCACAATTGCCAGATGCACTCACTTGTCCATGAGTGAAGGGTCAGACAAAGTGAAGGAGATACCAAGACACCTTTACAGTTCCCCAGCCCTTGAGGACAGACAAACAGAGATTATTTCTTGTGGAGCAACCTAAATTAGCTCGAGAGCTACCTTAGGGCACTTTTAAACATGTTCTGGATGTGTCACAGGGTGCTCTAATTAGCAAGCCATACTATTTAAAAGTGCCTGCATGTTACATGTATCAGCATTGCCATGCGTCTCCATGCTGAAAAAGTGGCAGCAGGTTCCTTGAACTAAAGCTCATTGCATATGCTTTATTTCAAAGTGCACCACTGCCATTTTGTCGGTGTGGAGACATGCGGCAATGCTGTTACAAGTGATGTGTGAAGCTGCTGGAGCGTGTCAAGTTTCGTGCTCCAGCAGATTAGATTAGTTGAGGCTGCTCTGATGTGCTGGATTTCCAGTGTATCAGAGCAAGCTCCCCGCATGTGTATAGGAGCCCATAGTGATCAGGTGGTGCCAGCTGCATTCAGATCATACTTTGCTCCCCCTCCTGCCTTCTCATAGTCAAGAATACCTCTTCTTGCTAGCTTCAAAGGGTCTTTAGTGCTCAGGGAATGAACAGGAAATGCTATAAACACTGTAAAGGTGTAAACTCCATTTGTGCTATTCCAGTGGGGCAAAGAGAACTTAGCCAAGAATAAAGTTTTGTCGTTCTTCTAAACCATGGTTATTTGTTATAAGGAAACACCTGACAGTGCTTTCTGACTTCATGCTCATTATGAACTGCTTCCTTATAGCATAGATGTCATCTCAACAGCCAATTCCCACATAGCCATATAGTAAGATTTATATCTTGTCCATATAATTAATACAAATGACACACATATTCACCAGTTCAAAATACATTCAGAACATTTTCTGACAATCTCCTTAATGCACATTCTTGCTGAATTATTGTTAAGAAAGTGGATGAACTGCATGCTTATTCTATGGATCTGCATTTCTTTTGTAAATCTACTAAAGATTGTAAATGGAATTGACACCAATTAGTTTCTGGCTAAGACATATTTCAAATTATGCTTATGCTGCTCAGTTTCCCATTCAAATCCACCCTTTTGGAAGTGGGATCAAATAATCTGCAGCTCACAGACAGCACCTTCAGATCTTTCCCTTCAAAAATGAATTAGGCTACAGCATATGTTAGTGCATATAAGGAAGACCAAATTGTTTTAATACTACTAAGTTCTACAACTAGGCATACATTATTGGTCAGATTCTGTCATCCCTACTCATGTTGAATGTACATTACTGTGTTTTATAAGAATGCACAGATATTTCAATAGGATCTCTCTCAGAGTAAGGCACTAATATTCAATATTAAGTGATAGGCCACCATAATTAGATCAGGAAAAAAAAAGGCTTGTCAGGACATCTGCCAGATATTCTCTTATCAATTACAAGTGGCTCAAAGAAACACATGTTAAATCTCAGTTCATTTAAAACAAAAAAAAACAGTTTTGCCAGTGACTCTAACGGGGCCAACATTCCCTCTATGATGCCTGAGAAGATACTTAAGGGGAGAAGGGGCGCATGGAGGGAGAGTTTGTCTTCAAATTTACATTTACTGTTTTCGAAGTATGACTATATGAGTCCTGCTCTGTGCAGAGAACTAAGTGGCATCAGCTATGTGCATATAGTTTTCAAAGGCATTTGTTTAATTTTCCATACTAGCTGAGTTGTATGAAGCTTTCTTTAAGTAGCTGCATGGGAGAGGAGCTAAAATATAGTTTTTGAAGCATATTTTATTATACTATGCCTACAAACTTGCATTAAAAAGACATTCTATTGGAACATGTGGCTTATTGATAACACAATCCACAAGTCATTAAGTACAGTAAATAAATTACACATCAGAAAATTGATTGCTCCCAAGAAATGATTGCAATTTCTGCTTGGTTAGATGTTTTAAAGCATTTTCCTCTAGAACAGTCAGATAAGTTATCTTTGAAATGCCTTAAAATTATAAAAAGAAAAAAAATAAGCCCAAGATACATAAAAGCATTAATATTAGCCTTTGTGTACTGCATTCTTCTAATGCATTGCATAGACTCATGGTGCAGACAGCCTCTTCAGGGATGTGAGGTAGCTGTTTTCATTTTCATCTCAGTAGGAATTTTGTTTGTAAGAGATGTGAGAGGAATAGGGGTTAAAACAAGCTTTCGTGTCTCTTTTCTTCCCCTCGGCTCCCTTTTCTAACTTAGCAAATTGCAAAAAATGACAGTGCTTTAGACTGCAGTTAGCTTACCTAAGGCCAGACTTCAGTTTGGGTGGATAGCATATAGCTGAAAAGAAAAGGTATTACACCTGGGTAAGGTGGATTACCTTTGCTGGATCATTTCTCAACCTGCATAATATCTTGACAAGAGAAGGAATGGATAAAGTCAATGTTTTCTGTTTCTTTTGTGCTACTAAAAGTCTGTCAAATCTATTATTGTTCACTGTGTGTTGTTACCCCTTTTCACAAGAGTGGCAAGCCAAATTAGGGGTCTGATGAGTTGATTTTGTTAGCAAAAAAAGCTGTCAAAGTTTCATTTTTTTAATGCAATTGTGTTTTCTTAACAAAAATGTACAAAGCCCTGAATCCTTAAACAAAATAGTTTCTTTGCTCACAGTTTCAAAAAGATTAACTGTGAGCAAAAACTGTCAAGTTTTTTTCAAGTTTTTTCAACTCAAAAGATTTCTCTTCCTCTCCCTCTCTCTCTGAGCTTTTTCTCAGCATCACCCATCAGTGCTTTTGTGATTGTGAGGTTTTTTTAACTAGCTATTCTGCTGCTTCCTCTTTTTTCATTCCATCTCTTTCATAGAAACACAAACCTTCCCAACACAATAGTCAATGGAACCACTCTGGGACTTACCCATGCTTTTGTTTTGGATGGCAATGCACAGCCAAAATTGTTCATCAACTCAGTTCCATAAAGCAATTTCTTATAATTTTCTTGAATGAAATATTTACATATTGGCAGATTCTGACAAATACAAATCTTTTGGTATTCTGTCCTATCAATTGGAAGGTTTAAAGTTTAACATTTTGTGTTTAATTGCCACTAAGATTGACATAGGAATAAAATATGGCAAAGCGAACTGCAAGTATTTTCATCCTCAAAAGTGACTTGATTTAGAGAGAAGGTAGGGTAGATTTGCACCTGATAGGGTGTGTCTACACATGAAATTAATTAGGAAGAGAAATTAGATATAATAAACTCCAGGACAGTTCACACCAGAGTTTATTGCTCCTGAGAGCAGTATTTACATGTGCATTGTGGCATAGTAAATAACGTTGCTGTAGAATAGTCCTTGTGTTGGACAATACTATCCTATGGTGGGAATAATTAGTTTACTCCTGGATAATAGCACCACTTATGTAGATGGTGACACTTTACCATAGACATAATTAGGCAACTCTGCAATAAGCGTCTCTTGTAGGTGCACTCATAGACTAACTAAATCAAAGATGTATAGTATTAGCTATGAAGGACTGCAAGAAGCAGAGCTTTTAAATAAAAGGCAGTGATTAGAATACAAAGGTTTAAGAAGGTGGGAGGGGAAGAAGGGGACATTGCTGAGGGAGAAAAGGTGGGTAGGAGAGATAACTTTTGACATCTAAGAACAGCCACTTGGAGGTCAGCAATGGAACGTCCAGAAAGGCCAACCACTAAAGTGTTCTGGCACAGG
>NW_017728906.1:144365121-144390671 GCF_001723895.1 Crocodylus porosus
CACTGCAGAAAATTGACCAGGGTATAAAAATACACTGTTGCAGGGCTAGGCACACAGGATTTGAGACAATACAGTCTCCCTGCGCCTTTTACTTGAGCTCAAATAAACTCTGTCTACTTCTCCCCCCAGTGTGTTTATTTGGCGCGATGTACACCGGGCAACGAAACCAATTGTTGCCTCCCTCGGGCACCTTGTGCCGGCAACAGGGGGGTGGAATGTATGTAGAGATATATGTATATGTCAGTGGGGGTTGTGGGGAGAGGATGAGGGTATGATGAAGGTGGGGGGTGTAAGGACCCCCTATACACTCCCCCCATGGCATGCAACCCCTATTGTCTGGGAACAGTAGCAGGTGGGGAGGTCTGGCTGCTCATGCCTGGTGCAAATGCCCAGTTGGGTGTGCCTCCCACCAGTGCGGTGCACAGCAGAGGGAATGCAGCCTGCGCAGCTGCCTCTATCACCAGGGCTTTCTGCCACACTCCTGCAACTCCCTCACTCTCTGTGGAGGACACCCTGTGCTGGAGCTGGCTGCCTTCCTCACTACCTGCTGCACAGGTCCCTGCATTCTGCTGGGAGTGGAGGGAACCCCACCCCCTGCTTCCCTGAAGAGTCCAGTATGGGACTTCCCTACTGTGAGTACGGGAGATGCAGGCATGTGGCATGGAGCCCCTGTGATAGAGGTGGCTAGTGCTGCCCAGGAGGTGAGGATTGCAGCTCCAATACAGCCTGCCCAGCCACCTCTATCACAGGGGCTCAGCATGGCATACCTGCAGCTCCCTCAATCACAGCAGGGAAGTCCTGTGCTGTAATCCCTAGCTGCACTCCTCTCCCTCGCACTCAGCGCTGGCCAGAGCCACACCTTACTGGGTGCCCATGCCCAACATGAGTACCTTGACCTCCCTGCTGGCAGAAGGGGCTGCACACCATGGGGGGAGTGTTTTGAGGGATCCCCACATTTCTCACCCTCCCTCACTCCCACACCCTGCCCAGTTCATCTCCATGCTCCTGCTGCCCCCCTGGATTCAAGCTTTGGGCTGTGCTCCGTGCTTCCACTCAACAGCAACTCCACTCTACACACAGCCCTGCCTCTTCCCTACCTGCTGCCCTGGGCAAGTTAGACTTCCAAGAAGTCAAGCAGGTTCCCATGGGGCATCTGTAGCAGGAGCCACACCCTGAAGCTGCTTCTGGCTGACCAGGGCCCTTCCACCCAGCAGGGTAGGAGTGAGGTGCAACAGAGTATGTTGAGGGGGTGTACATGTGGGTACCTCACTCTGAACCTCATGGAGGGAAGGACTGGGTGGAGCATCATTCGTTGAGGGGTGCTGTGGGCCAGATGAAAGCGCCTGGTAGGCCAGATGCAGCCCATGGGACATATTTTGCCCACCCCTGTCCTAGAAATAAATCAGACATCAGTCTTGTTCTGTTCCTGAGGGTACAGGTTACCAGGGTATCTGGTCAGGGTCTGGATCAAGGGAGCAGAAAACATTGGACCAGGTTCCAGGATAGCTGAGGAGAGCTGAGAGACATAGTCTGAAGTGCAAGCTGAGGTCAGAAGCCAGGTCAGTCAGAGAACTTGGTAGCAAGTTCCAGGCAAGATCCAGGATCCAGGAGAACTAGAGGGAACAGTGAATGCAAGGTTTGCCAGAGCACATTGAGGCTTCTGTAAAAGTGTGCCTGCAGCCTGAGCCTGCAGGTATGCTTAAAAGGGCTATGTGTCCCCCTCAGCAGATAATCTAGTTACAGAAAACTGGGGCAGTTGCATTAGCCTGGGATCAAGGTCAGGTATGGAATATCAAGAGCTCAGACCTAACTGACAAGAGGCCCTGACACTGAGCAATTTGTTGTGATAAGATATTAGCTTTACATTTTAGGAAATCAATCAAATACATAAACCGATTTGATCTGAGTAATCTCAGAACTAGTGTTAATATGGCATTGCCATGAAGGATGTCATGAAAATAGTGATGCATAATATAAAAATGTTCATTTAAGTACTGTTTATTGGGCACCAAGCCATCTTGCCTCAATAGAATCTGATTATTTAGCAAAAGAAGATACGGATTATATACTTATGGGATTTAAACTGTAGTGAAGGAAGACATAAGGTTAAAAAAGAAGGTTTCTGGCTTCATTGCAAAAGTATTAAACCTAGTAATAATCTTCAGGGCTACCTGATTCCGTTTTCCTCTTAAGGATTGACCTATGTGGCAATTCAGGCTAACAATTCATGTCAGGACTAATTTGATTAGCTGTGAGCTTTGTATTTCATACATAGTATAGAACTTCTTCACATCTAACTTGAAGGTCTAGCTACCATTGAAGTAAAATAAAAAGATGCAACTACTTCAGTTGTACTGTTTGAATAGAGCATATTGACATGGTTTATTTTGGTGAGGTTGTTTTCACATTGTTTCCCCATTCATTTCTTCATGATCTGATTTGAATTGTTAAGCCAATAATGATATGTCAAAAAGTAAAAATCTTTACATACCCTATTTACCCGAACCCAAGATGGCTCTAAATTTAAGATAACCCTTCAAGAATTAGATTATATACATGAAAAATGTATACATTTATTATACTCTGGTCTCTCTCTATGTGAATTCATTTTGTGCAAATTCGCTTATATGCAACGACCATATTTATACCAGAAATTTGCTTAGTGCAAGGAAAATTTGATCTTATGTGAAGGTGGCTAGCAATGAGCTTCTTGCAGGGTGGCAGAGTTCTAGCCTGCAGGGAGCTGGGAGGAAGGTGGTGATACAGGGGGTGCCATGCAGTACATGCACAGTACATGCACATGGTGCCAAGTAGCCTTCAGGGCAGCTCCTGCAGGTAAGTGTGGGGGAAGAGGGGGATTGAGGCCCTCTTCCTCTGTAGGGAGGAAGCTGGGCAGGGCTGGGCAGGAGCCTCCGGTGGCTCACTGGGGGAGGGGAAGGGCCAGCATGGGGTGAGCACCTTCTCTACACAGCTCCTCTGTTCCTTGCTTCCCAGCCCCTGAGCCTCCATAGCCCAGTGGGCATAACCTGGTGCAACAGGGAGCTCATTGCCTCTCTGTGCATCCCCACCATTCCCAGCTGTTCTGGGTCATGCCATCTGGGCTGGAGAGGCACCTGGGGAAGGGAAGCAGGGTGGAGCCAAGAGTGGCAAGCAGATGGCATTCCTCCCCTCTCCAGCCCACCCTGCACCTCCCTGGCAACACACCCCCTGCACGTGCCGCTGCTTGCAGTGTGGACCTCACAGTCTCTCCATGCAGCAGTTATTGTGTTGTGTGATTATTGTTTGAGTTTGTCATGGTTTGGTGGGGGAGCAGTAGAGTGAGACTGGTATGTATCCCTATTAATTACATGTAATAATGGATTCACTTTATGCAAGTTGCTTTATGCGAGGTTATTTTTAGGAACGCAACACTTATATAAAGAGAGACCTGAGTGTATAGTTTTGCTTATATACGGTCTAATTATTGGAGGGTCATCTTAAATTAATCCTTGCCACTGCAGTAGGGAAAGCAATGGCAGCAGGACAGGTGCTGGGAGTACAGGCATTGGAGGAGGTAGTAGGGAGGCAGGGTAATGAGCAGGCAGGCAGTAGCGGAAGAAGGGGAGTCTCCCCACCTGTCCCCCTAACTACTTGCCTCCCTCACTTCCTTTTCCCCCTCTGTCCTGCTGTCACTTGTCCTCCTTTGCCTGTACCTCCTCATCCCTGCCCTCCCCCAGTGCTTGCCCCTCATAACATCTGCCCCAACACCCCACTGCCTTTCCACCAGGTGTCCCCCTGCTGCCTCTGCTTCTCCCTTGCTGACTGTCACCCTCTTTCTGCCTCATCTCTTCCCTTCCTGCAGTCCCTAACCCCCTTTCCCCACTCCCCTATTGCTTAGCCTTCTGCTCTGGCTGGTTCCAGCTCTAGTCTAACATAGGACAGGAAGCATGTGCTCCAGGGTCTGGTTGGAGATGCTGCTGACATGGAACCTATTACCAGGCTGGGCTGGGGCCAGAGCAAGTATGTGCTCCATGTCCCAGGTTGGAGTGAGGCCAGAGTCTGTCAGAGCTGGAGGGTAACTAAAGGATGGGGCAGGCAGGGCAGCAGAGGCTGCAGAGAAAGAGATGGCAGGGGATAGATGGGGAAGGGCACATGTTGCACAGGTGAAGGTGGCTGTGACCCAAACCCCAACATCCCCACTGCCTTGTACTTGGTTCTAAGATGAGGGACTTTTGTTTCCAAATTAAATGGTGGGGTGGGGCAATCTTAGACTTGAGTAAATATGGTACATGTATTCTTTCACAGAATGGAATGATCCTCATGAATTTTAAAAGTCTGTGAAAAATGATCAGTAAATACTAGGAAATTCCCCTTGTAACAATAAACCTGATAACATTTGAATTTAAGTTTCCATGTCTAAATGTTTTACTTGAGGAATAAAAACAACATATTGTTTTTCTTCAGTAATGAAATGGCTTTCATATGGCTAAGCACAAGGTCATTGGTTGAGTATCATTATCTGCTAAACTATGTAATTATGGAGCTGTAATACACACCCTTCAGTGTCCTATTAAGATGATAAAATATTAATTTCCCAAGGAGAAAAGATAGGCAATGAGAAAATCATATTTCCAAGATGAAATAGTATTTTACATGTTACAAAAGTTCACTTTTCTTAAATGCAAGGTCTTGCAGAATTTTGAAGGGGACTTTTCAAAGGAATTCCACTGGGTGATGTTCATTTGTCTGGCTATTTCAGGAGATGAAACAAACAATAGAAGTTTTTGAAGTCAAAAGTGTACAAGGTTTACATATTTCTGTCCTTGGTGCCTTGGCACCTGGACATTCAGAAAGTAGATAGGCATCTAGGTACTGGGATTTCCAGAAACCTCACTGAAGTGACACATTATTTTCTCAGTTCTGCTGTTCTTATGACATGTTACTTTCTCATTTCTGCTGTTCTACTTGTTTCAAAACATCACAGCTCCCCTGCCATCCCCAGCAAAGGTCACTCAAGTCTTTTTAGTGGTTTTAGTGGTATTCTCAGAAGACAGACACTTGTGACTTACTCAGATTGTAAAATATTCCATTTAGGACCTGAATTAAAGTAGACAGCTCAGACATTGACAGCAACATGAGGAAATGTTTCATATGTTAGAGTTGATTTTTCATAGTCTATGAGGACTTTATACACATTATGGACAGTATTTTATGAAGTTCCCATCTTGACCCTCAACAGAGAATATAAGGCCATAAGAAGCACCATCCTGGGTCAAACTAATGGTCCATCTAGCTCAGTCTCCTGTCTCCAACAGAACGAAGTGTAGATGCTATACAGGGAAAGTATTGAGCTGGATATATTTAGAATGATATTCCCTATACAATACTGTGCCTGGAATTTATCAGTATTGGTTTAGATATGCCACAGGAAGCATTTGAGCATCCTCAAGCAACTGTTAGTATGTATCCAAGAAAAGTGTTAAAAACCTGGAAAGCTTTTCAAAAGCATTTGTGCAGTTTTCTTGGATGGTCTTAGCTAAGCAGAAATAACATTTTTCTGGGCTCATTTACACATCCGTATTAATGGGAAGCAATAAACTCTGTAATTTATTGCATCAGCATTTATTGCTTGAGGCACACCATTCACATGTGTGCTCAGGACCACAGCATATTGTGCTAGGTCAGAGCAGCCCTAAATAGCAGGGGGCTGTGGGGGTCAGCCTGCCAGCCTGGGACTTCTCCCCTGGCTCAACGTGCTTGCAGAGGGGCTGACTGGGGCACAAGGGTGCTTCAGTGCAGGGCTAGTCAGCAGGCAGTCCGCGTATTTAATCACTCTCAAGTCCCAGTCAGCTGGGGCAGCATCTGCACATGCACTGCCACAGAGTTTTTTACTCTGCAGCAAGATAGTACTCATATTTACATGTGCTATCCTACTGTGAAGTAAATTATTTTACTGTAGTCCAATAGGGACACACATGTAAATTCCAAGAGGTTTACTGTGCAGCTAAATAGTCAACTGCACAATAAACATGTTCTGTAAACATGCCTATTGTATACTGACATACGTAAATTACCAAGTCATGCACAGTGATGGGACATGCAAAGGTGTCCCAACTGTTATTATATTTACTTTGAATTGGCACTGTCACAGACTCAGATTTGGTTGCACCTGGCATGGAATGGTTGCCATACTATGAGAGACTAAGAAGGCTAGAACTCAGAAGGCTGAAGGAAAATATGATAGAGGTAAAAACAATCATGATGGGTGTGGGCCGAGTGACCAGGGCACTGTTATTTATCATGTCCTGTAATACTAAAACTAGGGAACACTCATTGAAATTAATAAGTGGCAGGTTTAAAACTATCAAGAGATAGTACTTTTTAAAACAATACATAGTTAACTTATGGAATTCATTACCAAAGGAGGTAGTGGAGTTGGAGAGCAGTTCAGCCAGTTCAAAAAGGGACTGGAAAAATTCATGAATGATAAATCTATAAATGGCTATTGAACAGATATATATATTGGAGATATTTCCTTTCGCATCTCTCAACCAAAAATGTGAGGATATAGATCAGTATAGTGGGTAGATCTAGAGATACCTGGTAAGTGGTCTCCCTATAGTATCCCTTTTCATCACTGTTGGTAAACCATTGGTCTGACTTCGTATGGCACTTCTTATGTTCTTATTGTCTTACATTTTAAGTTTGGAGAGTTTTCTGTCTTAACATCTGCCAAGACTAGACTGCTATCAACAGCAAAAGAAGGCTCATGGCTGAGAATCTTAAGCTAAAATAGGCACTTCCCTCATCCCAGAGTTAGTTTTCTAACTGACTTTAAGTCTAAAAATTTTAATATTGCCTACTAGAGAGAGTGACCATAACTGTCAGTGGGCATTTCACTACTACATTGCAGTAACAGTTTACCACCTTCTACCTACAGTTGCTTCTCACTGGGCACATCAACATGAGACACTATGTTGCTATAGTGACATAGCATTGGTGGGCATGAACCATGACACTGATGCCACTGTGCAGTAGCGATGAGCTACTGTGCAATAGGGTCAGAAATGACCCATGCACTCCTGGGACTATGCAGTAATGTCAGTTACTGCATAGTCATTTAGAACTTGCTATAGCTAAAGCCAGTACTAAATTACTGCACAAATAACAACTACACAATTGGGCATATGTGTAGACATGGCTTTTTTCAGGTATAGACTACCAGCTGGCATGAAAGAAATGGAGCCATCAAATCAGCATTTTTTTATAATCCAATGCTAGTCCATCTGACTTTTTTGTTTAATTAAGTTGAAGATCAGAATTTTGACTGCCCATTACACTGGAATTGTCTTAACCCTAACATTCCTATTCTGTCATGACCACAGACACAGTGGCTATGGACAGATGTTTAAAAAGCTGGAGCCTGAATTCATTCAGTCTCTGAAGGTTAGTCTAACCTGCCTAGATTGAATAGTTTGCAACTGTACAGACATTCCCTCTGGACTGAGGAAATGCAGGCACATGCCTGCAGTTGTTCAGGCCAGAAACTGGGGGGGCTATAGAGCAGCCCTTGGCTGCAGGGAAGCTGTGCTACATGGCCAGCCCTGGCAGTAGATCAAAGTTAATTCCCCCCTCCCTGTCCCACCCACATGGACCACATGGACCAAAGCCAGAGTTCGCCTAGTGCCCCCCCCCCCGCTTACTACTGCAGCAGCAGGGGTGAGGGTGCAGCAAAATGTTAGCCAGCATGGCCCCTCAGGCAGAAGGGGCAGGGAGTGGAGTTTATTTCCCCTTCTATCCCCACTGCCTCTGGGGTACTTCAGCAGGGTCTGCCTGCCCCAACCACCACCATCCCTGCTCACTGCACGTATGTGGTAACCAGTGGGATAAGTCCTCCCTGCCCCCTCCACCACATGCCAGAGGGAGAGGGGAATAACTCATCTTCCTGCCCTGTCACCGGCCTGGCCCCTAACCCTACTGCTGAAGCAGTGAGGGGGAAGGCCCCCGACAGGGCAGCAACTCTGGTCCTGGTATCGAGGGAATATGAGCATCTTACCAGGGAGGAGGGGTGGAGGGAGGGCACATTCCCCAGACACCAGGACAGGGGCTGCAGCACCCATCACTGCTCCTGTAGCAGGGCCCAGGGTCTGGCCACAGGCTGGCACGGGGTTATTCCCCACTCCCTGCCCCTGCTGCCTCAGAGCCCATGCCAGGGTACTCTGGCTTAGCTTAAACCAGGAAGGGGTCTGGGACAGATATTGCCTAAACTGGTTTGAGCTCAATCAGTTAAGTCTGATAATACATTCAGCCAGATTTATCTCAAACCAGTTTCAGCCATTTTGTGGGGATGGTGGAGATATGTTGGCAGGTTTTGCATTTCTTGTCATGGCATCATCTGGATCTATTTGGTGTGTTCTGGGCCTGAGCAAGTTTGCTTCTGGGGATGAGGTTAGTGAGGTTTGGTGCTTGTTTGAAGGCTAGGATGGGTGGCTCTGGAAAGATCTTTTTAAGAATACGGTTTCTTCCTAGTACGGGTTGCAATTGTTTGAGTATTTTCCGTACAGGTTCGAGGGAGGGGTGATATGTCATAACCAGTGGTGTGCAATTTGTGGGTTTTTTTCTTGTGTACTGCAGCAGTCCTTCACATGGTATCCGGGTGGCTCTTTCAAACATGCGATCTATCTCTCTGGAGGAGTGTCCTTATTGGGTGAAAGCCTTTTTAAGATTGTTGAGGTGGCAATCCTGGGTGTTCTCTTCAGTGCAAATTCAGTGGTATCTGAGGGCTTGGCTGTATATCACAGCTTTTTTGGTGTGTTTAGGGTGATTGCTGGTTCTGTGCAGATATGTATGTTGGTCTGTGAGTTTCTTGTATAACGTAGTCTGTATTTTATCATTCTGGATACTGATCATCATGTCTAAAAAGGAGATGTTGGTGTTGGAGTATTCTAGAGAAAGTTGGATGGCGGGACGGTGACTATTGAATTTCTGATGGAACTCAATCAGAGATTGTAGGTTTTCAGTCCAAATGATTCAATATAGACATTGGATTTATGACACATTATAATGTGCCTGACATATGATTCCCCAGACATACTCAGAGGGTGGTGGTGGACGGGGCATATTCGACCTGGGGAGAAGTGGGCAGTGGAGTCTCCCAGGGCAAAGTCCTTGGGCCTGTGCTGTTCAATGTATTTATCAGTGTTTTGGATGATAGGGTGAAAAGCAACCTGTTTAAATTCGCTGATGATACCAAAATTTGGGGTGAGGTGAGCACGCTAGTAGGGAGGGAAAGACTGCAGCAAGACCTGGATAGGTTTCAGGGGTGGGCTAACAAAAACAGGATGTGTTTCAATACTGACATGTGCAGGGTGCTACACTTGGGCATTAGTAACCAGAAGCACACTTATAAGATGGGAAACTCCCTTCTTGAGAGCACAGAGGCAGAAAGGGATCTTGGAGTTATTAATGTCTCCAAGATGAACATGGGTCGACAATGAGAGATCACGGTCAGTAGGGCTAACTGGACCTTGTCGTGCATCTGCAGGTGCATCTCAAGCAGAGCCGAGGAGCTGATCCTCCCCCTCTACGTGACACTGGTCAGGCTACAGCTGAAGTATTGTGTCCAGTTCTGTGTGCCCCACTTCAGGACAGATGTGGACAATATTGAGAGGGTCCAGAGGAGGGCCACCCACATGATCCGGGGACAACAGGGCAGACCCTACAAGGGAAGTGGTGCTGGCTCCTACTCTGAGAGTCTTTAAGAGGAAGTTTGATGCCTACCTGGCTGGAATCATTTGAACCCAGTTTTTTCTCCTGCCCAGGCAGGGGTTGGACTTGAAGATCTACAAGGTCCCTTCTGACCCTATTTCTATGATTCTATGATTTTATGATTCTATGAAATCCCATTTTTAGGTGCATATCTCTCCTTGTGTATTGTATAGGAAGCCTAGGTACCTAACTAAGAGCTAAGGTTTCTACTCAGGGCCAAGGCACCTGCAGTCAGGTATTATAAGACCTAAATACTTTTCTAGCCAGCATTCAAGTGGACTGCATTTTTAAGGCTAGAAATGGAGATCTTCAGTGGCATGCAGTCCATATACAGTACATCCCTAGGTGCTATGCCCCAACTTGGGGTGCATCTACAAGTGAGCAAAAACCTCCACTTACTGATGTGCCCACCATGCTGGGGCATGGGAGAATCCTCTGTAGGGGATTTACACCATTGACAGTACTCTAACAAGGGTGGGAACCCACCCTTTGTGACTGCAGTTGGGACCTTCACTCCTTACTCTGTATTTGCAGATGCACATGGGGAAATCCCACTGCAGGGGATTTTGTCACCAGAATATGCAAGCATGGAAGTAGGGGCTCAAACAGAGGTTCCCCCTCTGCATTTGTAGGCTACAGGGAGAATCCCTCTGCAGGGGATTTTTCTAAGTGGCCTGGCATGCATTCCTGGCAGTGGTATGAAGCATGGGCTACAAATGTGGAGGGGGAAATCTCCTATGGGAGTTCCCCCAACTCTGTACTTGTAGGTGCACCAAGGCAAATCCTCTGCAGAGAAATTTCATGGTACACTGTACCAGGAGTGTGTTTTCAGGTAGGGAAACCCTACTTGCAAACACTACCCCTAAACCCTGATTTTCCCCACTTCTGCAAATATCTGGGTAAGCAGGGAAAGTGAGTCAGGCATTTCCAATGTTAGAGGGGGAAAATCCTGCCTGGGAATTCCTGGGAGTGCAGAACCAGGCCCCACAAGCTTGAGGAGACCCTGCCCTTGGGAATTTGGAAAGCCCAGGCTTCTTCACACTGTCCAAGCTCTTCTGCCATTAGCAAGCAGACGTGGATCACAATAGCCCATCCCAATTTATTACTGCCTTCTGTTGCGGCCACAGATTTGAGCATCTGTGGCTTGACAGAAAATACTGATGTCTGTCTGCTTTCATTTCATGCCACTATCAATTTTTTTATGGCAGCTTGAAGACTGTTTCCATCCCTACTGAAGTCAATAAACAGCAAAGAAAAAGGTAGTTCTAGAAAATCTATTTAGATATCAAAGGTCTCATTGACTAAAAACTGTATTTTATTACAATCTTTTCAAAGCAAAACAACATCACTAAAAGTCGCATTTGGAATTCACTTTCTGTCTAAGCAGGGATCTTCATTCTGCTAAGCATGTTTTGTAGAACTGCTCATATTTTTAGGACTGATTTTCATGGCCTGAGGTCAGCCCCTGCTTTTCAATCTGACATATAGCTGGAAAGATACTGTCCAGAAAATACATTTATATGAGTGCTACTTGACCAGTCGGTTTTTATACCAGATCATTACATTTTCATTAGCGATAACAAATTCAGAAGTGAACTGTTGCACCAATTAACTTATCTTCCTCTGCATTCTGGATTATTTTGAATCTTTTGAATAAACATTTCGGCTGCACAGAAAATTGATGACTGATGAAATTATATGTTCCCCAAGCTAGTTTGACAGTCTTATAGTTCTGTACATAGGTCAACCTTGACTTTTAATAAATTAGTCTTTGTGCAACTGAGGAATAAATCAGTGTCTAAACTGAATCCAACAGTTCACACACACACACACAAAAAAAACCCAAAACAAAACAAAAAAACCCACCCAAAAAACCAGTTCTCTCTTGTTTACGTTTCTGTATATATGGTATAGCTTATTGCATGTTAAAGGACCAGACACCAAATTGATGCAATTTTATCATTAAATAGAATTTGAATAATAACATCAAAGTAAAATAGCTTCTTTAATATCCAGTCCCATCTCCTGTGTTTTGTAAGGATGAAAAAACTGTCTCTCCTGCGGGTTAGGAATTTGATTTTTGCTGAAGTATGCTACTTTTAGCTCTTTGTGGTTTTGTCTTAGATTTCTCATGAATAATCATTAAAATGGAGTAAAAAACCCAATAAAGGGATTCCTTCTAGAACCCTAGACATGTTTATTAATGCAGCAACAACTAATTTTCATTAGGATAGAGATAAATGCATAAATACAGTCAAGAAGTAATGGAATTCGTTGCAGAGTTCTGGGGAAAGTGCTCAGAACTCCACAGTAAACAAGCTACATAAGCTGTTAGGCATTACCCCAAGGTACAGCCTGGTAATACTCTGGAAGTAGTAAGAATCCAAAAAAAGGAGGCTATTACCTGTGAAAGAGGTCCTGGAAGAGAGACACATGATAAAAAAGATCTCATCTGGAGAGGAATACATTTTTCAAGTGTGAAGCAAGAACATACAAATCTCATAGTTTTCACAAAGGGAAGTGGAAGCTGAACACCTTTGTGAGTATCATGTCCCCAGTTCCTTTCATATAATTTGGTATTGGATTGAAGAGCCTGATAGCACCAACCATCATAAGGTCTTCTTGAAAAACCTGTAGCAGTCTTGGTTTGTTCCCATTGTATAATGGTCTTTAAAAAAAACTTCACTTAACACTTCACCCACTTTCTAACAAGAGGGAAGGCATCTTGCAGTTCCCTAACCTAGGAAGGGACTCTAGGTGGAACACTGCTTCTGACATCAGATTCTCTTTCTTTGAAAATGCAAAATCAAGAAATGGATTTAGCATCAAGGTACTCTGACACAGTCTTTTTCAACTGAACTCTGGAATTTAAGAGTTGTGTTTGATATTTTAGTTTCTACGTCTCCTGTGTTGAGTCCACTCAGACACTTGGCAGTAGAAGCAGAAGCATCCAGTCTAGGGTCTGCCACATTGACTGAGACTCCCTCAGACCAGAACTTCGAAGGGAAAAGTCCTCACATACTCTTCTTTCATATGACAAAAATGGTGTCCATATTTTTATCTTTGTGTGCTTTGGGATTTTTATTGATTTGGGAGCTCTTGACCGTTCGATATGTTACCAGGGATCATTAAATGGAAGTGGCTTTTGTTGATCTCTCTCTCTCATACTCAGCACCATAAGAATCCAGGTAGCACCTCCTTTGTTTTTTTGTCATTGACACTGGAGAGAAAACTGAAGAGAAAAGTCAGCCAGGGACTCAAATTGGTTCAAGTGGAACCAACTAGAGTAGGGGCTTAAGGACCTCCAAATAATTTCCTACCATTTTAAATGGGCTTTCTCCACCCTCTGATGATGATTTGCTCCAGACATCATTGTCTTGCTCTCTTTCCTTTACAATCTCATAGAGCACAATCCATCTTGGTGGTTTAGGTACCTAATTGTGATTTAGATGGAATGTAGACATCTATATTGCAAACAACATTCTGAAGACCACCACCACAGCAAACACAAAATTCCTTGGGCCCTTGAATAAATTTCATACCTGTATTTTGGAGCCTCACAGAAGCACCCCAACTAGGGAGCTAGGCACTTACCTTTTGCCTGATATAAACATGAAATTGTTGCCTACATTCTGCCTTATCTTTTAATCATCCTGTGAATGTCCTATCTCAGACCAAAAGATTAAGCTTGTTTCAAAGTACAACAGCCAGAGTCCTTCTTACTCAAAACAGAGTCAGTTTTCCCTTCTTAGGATAGGCATCAAAATTAAGAAATAGATTACTCTTGCTAAGATGATGCCAGTGGTGGTTTTCATAGATTTCATAGATGTTAGGGCTGGAAAGGACCTTGAAGTTCATCAAGTCCAGCCCCCTGTCCCAGGGGCAGGAAGTCAGTTAGGTTCAAAGGACCCCAGCAAGATAAGGATCCAAGCATTTCTGGATGAGTCCAAAGTAGGTGCCTGCACCACTTCTGATGGGAGTCTATTCCAGGTCCTGGGGGCTTGGACAGTAAAGACATTTTTTCTTATGTACAACCTAAAATGGTTTTGTTGGAGTTTATGACCATTGGTCCTTGTTTTTCCTTGGGGAACTCTGGTGAAAAGAAGTTCTCCCAGATCCTGATGAACACCCCTTATGTACTTATAGGCAGTCACCAGGTCCCCACTCAGCCTGCGCTTTTCCAGACTGAAGAGTCCCAAGGCTCTCAGCCTCTCTTCATAAGGCCTATTCTCTTGCCCTCTGATCATGTGTGTGCCTCTCCTCTGGAATCTCTTAAGCTTCTCAACATCCTTCTTGAATTGCGATGATGCAATACACCAGCTGTGGCCTCACTAAGGCTGAGTACAGTGGGAGGATGACATGCTGAGATTTACTTGAGAAACATCTATAGATGCAAGCCATGTTTTGGGGTTTTTTTGCTTTGCCAGCTGTGACATCGCATTGGTGGCTCGTGTTCATCTTGTGGTCAATCCTGACCCCCAAGTCGCTTTCAGCAATGGTGCTAACAAGTGTGGCACTGCTGTGCCTATAAGTATGCTTTGGGGGTTTTTTTTCCCCTGAGGTAAAGTGCCTTACATTTATCGGCATTGAACATCATCAGGTTTGTGTCTCCCCACTTACTAAGCTTACCCAAGTCAGCCTGGATCACTAGCCTGTCCTCAGGTATGGATGCAATGCTTCAAAGTTTCATGTCATTGGCAAACTTAGCCAATGCGCTTCTGACACCAATGTCCACATCACTGCTAAAGATGTTAAAGAGAACCAGTCCAAAGACAGAGCCTTGGGGGATGCCACTGGTCACGGAGTCCCATAATGATTAATAGACATTTGAGGTGCCTCTGAGGAGGTCTTTGAGGTGCCAGAGGAGGAGGCCGCAGACTTCAAGGGGGACCCTCGGGGTATGGCGTGTGCCCATGAGCATTGTGCCACTGATAGGCCAGCTACTGATGGGACTAGCTACTCTGCAGCTCACTAGCATGGCTGCGGGCCCTCCTACTCACGCTCTTGTGCAAACTCCCACACTAACTCATGTGTCAGGCCCAGAAGCATGCCTGCTTGTACGTCATAAACTACTACAAGACCATTTCAGGCTGGATATAAGGAAGAATTTCTTTACTGTCCAAGCCCTCAAGGTCTGGAACAGCCTGCCATCAGAGGTGGTTCAAGCACCTACTCTGAACACCTTCAAAAGCAAATTGGATGCTTATCTTGCTGGGATCCTATGACTCCAGCTGACTTCCTGCCCTTTGAGTGGGGGGCTGGACTCGATGATCTTCCAAGGTCCCTTCCAGCCCTAATGTCTATGAAATCTATTATTGCCCCTACTGGGCTCCCAAAAATGTCATCCTTAATTATTTTTTCCATAGTTTTCCAAAGGATAGAGGTGAGACTAACTAGCCTATAGTTTCCTGGTTCCTCCCTCCTCCTCTTCTTGAAAACAAGGACCACGTTGGCCCTTTTCCAGTCCGCTGGGACCTAACCAGAGCACCATGAGTGCTCCAACAGCTGTGCCAGCAGCTCTGCTATGACACTGGATAATTTCTTCAGCACCCTTGCATGAAGTTCATCTGGGCCTGCTGATTTGAATACATCCAGCCGCTTCAGGTGCCCCTTCACTAAGTCTGCATTAACAGTTGGTGGGCTGGTGTCCCTCCTGTGTCTATCTATGATCCAATTGGAAGATTTTTCTTTGTCTGTGTCTAGGAATACAGATGCAAAGAACTCATTGAAGAGCTCAGCTTTGTCCCCACTCTCTGTCACCAATTTCCCTAGTTTGTCTTGTAGGGATCCTAAGCTACCCTGCACCTTCCTTTTGCTCCCTATATACCTGAAGGAGGACTTTTTGTTGTCTTTAATTTTTGTCATCAGCCTAAATTCTAATCCTGCTTTGGCTTTCCTAACTGATTCCCTGCAAGTGTGAGCCAGGAAGGTATACTCCTCCTTGGTAGCTACCCCCTGTTTCCACAGCCTGTATACCTCTTTCTTTGCCCTTAGCCTTTCCTGGACTTCCCTGTTCACCCAAGAAGGTTTCTTGGCTGCTTTTCCCCCTTTTATGCACAATGGGATTGTCTTCTTCTGGGCCTGTAGGATCACTCCCTTGAGGAAAAACCACACTTCCTGGACTCCCATTTTCACAATGCTCTTAAGCTTCAACACCTCACTAACTAACCTTCTGAGCACACTGAAGTTAGTTTACCCAGCCTTTACTGGATTGTGAATTCAATCAATCGATGGTCACTATCCCCTAGATTACCTTGTACCTGCAGATTCCCTACCAGTTCATCCCTTGTAGTTAACACCAAGTCAAGCAAGGCATTTCCCTTAGTGGGATTGTATACCTCCTGCATAGGTGGAGGTCCTTTATGAAGGTTAAGAACCTATGTGAGCAATTAGATTTGGCTGACTGCTCCTCCCAGCAGATGTCAGGGTAGTTTAGGTCACCCATGTCAACCATATCTCTCAACTGTACAGCCTCTGAAAGCTGTCTGGAGAATTCCAGGTCTAGCTCATCCTCCTGGTGTGGCAGTCTATAGTAGATCCCCATTACCAAATCCCTTTACATCTGGCCCCCTTGTATCCTGACCCACAGTACCTCGGTTTGGCTCTCCTCTGACCCCATCTTGATTATAGAGGATGTATATTATTCCTTAACATAGAGAGCAACACCCCCCCCCACACACACTTTTTGCTCACTCTGTCTGTCTGTACAACCTGTAACCCTCAATGCCTACTGCCCAATCATGTGTAGGGTCCCACCAGGTTTCAGTTAGTCTTACCAGGTTGAAGTTGCTGCTTGCACGCAGGAGTGCAGGTTCCTTCTGCTTGTTTCCCATGCTCCTAGCATTAGTGTAGAAACATATAAGCCCCTGATGGGTGTACTTGGTACCCCCCTCTCCTCATATCTATCAGGCCCCTTAGTGCTTACCTGGGCTGATCCAGTGCATTGCTCATGATTCGCTGATCCTAGGTTCTCCAGTTCCTAGGATCCTAGGTTCCCCAGTGAACCTAATTTAATCCCCAGTGAACCTAATTTAAAGTCCTTCGGAGGAGATCAGCCAACTTGTAAGATACCTTTAGAAGAGATATGAAGACTATCTTGTCCCAGGATGCCTCTCTCATGGAAGAACGGATCGTGGTTTTAGAAGCCAAAACCTGCATGATGGCACCAACTCCAGAGTCATGGGTTGACTTCTCTGCTACAGGCATCCTGATGCTGACGGCAACCACTGCCTGGAAGGATGGATGAGAAGACCACCTGTGCCCCCAACTTCCTAAGCCTGGCCCCCAGAGACCTGTAGTCTATTATGATGTGGTCTGGACTACTCCTGCCCACATCATTTGTGCCCACATGGACGAAGATGATGGGATAGTAACCAGAAGGCTGGATGAGGTTGGGAATCCTTTCAGTGATGTCCCAAATCCTGGCTCTGGGTAGGCAGCAAAACTCCAGTGCTGTGGGATCCAGTCAACAGATAGGCACCTCCATGCCTCTTAGGAGGGAGTTGCCCACCATGATGACCTAGCACCTCTTCCTCCAGCTTCTTAGTTGTTGCTCATCCTGCCTGGTGTTTGTTGCAGATGTGTCTTCCCCTGTGGCTTCCTCTGCTGTATCATCCTCCAGTGCTTCCAGGGCTTTGTATCTATTCTCCAGTTGCAGTGGGGAAGCAGCCACAGCAACACTCTGTCTAGCTTTGGAGATGACTCTCCTCCATTTGGCTGCTCTGGGACTCTCCCGTGACGTTTCTGAGCTAGGTGTCTGGTCCTGCAGAAAATGAAAGTATCCATCAATCTCATCCTCTGCAGCCCTGATCCCCCACAACTTGCTCACCTTTAAATCTCACTGTTTAAGTCTCAGTTTAAACAGGAGACTTGGAGGATCTGTATAGCTTAATGTTTAGGATACTTTCCTGGAATATGTAGGTTTGATTTTGTCCAGGCAAAGGAAAGAACTGAAGCCAAGTCTCATATTTAAACACTTTAGTTGAAAACATGGTGACTTTTAGGCAAAATCGAAGACTACATAGTGGAACTTTAACTCCCTGGGGAATTTTCAGGTAAGAAACGGAGCCGCTTATTATAATTAGAACTGAGTTAGGGTTTTAAAAATGAAAAATTATACATTTATGTTCTGCCTAAATCCTGCTTTCTCATATGTCTGACTTCTAATGCCTTCATCCTGAAGGATTCCAAAACACTTTCAAAACAAGAGACAGCATTTCTTCCTTACTTAAACAGAACACCTACTGAAATCAACCTAAGTAATCGTTTCAACCCAAGAAATATTGTTTTAGATCTTTTATATATGTATCTGCAGTATAGATAAAATGGAATGTGACAACTTTTTAATTTTGTGCAGCAGCATTTTGCCACCATTTAAAATGCGTGCAGAGAAATGTGTTATCCTATTTGTAATGGAAAGAAGAATGTAATTGATTATAGTATATTTACCACTAATATAACTTGTCCAGCAAGACTCAAAATTGTCATAGACAGTAAATTTAACAACTGTAAGCAATCAGGACCTTTGTTTATATCTTATCAAGAAAAATATAAACTTCAACATCACAATGCTCATAGACACAATGGAACATTTGCTTAATTCTGACCTACAGTGAACTAAGCAACACCAGACACTGTAATCTAGTATATTTGAATTTCTGGCCAATCTGCTTTATGAGTATTCATCAGGTAAAGAAGGATATGACCAAAATACAATTCAAACTGCTGTACATCTTATAAAGTTTGAGTTGAAAGGCAACAGTGATACTTAATTACAATACAGAATATGTGTATCTAAGACTAATTTTTGACAGTCGCTTTTTGAGTGTAAACAGCTCAATATATACTTCTTCATCAGCTACCCAGAATTTCGTTTTGGGAAATGATTTTTTGGAGAGTTGGGTAGAATAGAAGGTAATTATTTTATTTAGTAGCCAGGCTTATTTTAAACTCTTTTGGTGATTAAACAAAGCACAGGGAAGTAGAACAGGCTAAACTAGACATTTCAAGTGACTTTGTTCACATTAACAAAATATTTATCCACTTTCATGTCTATGAATTTTGTGCACATAGAAAGCATTATATGCAGATGTGTTCACATAGAATAATTAAAGCAAAATGACATTTTATATGGAAACAATGAGTCTTCCCCATTTGCAGTCTTTTATACAACTGAAATCATCATTTTAGTGCCAACAACTGCTTGTGGGTAGAGATACAATGCAGTGAATGTTGTCTGGGAGTCAAGCTGATAAAACATGTCTAATATTTGGTGCAACCATTTTTATGTTTACATATGAACTGGCTTCAGGCTAGTAGCTCAGGCCAACAAAATGGACCTAGGCACCTGAAATGGAACTTAGTAAACTATAGGGGCTAAATTATCCTGTACTGTAGAGACTTTTAAGTGGAATTCATATAGTTTTTAGGTATCTGAATTATGAAACAGCTTATTTTGTTCTATATAACAGCCTGAATTCCAGTGAGAAACCTACATTTTCACTACATACAAGTTTGCCTTATATGTGCTACAAAGTGATTAAGTATTACCACAAAGCTGGCCAACTCTATTTAAGCTCCATTGTAATCCAGTATCACCATGGAGGTATAGACATTCTGTGCAAGACCAGCAAAAGCATACTGTACCAAAAGCACAATAACCAACTGCTACTGGGACATGGGTGGCCAACCTCATCAAAAGGAATTTGGACCTTGTCCTCTTGCATCATGAGCAGTTATCCTGGTTGTCTCTGATTTAAAACAAATATAAATATATATATACTAGTGGTGTTTCATTTAAATAATGGAAAAATATGGATTTGGGGTTACTTTTTTAAAACCAAAAATTGCGGATTTTTTAAAATCAGAGCAAACCAGGCCCCCTGATCATGAGTGTGAGGGTCGGGATTGGTCGACCGACTGCCTCACAGGGGACCCCCGGCAGGAGGGGAATGTGCCGCCCTTACTGTACCCATGCCAGTCTCACCTGCCACGACTTCGATGGTAAACTTAGGGGTTCACAATATTGTGGCTCATGCAGTTCGGAAGCGGCACTCCATCTCCACTGGATCCAGGGGTCCTGAGGGCTCCTCCACCCCTACACCCTCGCCCGGTCCTCCGGGGAGTGGCCGCCTATCTAGGCAGGCCACTCGTCAGGACATTAGTCCCAAAAATGTTCATAAAGAAAACAAAGTTCAACAAAAGTTTCCAGCCAGGGATTCACGGGAGCAGGGGGGTTTGTTTGGACCCTCGGCTACCCTCCCCGCTATTCCCTACCTGCTGCGGGGTTGACCCCCTTCCTTAACTCTGGCTGGGTTCTTCCGCCCTTTCCCCAGGGCTTCCTTCCGCCCCTCAGTCCTCCCAAATTACAGGCGCGGTGGTTTCCCCGCCTGTGGTCGCCCTTGTATTACAGTACTTATGGTACCCGGCTCCTGCCGGGTGCCGTCACTCTCCATGGCATTAGGCCGCTCGTGGCCTTACCGCCAATTGGCCAGACCTCTTTGCCGCACTGGGGCTTACTCTTGCTCCAGTAGGTCCTGCCTCGTCTCCAAGCAGCTCGCACCCGCTCGAGGGTGTTTCCTCCAGCACCGGCTCCCCTACAGCCTTGCTCCGGATCCGCCGCTCATGCCTCCGGATCTGCCACTCTCACCTCCAGATCCGTCGCTCCTGCCTCTGGATCTGCCGCTCCTGCCTCCGGATCCGTCACTCTCGCATCCGGATCTGCTGCTTTTCTTTTACCCACCCGAGCGGGACCCAACCCGGATACTTCCGGGTTCCTGGAAAGGGGAAATCTGGATACTTGGCTTTCCGCCATGACCCAGAAGTCGGGCCTGACTCCGCCGCCACCAGCGTTGCCCTGGCCCAGCACCTTCTTTACCCCCTTACAATGAGCTAGGCCCCAGCTAGGTAGGGCAGCAAGGGGAGAGCAAGTCTTGGAGACAGAAACACATGCAGAGCTTCTATCCCATTCTAGGTGCTTTGAAGGAAAACACAAAGTCAAGCACTGAGGTTTTTTTCTACATACCTTGAGATACTAGGCATGGCTTGTGAACACTGAGATGGTGGAGTGAATGGAGGATTCCACAGGAGCATGGTGAGGGGGGTCCGCTGCACACTTAGCGGCAGACCCAGAAGTGGACCAGAAGTACTTTCTGTGCAGGAGACCCTCCCCCTGCCTCCTAGCTTGAAAACTAGTGCCTCCTGGGTCTGGTAGGGCACTTGAGGTCCCCCTGTGGCTAATCACTGAGCACCCAGGTGGCTCCCCTGCACTCTCATGTGCTGCTCCATCCACCCCACCATCTCAGTGTTCACGAGCCATGCCTAGTACCTTGAGGTATATAGAAAAAACATATAGAGCTCTGTCTACGGCCGAATCACTGATTCTCTGAATTAGAATCAAATCTTCAGGTTGAGATTTGGCCAAATTGAATCACCATAGTGATCCAAGTTAGCAAATCAATTCACTGTCCCCTGAATCAGGCTGAATCCGAATCCGAACTGAATACTGCCCGCTTCACACACCCCTATCAGGAATACATTTCTACATGTTAGGTGCATACGTTTACATAACCTCTTCAGACACACAAGTCTATTAATGATCTGGTCTTTAATGTTTTGTCTTGTATTGTAGTTTTTTTTAATCAACAGTTGGAAATTAAATTAAAGAAAGACAACTAGACCTTTAAATGCAATATTTAAGTTATCTCTCTTGCAAATGTAAGAAATCTCTCTCTCGCTCTCTCTTTTGTATGACATTTTAGGATTACAACATTAATACAACATTCATAGATTAATATCTACATTTGTTAGCCATTCCACTGCTTCAGAGATGCATGGATTGATTTTAGATCGTCATTAAATGACTTAATTGTGCAATCGTTCACAGTGAGTTGCACTGTTTGAAAAATTGCACCATAATCACAACCTGGACTCTCTTTGATTCCCCATTCATGGAGTAGGTATCCATATTTTCCATGAAGTGTCTGGATGTGATTCAGGGAGGACCAAATCTTTCTTGGTAGGTCAAATCCTAGCTGGGGTTTTGTGGGGTCTCTAACAAGGTATTTCTGTGGCAGGCTGGTATTTGCCCAGGCTTCCCTCCATTGTTCTTTGATGCACTTGTTATCATCATAGAACTTCTTGGTGTATTTCCAGAAGGCATTTCTAGATTTAACCTATCCAGTGATGGCATACTAATGTAAGTAATGAAGTTACTATATTAATGTGTCAGATTGTCAATGTAAACTTTATGCAACTGTTCAATTATAGTTTCATGTTCCTAAACAATGCCAATCAAGTGTTTGCACATGGACATGGCCAGTTGGGTTCACAAATATCAGATACAGAAGCATATAAACTGGGGAAGTATAAGGAATGCATATAAAATGCTCCTCATTTTGAAAGTGTAAGTTTAACGCAATCAAATTTCACTTAGAGCTGTAAATCAGGAATAATTATATTCCCTCTATTATTCAGTATATTAAGAAGAGTATAATTCACACAGAGAAGATAAAAATTTTGCTTCCTAGACAAGTTATTGTTTACATTGAATCTCGTCTTTTAGTTCTGACAATAGCAATACTCCCATTGGCATACATGATAATTTTGCCTGCCAAAGGACTGCAAGATCAAGCAGATGGCACTTATAATGGCCTGCAGATGAAGGACTTTTATGGTTTCTAAAAGCTGTCCTGTGATCTAGCATATAATGGGTCTTATAATTTTGATCTGCTCATTTACAAATACTTTTCCATATGAATTTATTCCTGTAAGGAAGAGAGAGAGACTTAAATTAAAATATTTTGGCATGAGAGATTCCTACCCCATCCTGAACTTTGGGAATTTTGATCAAATAAACACTGCATCGAAATTCCCCTTGGTTTTGACCCATTTATTTCATAGATTTCATAGACATTAAGGCTGGAAGTGACCTTGGAAGATCGAGTCCAGCCCCTCACCCAAAGGGCAGGAAGTCAGCTGGGGTCATAGGATCCCAGCAAGATAAGCATCCAGTTTGCTCTTGAAGGTGTTCAATGTAGGTGCTTGAACCACCTCCGATGGCAGGCTGCTCCATACCTTGGGGGCTCGGACAGTAAAGAAATTCTTCCTTATGTCCAGCCTGAAATGGTCTTGCAGTAGTTTATGACCGTTCGACCTCGTCATCACTTGGGGCGCTCTGGTGAACAAACGTTCCCCCAGATCCTGGTGGTCACCCCTGATAAACTTATAGGTGGACATCAGATCACCCCTGAGCCTGCGCTTTTCCAGGCTAAAGAACCCCATTGCTCTCAGCCTGTCGTTGTAAGGTCTGTTTTGCTGACCTCTGATCATGCATGTGGCTCTTCTCTGGACTCTCAAGCTTCTCCACATCCTTTTTGAATTGTGGAGTCCAAAACTGGACACAGTACTCCAGCTGCGGCCTCGCCAAGGCTGAGGACAAGGGGAGAATAACATCTCAGGATTTGCTTGAGAAGCATCTATGGATGCAAGCCAGTATTTTGCGCGCTTCTTTAGCTGCAGCATTGCATTGCAGGCTTGTGTTCATTTTGTGGTCAATGATGACCCCTGAGTCTCTTTCCTCTGTATTGCTAGCTAGTGTATCGCTGCCAAACCTATAAGGATGCTGCAGGTTTTTCTTCTCAAGATGGAGAACCTTGCATTTTTTGGTGTTAAACACCATCAGGTTCTCATCCGCACGTTTGCTGAGCCTGTCCAGGTCAGCTTGGATCACCTACCTGTCTTCTGGTGTGGATGCTTTGCCCCAAAGTTTGGTGTCATCAGCGAACTTCGCCAGTCCGCTCCTGACTCCAATGTCCACATCATTAATGAAGATGTTGAACAGTATGGGTCCAAGGATGGGTCCATTTATGCACATAACGTGTTAAAACAGTCATGTGGCTTGTTAGGAATGGCATTTTTTATTGGAGAGATATATGAGGCAGGCAGGCTATTTCTCACTGCTCATGAGAAATTACTTATTATTTTCAATGGCATAAGGAAATGTATATGGAATCCATCTGTAGTCTGGTTTCTAGAATTATACTTGATTGTACTAATGATACCTAACTTATGAACTTCAAAGTTGCGTTGAAAATGCCAAAATAAAAGGACATAGTTTTGATATGTTATATTTCACACCATGTGTATCTAATAGTAGATTCTGATCAGGTGACATGGAATAGATGATACAGCAAATGTTGCCTGCTATAGTGAAAATGGGGGTCTCAAGGTTGCCTATTAATTCTGTTACTTGTTCTCTGAACATTTATCAAAGTCAAATCTGAAGAAGAATGAAATAGAAGGTTGTGATTATTATTATTATTTTATTAAAGTGTTCCAGTTCAACTTTTAATATAAAGAATTCTCAAACTAGATAATTTCATTGTGATTGCAGTGGTGATTTTTTCCCCCTATCGGTCAATGATTTCCTACTACAATGCTATTTTCCATAACCTTTGAATACCTGACATATAATTTTGCTCTGATTTATAAGGCTTAAAATACAATTTGATTGGACTGACCGACATACTTATGACATCATTTGATATTATCATTCATGTGGACTTTACCAATGTATCTTACTGTTTATCATACTGCTGGTTATCTTAAAGAGTCTAACAAAGACAATGGGAGCGAAGTCCTGCTGATTTGTACAAAAGTATATCCATCTTGATATATATCTAAATCCTTCACTGGAGAATTGTAGTTACTGGCATTTGCAGAAAGTTAAAGCAGGACCTTCACTGCCTAAATACAGATTTTCAAGTTCACATGCAGGTGACAGCTGTTCTGTTAGGGTTTCTGATTCTGAAAATTAATCCCAGAGTTATATACTCATCTATAAATAAAAAGAAACAACAACCTTCCTATGCAATATGTTATTACTATACTGTTCATGATGTCCTTGATAATTAAATGGGACTTTATTCTACTTATGTTAATGACAAGAGGGGTTCAGAGAGAAATTGCTTCAGGGAAAGGAATGCAGAATCAGGACACAAACTTCCACATCCATCTGTAACAGGATTCAACTTTCTCTTTCCATTTTACCAACAAGTTCTGATGATTAGTTTAGGGGAAGGTAAAACAATGAACCATTAGTCTGTCCCAAGAGAAATAGGAAAGGATCAGTGCTTATCCTCTTGTTAGCAAAAGGAAGACACTAACTCTTAGGTAAGAAGAAATATTCCTTTCACCCTTTCAAACTTGTCTGTACTCCAAGAATAATTTCACTTTTCTCTTGCTAGTTCAATACAAGTAGTGGACTGAGAGCATTTCCTACATTTTAGGTATAGAAACAGTGCAGGTAGCCTTGATCTACACAGTTCATGTTTGATTTTCATACATTTCTGAATATTTGGCTTGGAATTTGGGTGTGGATCTGTCCATAGCAAGTACAGTAAAAATGAGATGTCTATTTATGCTTATGAAAATTTGTATAAAAACTCACAAAAATAATGTTTCCATGCTTGGGAAAAGAGATTCCCGATCAACATTAATCCAGTGTAGAAGGAAATGTTTTTGTTGGGTTTTTTTTCTCATGTATCCTGAGAAATTAAAGTGGCTAAATTAAATATTTACAATTGCAAATACAGATACATACATATGTTATTATGCAGTAAAAGGACATATATGATTTTTGGGACCACTGGTAACTCTCCAGAAATCAATCAGAGTTTGCTTATGGTTTAAAGGAAAAATGAGTGCCATAAACTCTACATTCTCATTTTAATTGCCAGCAAAACCAATGCTTAGCAATGTATAAAACAATGTTCCCATATTCTACATAGTGTCTGTCTTAAAGA
>NW_017728906.1:144390771-144432753 GCF_001723895.1 Crocodylus porosus
TATAGTTTCACAGGAAGAAGGATTTATTTACAATGTTAAAAACACAGATGACAAAGATCTCATGTAAATGCTGTTCCACAGCCAATTGAGAAGTGGAGGGAAACTTTACAACAATCTACACTGCAAGAAATGAATTATAACTTAGAGCAGAGTACCCAAACTTATGGATAACATAATGCATAACAACACAGAAACTGAAAAAGTACCATTGGGAAAAGGGAAGAATTAAAAATAAGAAATGCACAACTATATTTCCATTCAACAACAATAAACTGGCATTTTTAAATATCTTGCATTTATTCTTTCTTAATTATCATTCTTCACAGATGTGGAATTTATACTATGCTAAAATGTGTGTTACAGTGGTAGTGTTTCTGCTAGCAACCTGCATTATATTGTCTGTCTGTCATTTTATTAAGCATCTGTCACCTTGAGTTTAATCATAACAGAAGGGACATGAATGAAATAATGTTAAGAACTTTCAAAACATTATTTTATTTTTTGTTTTCTCAACTGATCCCCATGACACCTGAACATTTTGGTTTAAAAAGTTAAGAACATATGTGCCAGTCTCAATCGCTAATATAGGTCAATGTTACTTCTACTGTAATTGTCACTATCAAGAAATAGCAGAAGAACAAGAGGAACAAATTAGAAATTTCCAGGACTGTGGAAGAGAATGAGCCATAGAAGGCAATAGGGAGCAAGAAAGACCTATGAACTCAGGAAGATGGAAAGTAGCAGGTGGTCACTTCTGGCAATAGACAGTGTTCCCCTTCCAACCCCCAGCCATCTAAGTGAAGAACCGATATGAAACCTGGCACTGGAAGAGGAGCCTCCATTGGCAGGAAAGGCAAACCTATATACCCCACAAGCCTGGAGGATCATGAACACTGCCACCAAGAAGAAGCAAAGGGTGACTTGTGCACAAAATACACACATGCACCCATTTGCTGGTCTGGTCTTTTGTCCCAAAGTATTATAACTAGTTTTCCATTTGTATATGTTTGTAAGCAGGTTTCTTAATGCTAATGGGTAGGGAGGGTGGTAGAGGAGCTCTGTTAGTTGAGGGGGAGGAGGTTCTGTTGGTTGAAGGGGGAGGGGGGAGAAAGAAGGGATGCGGGTGAGTGTTGTGAGGGTAATAAAGTGTTTTTGTTTCAACTATGTGAGTATCCTTAGAGTGGTGCTGCGAGTGGGCAAGTGGTACAGGATGTGTGAATGGTGGGACAGGTGGCTTGGAGTGGGGACAGCAGGAGGAGGGGTTAACCAGGGCCTCCTGCAGCTGGTGGCCTGGCCCTCACTGGTGGGTGCACCGCTGTCCTGAGTTTCATAAAAAGCAGACTTTTAAAAGATCAGGAAACTGGTGGGCAGCTCATCGCTACAGTGACATAGCATCAGCGGATGACTAACCATGACACTGCCGTTACTGCATAGTAGCAATGAGCTACTGCACTGTAATATATGCTCCCTGCCAGGAACAGACACATGGCACATGCACACACAGGCCCATGCACATAGGTACACACATGCATGCACACATGCAGATACACATTGGCTCTACTTACTCACTGTGAACATGAACACACAGGCACAAACACACTCTCCCTGCCATGCACACAGACACTGACACACATGCACACACAGACACATGCATGCACACAGACAGATGGGTGTGCATTCTGTTCACTTACTCTCTGCACTTGGACACACAGATCCCAGGATTCCAGGCAGCCATTCTATTTACTCACAGTCCACACTTGGACACACAGACACAAACACGGTCTTCCTCCTGCCATGAACTCAGACACACACACGTATGCACACATGCACAGACACATGCACGTGCAAACAAACACACATGCAGTCATGCAGACAGGTGTGCAAGCTACTCACTCACTCTGCACGTGGACACAGACACAAGCACACTCTCCCTGCCATGAACAGAGATGCACTCATGCACACACACAGACATGCACACACACAGACACACATAAACACTCAGCTACATCTCTCCCGCTCCCAGGACCTTCCTCTCCCCCACTCTCCATCATGGTGAGGCAGCCCCTTCTCCTCTGCCCTCCCCTCCTGCCAGGCCCTATTGTCCTGCCCAGAGGGAGCTGCTGCTTGGCTGTGTCCCTGCAGCCAGGCACAGGTATGTGCAAAGGCTGGGCCAGATCAGGCTGAGATCCCCGTGCCCCCTCTGACAGGGGTGGCAGTGCTGGGGGGACAGGGGAGTCAGGTTAATGTTGGAGGTTATGCCCTTTCCAGCACTGCTGCCTGCTTTTTTGCACAGCACAGTGCAACTCCTGGCCCACCTCCCGTCCCCTGTAGAAGGCACTTGGTTCCAGTTCTCACAGCAATTCTTTTTAGTAGCAGTTCAGGACATCTGATTGTCATAGTCCATTTATTTGGGTATTATTGTCTCAGCTTTGCTGAGGCTGTTGTCAAGTTTTTAAAAAAAGGTGAAAAAATGTGCAACAGATAAGTGCTACCTCTGCCTGAGTTTGGAACAGCTGGCAGAGGAGGACCCATGGAAGTCAAGGTATTGAATACTGTCAGCTCTTATTGAAGTACCTCATGTTGCCACTGGCTCTCAAGAACTGCGGGGAGCTTGCACACGGTGGCAGCTGCTAACACCCAGTGCCCTGTGCTGACACCACTCTGCATCCAACCACCCTGTCCCTGCCTCCTCTCCCCATCTCCTCCCCCCCAGCCCCTGTCCTCCCTCCTTCCATCCCTAGTGCCCACCCCTCATCCGGCTGTTGTCAGGGCCAGGTGGCGGTGTCAGCAGTGGGGGGGCATGGCCATGGCAGGGGGGGCACTGCCGCTGGAAACCTTTGCTTGCCCTTCCCACTCCCCTCCCTCCTTCCCTTCTTCGCTACCATCTCCCCCTCCATGCAGGCTGAGTGAGGGGGGAGGCTGGTGGTTCCCTCGTCCCCTCTGTCCAGAATGCTCCAGGCCCTCACAGCCAGTCAGCACGTGCCCACTCAACAGTGCATGTGCAGTTGGCCTGCAGCATTACAGACAGACAGACAAAGGCTTTTATTATACTAAAATGCTTTTACATTGCAACAAGCAAAATTTGGATCATATATTAGTAAGAACTTTTTTCACTATGAAGACGATTAAGCACTGGAAAAAGATTACCTAAAAGTGCTGTTGAATCTCTGTTCATGGATGTTTTTAACAGCAGATTAGACAGCCACTTCTCTGGAATATTTTAGACAGGGATGATCATGCCTTGAACAGGGGATAAGACTTGGTGACCTCCCAAGTTCCTTTTTCTATGATTCCTGGGATCCCAGTCAAATATATAATTAGAGCACTATAAAATTATGTTTGCACTTGAGAATATAGTACTTTTGGCTCCAACAGGGTTGGCAGAGGCTGGATATCAACAGACAATATAGATGTTGCCTCCACCTTTTTTCCAAGTAGGAATCACTTATTTTTTAGATCACCGTGGCCAGTTCAACTTGTGTTAGATCTGTTTTAATTCAGATATTGGGAAAATATGAGGCTGTAACATCTGTTTTTATTGAAAAAACGCTATCATCAACATATTGAGGATGCTGTAGCTGAACACTTCAAAATCTCCAGTTTAAATTCAGATTGAACTATTAGTTGTCTGTTAGCTTTTTAGTTTTAAAAGAGTATAAGAAATCAAACAAGTAATTTAAAAAAAATGGAAGTCATGATTGGAAGCTTTTGTGGTAGGACTGTATGTGTAAAGGGGACCAACCTTAAATGTTATGATTAGGACCTTTCTCATTTGCGTAATTTCATTGAACTCCGTGTAATTTCTTGTATGAGTAAGACATTATACTAATGAGTAGAAGCATGCCATCAGGGGCATATCTATGGATTTTGTACCCTATAATCACAGAATCCCCTTAATCATGTTCATAAATAAGAACCTCAAATCCTAGGTGTCATGCATTCAATGGAAAAAATGAATATGTGACTATCACATGAAATTCTGTGTTCAAGAGGATGGCTGTCATGAGTAGAGCTATGATCAACATGCTCACAACTTTGCTAGAACACAGCCACATTTCTGTCTCTGTCTCTGTCATTCCTTGCTCAGTTAAGATGTCTTCTTTTTACCAAACCAAATTGAAATGTGACAGGTCCTAGAAACAGAAGTGTGCCTGAGTCCTAAGTTTTAGGAAACCTGCAGGTTCTTAATAATAACATATACCAAAATGTCTATCTAAAATTCTTTAGCTTGGAGTGATGACCTTCATGAAATACTTATGGTATGGGATTCACTCTGTAAGAGGATGGTAAGATATTCCTTCAAGCTTTTTGTCTGACTGAATACAGAATATAAAGCAGAATGTTAGAATGTCATAGAGCACTGGAAGTAAGGAGCTGGAAGTATTCACAAGGACATACACAATTATGACTTTGAGGATAAAACATTTTCATTTGATTTTTACATTCAAGTTCCTCCTCTTTTTCCTTTTCTAATTAATTCCCTGCCACAGATTCTTGTGGCTCTGAGATGGCACAGAAAAATTCCTCTGGGGCCAATAGTCATTTTGATCCCTGTATTGCTCAACAGTATTCCATGACAATTGTTGCTGGAATCCCCCAAGCACATCACTAACATCTAGTGTCCCAGAAAATGAGGGTGCTCTCAAGTTCATACCCTCTTATCTGCTCCTCCCTATGTCACTGTTTTTTTCTCTCAAGGTCAAGACAAAAAATGATCTTTTGATTTTGATACATAAATCCCTACCTGAAGATACGACTGCAATTTTTAATCTTTATTCTTCCTCAAAAGGACAATTAAATTCCTCAGTACTATAACTTTTCAAGCTAAAGAGTGGTGGTTGATGGAGTCTCATTCAGGTCTGCTGTCTAATATGAAAAGTAGGATAGATATTTTAGAATTCAGGTTTCATTCGCTCCTCCAATGCATATAATGGAGGCATAGGAGAGAAAAGAATAATTTTAGGGCCTCAGCCCTGAGATTTTCCAGCACAAAGTAAATAAAACACTTTCAATGGGTAATTGTTTAATGGGTAGCAGAGGTTATACCTTGCATGCTATGTTGCCCCATTTGGAAAGCTGGCTTTCAAACAACACAGTAATATGCAGAACATATTACTCAGTCTTTTGACGTACAGCATTGCAAACACTGACTTCCTTTGATGTACTAATAAAACTACATAGATTAATAAAGGCAGGTGTAAATCATTAAATCTGTAATATAAAAGAGTATCTTTAACTTTCTCGTGTTTCATTTATCTCCTGGACTCTTTGTAAAAGTGATACTACCTATGGAAATTCCTTATTTAGTTTCATTGTTAAAGTATTTCACACAATAGGGCTTGGATAGAAATACAGATGAAAGGAATTTTCAGGTAAAATTATTTTATTCTTGTCTCAGAGATTTCTAATAAAGTCCTACTGTATATTGTATGCCTCATAAGGGTGGTGAATGACAGGATGAGAAAAAAAAAATCAAGCAGCCATTATCATTACCATCATCACCATCATCATTCATCAGCTACATATCAGAGCTTTGTGCATATGCTACATTAAAAAAAAGAAAGACTACCATTAATTCTAGATTGCTGAATATCAGACTATCCCACTGAATGACCTCTTAAAGGAGATTACAACTCATCATCAGCTCTGTCATTAGTGTAATCAGTATAATCCCATTACATTTGCTTCTTATTTATAAAGACATTTGAAAGAAAGTTATCAGAAACCCTTATGTGATCATTTTTCTATTCCTATAGATGCACAGTATTTTACAGCCATTGGTCAGATCATTACCGAAATGGATAAGGAGCAATGACTATCTGATTGGCTTATGCAACTTGCTATATCCTTCCAAAAAATGAATGTGTGCCCAAAAGGACTACTGGACATGTTACTGAGTGTGGAGCTCTTCCCACTAAGTTAGAAAGACTGAATGATTTTTTATGATAAAGGATGCCATTCATAAAGACAGTGATTTAACTGCACTTGTTTTCTTCTAAACTACTTTCCAGTATAGTCAAAAATACAATTTTTCCCCCATGATCCTTATAGGAGTACAAGTATGATCTGGAAGCCTGTGGAACTTTGCTGGAGATATGCTGGGCTGAACATTAGAATTGGTATTTCAAAAGCACACTACAAATAAATACAGAACTTTATTTTCAGTAATGACAGTTCTTTAACCTTCATGACAAGCACTAGTAAGCAGGGGGAAAAGCCATTGTAGCTGACTTAGAATTTGATTAGAAACCATGTGATTTTGAAGCTAAACTATAGATGGGCAAATTCACATCCAAACTGTAGAAAAATGTTGTTTAAAGGCAGATATTCACATACTGTTATTTTGCTTGGTGCCTTCATGTCATCATCACAAATCACAATGTTTCCATGTGTGCTGAAAGGGAAAATAATTATGCAGAGCCTGGGCATTTCAGAACATCAGAAGCAGAACTATGTGAAGTATATGAAATATCCATAGTCGCAGCTCAGAGGCAAGTCATTTAACCCGCTTGGTGTAGACTTTGTGCTTAAAAGGTTGAGATGGAAACCATGTATTTTTGAATGCCTTATAAACATTTAAGTTTGCTGAAAGGAGAATGATATTATCGTTATTAATCTCTTAGAAAGCTTTTAACATCTAAATAAACACATTTTTTAAATCTTATCTATCAATGTGGCTGCACTATAATCCATTATTTTGGACATCTTTGTGTACTAGAGCATTATACACTGATATTTGTTGATGACTTTATGGGCATGGCATCAGTTAAGGTTAATCAATAATTTCATCAGACTGGTTTACAGTATTTAAAAAAGATAGCATAAAATGCTTGAGTTTTGATTACAACCCGATATTAATGAGAAAAGCCACATGCAGCACTTTATGCAATGCATCATCTTTACTTATCCCTTTATTGTCTAGAGAAATCTTTTGTGTCTCTTTAAGCTGAAACAGGAATGGGTACTTCCAACAAAGATTAATTTGGTACAGTGGTGTTGTAGGACTCTGACTGGACTATTTCGATGTTGTTGTTGGCATTTTTGTGGGGGGTGTAGGAAGAACCTTTGCGCTATATATCTATATCTATATCTATATATATATCTCCAGTTCTATCCCAAAAAACACAGGAAAAAAGAGATCAAAATATTCTATCCTCTCTAGTGGTAGGAAATGAACCATTTCATCCAAAAAACCAAAACTCTAAATCATATCTAAAAAATTATCAAAAGTGCCAGAAACAGAATACTGTGTGTGGACATGGATGACATAGACAGCAAGCGCTACATCAGACATCAAAATGTAGACTTTTTCTAGATGAAATAAAAAAAGGACAAAAAATTAGGCCTATTTAAATTTTCACATGTATGTTTATCTAATTTTTATGATAAAATATGTTAGCCCTTGCTTTTAAAACTCACATCAACTGTCACCTTAGAAATAACTTTGCGATACAGGCAGCTCCATCAATGCACAACAAAGCATTTTTTTAACTAAGGCTTTCAACACACGTTACATTCAACATGCAATTGACATGGCAACTCTGCCTCAAATAGTAACCTGATCACACATGCAAATCAATTTAAGGGATGATAATATAGTAAATGAACCACAACATTATTCTACATATAATGTGGAATAACTTTGTGGCTTTTTTATATCATACTATGAAAGAGAGAAGCTGCCACCAGGCTCCAAGGCTCATGGGCTAATCAAAGGTTCAGCGGCTACAGGTCCGCAACCCCAAGGAGCCTGGCAGAGATTCCCCTTACCCAGGTGTGTTGGGAAGGGAGGGGCCGAGAATTTCCCCGCCAGTATAAAGAAGAGCCAGGACAGGCGGGAAGCAAGAACGCAGAACCGGTAAGAGGAGGAGAAGGAGGTGCAGCACGCCAGCACATGCTTGAGGGAACTCTAAATGTAAACTCTAAAGAAACGTTGAGTGCTGGTAGGAGCCTCTGGCAGAGAGCAAAACCCCAGGGGTTTTGGAACCCAGTTTACTGGTCCCTGCGGGGAGTAGAACTGTTTGTTTATGGGTGGGGGGAGCTGGCTGAGCCTGGTGTGAGAAGGGTACCATAATAACCCTAATAGAGGGGCAGTATTGGCTTTGGGGTACTGTAGTACATGTAATAGTGGCACAAGCCAATAGTATAGACTTAAGCTGTTAGAAATCGTGGCAAGCTCTACAAGGGGCTCTCAGAGAAAGAGAGAGAGCCAATGAGAGAGAGCCAACAAGAGATCTTGACCCGACGAAGTTCAGGTTTGGTTTCGAGTATGGCTGCAGACAGCTGGAGCAGCGACACAGGCCAGGAGAGCCTTCTCTATTTTTGTGTTTTCTTTTTGACCTTTCTTTTGTTGATTTGTTGGGGAGGAACTGAGGACACGTGGCCGGACCAACTGGCTGGCCACCACCTGGCGGAACAGGCGAGGTGTAGGGGCGGCGGAGCCCTCAGAAACTCGGGACCTCATGGGACGTCAGTGAGACTGATAATTGGACTGCACGTCAAGGTATATGAACCAACTCCATTAACATCAAGTCGTGCCAGGTGAAACATGGGCGTGTAAAATCCTCAATTAGAGCAGATAACAACCTAGTCGAGTGGCAGGCGGCACATACCTTAAAATAATGGTATGGCCAACTGGGCAGTGTCGATGATAGGTGTTATAAGTCTTTGGTCCTCAGTGTGTTTGATGTCTTCCCTCTGTGTCAGTGGACTAAAGAGGTATAACAATTACCTCCTATTACCTCTCCCTGATGCTGTATTCTCACCTGTTATGACTTTGATAGTTCTGATTATTATTATTGAGTGGTAGTTCAAAGAGAGAGAACCACTTTGGACCCTGCTGTAAGGTCAGGTCTATGGGGCTTCTTCTCCCTTGCACCCTGGCCAGACCACACCTTTATTATTAATTCTGTTGGCCAACACTCCCTGGCCCAAAACAAACAAATGAACAAAAATAACAGTTGGGGTTACTTCTCCCCAGACAGTGCTGTCTGAAACCCAGGCTTCTCAAGATTACCATGGTCACATCCACAGCCCTCAAATTGGCCCTACTAAGGGAAGCCGGGCCAGTTAGAGCACAAAACCAAACTTTTAAAAAATGCCCTCAGCCATAGGCAATACATACGGGGCACTCCCCCCCTCCCCCGAGAGAGGCCCTCATCAGCCAGGGAATGGAGACCACCAGCTGGTGCCCCCCTTTAGAAGTACTGACAGCACTTCTGGTTTACTTAGTGGTGCTTCCAGAGTCAGCAACTGGCCATTAGGGGACCCCCCACCCCTGATCGGCAATCAGCCACTGGTGTGCCCCAGGGTCACGAGGCACCAGTCGCCCATGCCCTCAGCCACAAAAGGAAAAATCAAAATAAAGAAAATCAAAACACTGTCCCTTCTGTCCCCTAAAGATGCCTGATCTTGCTGTGCTGGCTCTTCCCTTCCCCCTTTGCTCACCTCCTTCAGGGTTAAGGCTCCTGCCCAGCGATATCTCCCTGTTTCCAACTCCTATAGTGGTACTTTCCCCAACAGAGGTCCTCTAATCTCCTTTGTCTCCTTCTCAGTCCCATGATCCTGCTGCTGTCTCCGCAATTCAACATTAGAAGGAAAGTTCACTGGTATCTCTGGTCTCTTGATGCTGAGTACTCTCCCAGGCTGCCCCTGTTTGGGGCTGGAAGTACCCAGTACAGCTCACTTTGCACCAGTCTGGAGTGAGTACTCTGAAAATGTGGCATGCTGACATAAATGGCTGTGTTGATCCTCTGGTCATCTGAGGTGAGTAAGGGAGTGTTGCCTCTCTTTTCAAGAGTTTTTTCTCACTTTGACTGCCTTATCTTGACAAGCAGCATGCAAGGTTTTCCAGGTCCTGTTGTATGGGGAGCCTGGCACTGGGTTGCAGGAGACTAATGCTGGGCTTTCTGTGCATAGGGAGATGTCAAAACCATGTGTGATGCCTAATTGGGTGGCACATGAGGGTTCAGAGCTCACCATATGTGGGGAGTCATGCATTAATCAGCCCAATCCCAGACTCCCTCTGCACCAGGAGCTACAAAACCACATGATTTTGACAAGTCCTAGTGTTTAGGCAGCCTAATGCCACTCTGCCCATTTGCTGAGTTGGGACTGGGGACTGGTTTGGTTCCGAGGCCCAACTGTTGGTTGGCTTCCTCTTGCTGACACAGGATCCCCCTGCACCTGCAAGTAAGATACATTTGGGATCCAGCTCCTGATCCCAAAATCACATGTCCTGCCATTCACATGTGGCAGGGCAGGAGGGCAATTGTTGAGATGGAGAATTAGATCCCATCACATAATAAAGTAAATGTCTGTTAGAGGCCTAGCATACATCTTAGACCAAATGTTATATGCCTTAAAGAGGAAAAAAGCCATTGGTTCAACTATAAGTTTTTATCAAGAGCTCAAAACAAGATAGAAAACAATTTACTTGCCTATGCACACAGGGCTTTAGGATAAAAATGCATTGTAAATTTCTCTTGGCTTGGTGATTTCAAGTCATGTGGGCTTTAAAATCAGTAAGAAAATTAACTGAAACCCATAGAAATCAATACATATCTTTCTATTTAATTCAGGGAGATTTGGATTGAAGCTGATTTATGCTGAGTCTATTCTTGTCTATATTGAGCCATACCTTCTTATATTTCAATGAGCAAAGATTGGGCCCACTGTGAATGAAAATATACCTATGATACATTATATAAAAAAAATCAAAACCAGTGGCTATTCATTCAATATTATATAACAAGGAGTTAAAATAGCTCATAGTATCTTTAATTTTTTTTTTTTCAAATTTAAGAAGGTGTTTTTTTTAAACCAACTTGCAGTCATATTGTTTAAATTGACAACATTCTGCCTCTACAGATGATCTGAGATATACTATCAATTTCCAAGGTATCTTTAAAAAGTGTTATGAAGAGTTACTGTTCAGAAAAAGAAAAGAAAAAAAAGTACTAGGATGATACAAAATGGTTTTAGGCAATTTTCCACTTTATTTTTCAATAGCTATTTCTCTTGATGCTCTGTATTTCATCCTACAGACCTTTTCTTATTCTTATAAATAAAGATTCATGCCAACTGTTTCAGCTTTTTATATCTGACACATAACCACACTGACCAAAACAAAACCCAGAGGGAAATAGAAAATTAGAAAGCATACAGATGTATGCTTTCTCTGGAGAAACTCTCCTAGGAGTGATTCTCTTGTAAATGCACTACACATATCAACCTGTTATGTTCATTATAAGTAAATGAAAAAATGTATGGTAAGAAAGTAACCCAAAATCTACATTTTTCTATGATTAAAATAAAACACGACTATATATAACTATATATCTATATATAGTATTCTAATGTTATAAGAGCCTTAGTCTGTCTGTCTGTCTATTTGTGTGTCTGTCTGCAATGCTTTATTCACACTCTGATTGGTTGTCTTGGCAGCCAATTGGATTTTTCTGCACAGAGATACACAGCAGAGCACCGCCATGACAGCGAGGACTAAGGGGCTGAAGTGGGGAGGGGGCAGGAGAGCTGTGCCCCCCCCCCCAGCTCCTTGTAAGCAGAGGGGGATGGTGGGCAAAGGAGCACTGCCATGCTGGAGGGGAAAGAGTTTTAGGGCTGCGTCACTTTAAGGGCTGGAGCAGGCAGCCAACAGGTGACTGATTAGGATAGCTATTTTAACGCCCAGCTCTCAAGGCTGGGGCAGCAGTTTTCTGCCACCTAGCATAGGAGAAACCTGCTGAGCTACTACTCCAGGAATATCTCAAAGGGAAGGGAAGAGGTTGTGGGGAAGGAGGTGGCCCTCAGTCCTGGGCATGAACTAAAACTGCACACAGATGGGGTAGGGAGGCCTGGTGCAACTGCCTGTGGCAGGGCGGTGCCACTTAAATTTCACTGGGGAGGACTGTGAACCTCCCCAGTGAAAGGAGGGTAAGGGCTCCTAAATCCTAGCCCCCACTTTCAGGTGGGTATAGTATGAGTAAGGTGGTGGGGAGGGGAAGGCATGCTTGTAGAAGCACCTGAGCCCTGAAGGGATAGAGGACCCTGGTGAGGTAAGCCAAGCATACATGGTAGAGGCACCTGAACCTGCAGGGTGGAGGATCCCAAGCCCTACTCAGATGGGCCCGGTATGTTTGCAGGGAAGTGCCTGAGCTTGAGGGGGTGTTTGATCTGAGGGCACCAAGGAGGAGGCAAGAATGAAGTGAAGTTTAACGAAGGGTTAGGGGTGGAATCAGCCCAGAGTTTGGTGAATTGACCAGTCCTCACTCAGATGAGAGTCATGGAGGGTCCAACAGGTTGAGTCAGGACTGCTGTAGGAGTGAAAGAAGAAGTCCAATGATCTATGGGAGCCACTCAAGGGAGCACAGGAGGGTATGTGTGGCCCAGAGGTAAGCAGTGTGGCAGAGGCCCCTGTGAGAGAGTAGGGGCACAGTGATAGAGGCCTCTTGTGAGAGGGAGGTGGTAGGAATGTGAACTAGTTCAGGGCAGTATATTTGAGGACTTACAAAGGTCTGAGTTTGCCCTGCCTGTGAGCTGGAGTTGTGTGATCGAACAGGAGAACATTTGTGAGGCATGGGACATGTATAGGGGTGGCCAGCCCCATGGAGTGCCAGCCCCACAGACGCAGCCCAGTGGCAGGAACTGGGGAGAGCTGTGGCTGCAGAGCCACTTGGAGTGCAGCCCTGGCCCTCTCTTGCCTCCCACCACCTGGATGCTGCTTTGAAACTTGAAAAGTTTTGAAATTTTTGAAATAATTTGACTGACCTCATTTTGTTTCAAGGCTGTTTTGAATCCCTTTGTTTCATTTCGATTTTACTGTTTCGAGCTTGCAATGAGTTGAAACAACATTGAAAGAAAACAGCTGGTGAAGCTTCTCACAGCTCTAATATATAACAAGTTAATACATTTTCCATATAAAGAATCTCATTATTGTGGAGTAGTTGTCTTATATTCAAGGTCATATTATATGTGAGTAAATATAGTACATATTTTGATTTTGGGGACACGCAATATCTAGTTAAAAGTGTTTTACTTGTAAATAACTCAATTATTTATAGTAGTTTACAGACACATTAGGAAGACTAATGGAAGGAAGTCAAGCTATATACCAGAGATGCATCCTGACAGTTAAAATTATTAAGCTTTAGAGCAGTTGCTTTAGGAATATGAGGGAAAGTCTGTTACTTAGGATACTTAAAATATCAGAGAAAAAATGGATAATTGAAAATTGCTAATGGAGATTAACCTTAATGTCTTAAACTGATCCTTTTTATTCCACGGTACCCTTTTTTTACACTTGAATTAAAGAAGCAACTCCATTAATGGATAGCAACAGTAGACTCTTATCCCTTGTATGTCTTACATGCTTATGGGCCATGGTATAATATACAAATTTTAAAACCACTGAACATATTTCCTTGGACAGAAAAGATGAACCCGAGTATCTGAAATCCAAAAGAGGTGAAAATCTAATACATTTTATGTACCAAGTGCCAAGTTTATGATAACCAAGGATCCTGGTTTTCTCTGATTAAAAAAAAAACAACACAACAACTTAAAAAAATGCAGCCCAAAATTCACATTGTTCTGTGATTAAAATGAAACACCACTATATACCCTATACTAGCAAATTGCCTGTCAAGCATGATTGGGGGAGGGGCGGTGAAAAAGGCCTGTGTTACCCCACTCCCACCACCTCTGATCGGGGTCCAGCTTCCCCCACTTTCCCCCACCACCTTGGGTCTGAGCCTACTCACCACCTGCCCCCCATCATTTTGGGTCCAGTTCCTCCTGCCACCTCCGAGAAACTGTGGGGGAGAGGTGAGCTTGCATATGGCAGTGGTGGGCAGCTGCGCACTGCCACTGGTAAACACCCTCCCCTTCCCATTCCCCTCCTTCCCTCCCCTCTTCCCTGCCACCTCCCCTTCCCTGCCAGCTATTGTTGGGGGGAGCCCTCTTTGGCCCCTGCCTCAAAGGAGTAGGACCCCTCCCTTCTAAATACTTTCCCCTGCAGCCCATTTCCCCCGCCCTCCTCCAGTCAGATAGTACCTATTTGTTACCTAGACACCATAGAACCTACACACCATAGACTAAGGAGTTTTCTCTTTGCTTCTAATTTTTCTATAGCTTGGTAAAACCAGTGGCTGTGGATGATGGCAACTTACTGACAGAAAAACACTTTCTCATTTGTTTCTAAAATGCTAACCAGAGAAATCCTTTCATTCTTGTTGGTTAATTTAGGACCATAACCAAGGCAAGATAACTGGATAATTCAATTATTCTGTAGCAAGTAGACACAATTTGATTCTATTGACAAAGTTAATCACAAATTAACAAGGTAACTTCTGTGTAAATAGCTCAGTGTAACCAAATTCGTTAAAGCAAGTGTCTTCATGGATGATGATCTGGTTAGGCAAATAATGCTCTTTCTGAGTTTAAAGGTATTGTAATAAAATAATTAATATTTTATTGTATATTAATAGATTCCACTAAATTATTTCCTTTTTCTACTTACAGTTTAATTTATGACCTTTAATTGAGTTATTATGGATATATTGCTGAACAAAAGTGCCATTTACCAGCTGAAATTGAATCAAGGCATCAACAGTTACAGAAGAGATTCAAGATCTTTTCACTTTATTAAAATATCACAAGTACTTTCTCCCCTTGTACAATAATTCAAATGGGAAAATACAAAGGTGTTAAAATTTGATTATGCATGAAAGAAACATCTAGTGGAACAGAACTGTACATTGTTGGAGTGCTCTTGCTCCTTGCTTCTTTTGGCCAGATCCAGACATGTAGGCATATGTGGTTTGTGGTGTTGCAAACCTCTTTGCAGCACCACAATCTGCACACCCAGCATATTAAAATGTACCCCACACTGAAAATTTGCAACACAAGGGCAAAATTTGTTACCAGAAAAACCCAGTAGCAAAAAAAAAAAAAAAAAGCACTGAAAAAAAAAAAAAGGAACATGGCACATGCCACAGGATCATGTGCCAGCAGACACAGAAGCTTGGTACTCCAGGGAGATGCTTTGGCTGTTGCCCAGTGTCTTCCATCCTTTAGTTCTCCTCCAGCATGCCAGGATCTGGGAGAAGTGGGGAAAAGTCAGTTTGCCCGAAGCAGGGCATTTTGCCCCTCACCAAAATGCACATGTAGGAGTGTGTGCAGTGGCAAAAGGTAGCAGCACAAAAGTGTGATGCTACTATTTTTTCTGCTGTAAGAACAAAGACTTGCCCTTGCTGAAAGACTTGCCTCCTGAAGTCAATGGAATGATTCATACCTCAAAGTGCTTTTAGGATCAAGCTCAACAGCCCTAATCTGTCTTATTACAAACTGTGGAAATTCTACCTTTGATTTCAGGGGAAACAGGATTAATGTCCAAATGAACAATTCAGCTGACAGTAAATAAAGATTTTGTAAAATCCCCTGGACATTTTTTTAGGAAGTAAAATTTTCAAACATTTCATTTTTACAACATTCACTGTATTCTGTAAATATCCAGAATGTTGTGTCAATCAGAGAAGTTAAGACAAGGGCAATTTGATCCATTATATTCCTTGTCCCTAAAGCATATTTTCTAGTGTTTCTGTTATGAAGGGTTTTAATGATCCAATTCATTTTTCAGTTTTTAAATGCTATCCTTTTCTTTCTAATTTTCTGCCCTTGAACTGCTTTAGATAATTTCTTGTGGTATCTACTTCCTTAAAAAATATATTCTGTTATCATGGCAGTCATGTGCTTAGCTAAACTATGGTATTTTCTCTATCTGTCAGTGTCTACAAATTCAATAATTTTTGTCACACTTCTCTGAACTCCCCCTGTGTGATAATATAGGTGTGATATTGAGCTTCCCAGAATGGAACATACTTTTGCAAGTGTAAACTCATGCAAGGAACTATTGTCTCCCTGCTCCATGACATCAGTGTGACAGATGTTTCTTTTCCAACCATAATTCGTGTTACCTACATACTAGGGGCATACATTCTGGCAATTCTGATTTTTTTTTCTCTTTAAGCATCCAATATACTTATACCCAGACATAGAATGCACATGGTACGGGTAAATTCATTCTGCCAAGCACTTTTGGTCACGAGCAACTCATATCCAAACCAAGATTCAATTTGCTGAAACTTTTTTGGGTGTCAATAGAGAAAGCAATATTAAAGTGAGGTTTTGAACTGCTAAATTTGGAGCAGTGAAAATGGAGAATCTTTCCACAGTAATATTTGTGGCAGTGAGGAGAAAAGGTAGAGCAGAAATAGGGATACATGAATTGTTGTAAAGAAGCTGGGGCTGTTTTATTTCCCTGAATGGTTCACCTCGTCAAATATTACTTTGTTGAAATGCCGAGAAAAACACTGTGTTATGCCAATGAATCCTAACACCTTTTGATTAAACAAATCACACATTATAACTGAGCAAGGACTTGAAAATAGAGGACATGTCAGGATACAGAGTGCACAAGAGCTCTCAAAGGCTGTCTATACCTCAAACTAAGGTCTGCCTAGCTGGGAAAGAACTGTGTTGTTCCAAAGTAGCAATGCCACAGAAACCATCTTCTTTTTGTTTGATTTTTTTATGGTATTTCCTAAGCAGTCTTGTTTAGAACCATTGGACCGTCATTTCTCACATTTCTCACTGTCCAAAAGAATGAAACAATCCTCACAGGGATATCTTTCTGGAACTTTACCTCACCCTGGATTCTCAGGGAGAAGTATGAACTAAAAATTCCCTTTTCCCCCTAGGTTTATTGCTAGAAGAAATCGGATCCATGGGAGATGCCTATGGATTGAAAAGGAGAATAAAGTTGGGTACAAATGATAAGACTGCCTCTACATGTATATGGAGCAATCCTATACCAGCCTAGAAACCATTTTTTTTCCTGTTGTGTCACCCACTGCTACTTTGCTTTATGGTCCTTCCCCAAAGTATCTTCCTGTTTCCATATTCTGAAAAAATACTTTTTTTCCTGCACTGTATTATTGCTTGGGTGGGTGCACAGAGGGTGGGAAAAAAGAGAGAGGATAAGAAGGAGGAGGTTAATAAAATATTACAAAGTTGTTTTTTTTCAAAAAAAAACATTTGTCTAAATGCAATTGTCTGATACCTATTCCATTTAAACAATTTCTTGATATTTTTTTAGAATAGTATATTAAAAGTACTGCAAATTTTAAAGGCCAGTTCTACAAGCACTCAACTATGGATTGAGCAGAAGCTGAATATTAACTGCTGTGGAGAAAATTACCTTCCTTCTGGCACCTGGCCTATTTAAAACTCATGATCTTTGACCTCTGGGAAATTCAACAGGACCATAATGACCAACACAAAATGTTCTGTACTGTCTACAGTAGTATAACCTTACACTGAATGTGACAAGACAAACACAGAAAGACTTTTTGACACTATTTTTAGTTGCAACTTCCCTTCTGAGAGTTCATATGCTGATCCTTATACAGTCACAGAACGAGAGTCACTGCTGCAAGCAGAGTTGCCAACTGTCCATAAATTTATGGGCAGTCTGTGAAAAAAAGACAGTAAAAATTCCTGCCTGTAAAGTTCATAAGAAAAAAAGGCTTCTCTAAAAAACCCAGAAATGGTGCATATCATGTGTTTAAAGATCCATTACCTTTTCACTGTCAAAATGAAACTAGAATGCAAGTGTGCATAGACAGGAGCCCGAGCTAACACTATCTCACATTGGAGTGGGAGCACTACTCCGTGTCTTGCAAGGAGCTATGCCTGGGCTTTATAGTCCACAGGAGGCTCCACAGTTTCCTTTTCCCTCTCATCTGAGCTATACACTTCTGGGTGTGCCCACCTGAGATACAATGTCACTATAGCAATGAGCTACATCTCTGTAGCTCAGTGTTATGGCAATGTAGCATCACTAGGAATGAACCATGATGCCAATGTGACTGTGCACGAGGGTCAGAAATGACCCATGCACTGCCAGGATTGTGCAGTAATGATGGTTACTGTGCAGACATTTAGTACTGTGCAGTAAGAATTGCTCAGTTGGGCACATGTGTAGATATGCCCACTGCCTCTGAGTGTCCCTATTTGGGCTACTTGCCTATCAGGGATACTCAGTCTTCCAGGGTGGTGCACATGCACCCCCTGCATGTGGCGGTGCACCCCCTACAAAAAGATACTACCAATACTGTCAGTGGCACCTGTGGACAGTCGCTGCTCACCACGCTGCTGCCGGCTCTGCCAGTGGCATCTGTGGGTGCCAATCCCCACTTGCTGCCACTGGTCTCCTGCCACTCCCACTGCTGCCACCATGGTCCCATTGCCACCATGCCCCCTCCAGCCACCAGAGGCATGAGTCATTCATGCAGTCCTCCCTTTGAAGGCATTTAAGGATGCATGACCCCAGGCAAGACAGGGAGGAGAAGGGCGGTCACACTGTGGCAGGGTTGGAGCTGTAGGAGCAGGACAAGGAGGAGTGGTGGGTAAGGGTCCATCCCAGGATGGGGAGCAGGGCTAGTGGGGTTAAGGCTGGGGGGTGGACTTATAGGTCCAGCAGGGTTCAGGCTGCCATTAAGGGATTCAGGGTGGGAGGGTGAGTACAGGACCTCTGGGATGGGGCATCATGGGGATCCTGTAACAAGGAAAGAAAACAGTTGCTTCTCAGATTCCTCTCTGAACAGTTATGATCCCTCATACACCACAAAGGATGTAAAACATATGTCAGTAAAATATATGTTAGTAAAAAAAAAGTTTGGTTTTCAGTAAAATGTTTGTAAAGTGTCATTAAAAAAAAAACCCTTGGGTTGGTAACCCTGTCTATAAGCACAGCCAGGATGGCTTTAGAGGATGATTAGGGTACTGATCCTTAAGAAAGCAGGTAGTAATATAAGTGCTGCTTTCCCATTTTGGAGGTTCAACCACTGGAAAGAAGTTTCAAAATATGCAGACCTACTTTGCTCAGAAGACACATTGAGTCATTTGAAACAGCCCAGTCCACATCTGAGTGTTTTCAAGAAGGTTCTTGCTACCATCCTGAACAGTAGATGGCTGTTCATTTTCTCAACCATGCACTTAATAGGCAGATGTTTCTGACATTGTGTCCCAGGATCTTGATTCCTCAGGTGCAATTTGCTCTAACCCATCAAATATTTGACTTTAACTTTTAAGAGCTAACTTGACAACTGTTAAGAGCTTTCATAGACATATCAACTATTGGCTTTGTAATCTTCTGTAGCTCTTCCAGAGATCTGCTAAAAAGGAACAACTGTGGCAGAGAAGAGCAGATAATTTTGAAACTCAAGCTCACTTTTAATAACCTGATGATAGAATATGATAAGCTTTTTTTTAGCAAGTAAGAAATTATAGTTATAAAAAATGAAATCATATAATAAAGCTGTCTGCTTTTATTCTCCCTGACTTATGGGAAATTTCCAGTTAGGTTTGTTTGGACATTTTAATGCCCCTTATGTATAAATTTTATAGTAATCAAAAGCTTAAGCATATGTCATGGGCACAAATAGATTTTTTTTTAATTCATTACAAAATTGATAATATTCCATGATTTTTCTAGGAGCTCATAACACTTTTGTTTTTTTAAGAAAACTTAGAGATGAAATTGCTGGCTTCTAAGACACTTTCTGCTGAATCATTCTTTCTGCTTTCTCTGAAATCCAGTAACAGCAAAAAGATTCAGTTAAAAGATATTTGCATCATCTTCCATGAACTTTGCTATCATACAAATTTTATCTACAAGAAGGATCCCTCTGTCTCAAAATACAGCATCACAATTTGTATGCCATTTCTAACATACTGTCTTTTGCTTAGAATCTCCTGAAATAAAAATATTTTCAAGTAACATTATTCTAAATTAGGGGCATTCCTGTATTATGGTTAGTAGATTCTGATCGCCAGAGATGCTGGTTTTCTCAGATTTTAAAAAAATCCCCAATTTTGGGATTAAAAAAGTAACCCCAAATCCACAATTTTTCCATTTTAATTATGGAAAAATATGGACTTGGGTTTACTTTTTTTAAAACTGAAAATTGGGGATTTTTAAAAATCAGAGAAAACCAGCATCCCTGCTGTTCACACTATCAGATACGCTGATGTAAATCTGGAATATTCCTATGGAAGTTAGTAACATTTCACTGCTGCAAACCTGGTGCCAGTGAGAACAGAATCCGACTGAAGTTCTGCATACTTTTTCATCCCTAGTGTAATTAATGATGCTTTCAATCACATGCAGTGGCTCTCTCTTTTACTCTTTCTATGTTCCCTATTCTTGGCTGCAGGATACAAGAAAAACCCATTGACTTCACTGGGAGTTATTAGTGTCCTGTGGTGGAGAATAGGCCTTGCTTCACACTTTAATCTTTTTTTTATGCAGAACTGGATACAGATTTACAGTACAGATAAAAATAAATCATACTAAATGTTATGAATATTAATGCATGAAGTATAATCTTACATCTTACCATAAGTATTCTTATACAAGACTAATAGTTAGTATTTATTTTTCCTAATGATGGGGCTCCCTAATCTCTTCATATCTTCGTCCAACAACCCTGCTGCTAACCAACAAGATACAAAACACCATCCTTAGTTTTCAGAGAACTACTTTCCCACTAAAATAAGAGGCTGCTACACAAACAACAGAAAAAGAGAACAATCTTGTGATTATCAACTCTTTCTATAAGTGTAATTCTCAAATTCTTGTGCATGTTTTGTTCAGATTAACTCAGAAGATGCAAAGGAATGTGAATAAAGAGTATAGACAGAAGTTACACTTGTCATGCAATCAGCCCCTTGAAAGTGCACTATAGCCAGGCCTTACAGAAGTGCATGGCTGCATAGTGCTTTAAAAGTGCCCAATCATATGCCCAACTCCATTACATAAGTGTTCAGATGAAGATCCCTGCGCCAGACTGTGTGGTGGGTGGATTGGAGCCCTGCAGAGGTGTGGGGCTTGGGGACCTCTTGTTCTGCTACAGACAAGCTGTACAAGACTGATCTCAGCCCAGGACAGCATCAGCAATGGTGGCAACAGATGGGTCCCCCAGGGATTCACCATCAGCCTGAGAGTGGACACAGGGCGGGAGAACCCACCCACTAATGTCACTGTTCTGGTCTGAGCCTGTTCCTTATGTAGCCTGGCGTGTGGAGCTCTGGAGCTCCCCTTGCTCCTAGGACAGCAGAGACAGCAGAGGCAGGTAGGGGAGGGGAGAAGGGAATATGCTTCTGAGCAAAGAAGGAAGGGAATTGTTACATGGTTTAAGGACTTTAAAAAGTTCCCAACTTCTGCTCCTGTGGTCCAGTCTGTGCGCCAAGTTTGGAAGGAGGGGAAAAAGGATGTTGGTTGCTGCTCCTGCATTGCCTTTTATAAAATCCTGGACCTGCTTCTTCATGGAATCATTATATAAAATTTGACAGTCTTTCTGTGCAACATCCTATAATTCAGTCTGAGTTGTTGTGAAATCTACAGCCTCTGTTATCAGGAAGTCAGACTAAACAATTGTGGCACACTTAGGAAAAAATGGTGCTAACACTTTAAACTTTGTGCAGTTTCCTGATTCTTGCAGTCTAAAGGTTTGGGGGAAAGCACAAAGTGTGCAGGGCTGGAAGGGACCTCAAGACTGCCATGTGAACAGTCCCAAAGACCATGTTGTTTCACACAGGGACCATGATATTTCAGCCACTCACAGTTTAAACAGATTGGGGATTCACTGCAGAACTACTCAAATGTATAAAATTAAGCAAGGTAAAGTGCCTTTAAGTTGGTTGACAAGATCAGGTATGGCCAGAACCAGAACATACTGGAGTAAATGGGACCCTTTACACTCACCTGAAAGATGTCTAGGTAACTAATTTGCATTTAATCAATCAAACAATGAAGCAAAATGGAGTTAGGCACCTACAGACTTACATATTGCAAGGTGCTTCATATCATATCATTCTCATTTTACTACACATTTAAACTCTAAGAACTAAACAGAACTAAAACCATGAAAATTTCAAATCTTCCATCAGCCAACACTCAACAAAATCAAAAAACAAAGAGAAAGTAAGAGAAACCAAAGGGTTAGTATAATTTGCTGTTGAAGTCTGAAAATGGTACAGTATACAAAGCTGATATTTGTACTCCAGCTGCAGCTGGAATTTGTACTGTTCCTCCATGACACAAAAAGAAAGGAAGGGAAAAAAAATCTGGATGCTATCTTCATTGTATTGAAATAACAGCTGAAGGTCTTCATATCACGATTCAAAAATATCCGCCCCAAAATACAACACATACTTGACCTAGAAAATGTACTCATTATCAGATAACCATATGGCTTAATTCAAATCCATTTGTAAAGAGGGGAGACTGCCATGGAGAATTAATCAGATATGATGCTCATAATGTAATATGAATCACAATAACAATTCTAAATAGCCAGTGTGGAGGCAGGAGTGAAATGGAATTCAAATAAACAGCTTAGGAGGCAGCATACTGGTTAACTTTTAAGGACAGGAACTTTTCACTGGATGAACTATCAAGAATAACATCTCTTCAAGATATAATAGATGCAACCAAAAAGTGTCTTCTTGAAACAATATATAATTAATTGCCACATGAGTAGTAAATTAAGAGAAAATAGGTTTAACTGTTAAAGCACTATGGAAGCAGAATGAAACTTGACTTTCTTGTCAACAGCTTTTCATATGGTTAGTAATCCAGATGATATCATTTTACATCAGAAATTCTTGTGCCTTTATGAGACTTAGAAACATTAACTGGAATTAAAACTTGTATTAAATTATTGACATTGATTTACATTGATTTTGTTGGGTCTGGCCATTTTATTTTCAAAGATATTTCATGACTTCTATGAAATAAAGGTAGGATTAAAACATGAGTAGGTATAACTATTAAGGCATAATCAAGCTAGCAAGGATAGCAATGACAAAAAAAAGAGATACCATTTGAGGAAGGGTACTGTGATACCCGAAAGCTTGCCTATGTCTATACAAACCATATAGTAGGTCCAATAAAAGATATCACCCACAAACATACTTGTCTGTCACATATTTCCTGGACCATAATGGCAACAATATCACTGCAACACTGCCAAAAAATGTAAAGGTTTTAGTGTAAGCTACCAATACAGTAGATATCTAGGTCCTTGGATAGCTTGTACTGTTGCTGTTAGCCATATTGAAGACTGTGCTTTTAGTATCCGCACTGGTAATTTTACCCCATCTAGCTAGATAAAACCTAACACATGTGCCTACCCAAACACCAGTTAAAACTTCATTTTGTTGTGTAGATATACCCTACAGGGAAAGAAAAGAGTTCTCTTGATGAACTCTGTAAAACTTTGGAGGTTTTTAAGACCCAACTAAAGAAAGTCTTGACTGGGATGATCTAGTTGGGGCTGGTCCTGCTTTGAGAAGGTGGTTGGACTAGATGACCTCCTGAAGTCTCCCCCAACTCTAACTTCTCTGATTCTGTGATTCTATGAACTTCCATAACACTTTGTGGAAATAGGTTGTAGCTTGCCTTAAACAAGCATGTATTCAGGGGATGACTGGGAAACATAGAATCAAAGTGATTTCAATGAAGCTGTCAGCAGATTAGAACAATAATCAATATAAATATGGGCATAAGAACTTGGCAAACAATTTTTGCTACTGATTAATTAGTTTTTCTTAAAGATAAGAAGAACAAGCTTTTTTTGTCTTAAAGTATACTGAAGACATTATGGTAATAGTTTTAAAATATGCCCCATGGTTTGCTGAACTATAGACTTTTGGAAAGTGATCAAAAAGCTAAACTTAGCCAACTTTTCATTTAGCCAGTTTCAAACACTCAAGGAAGACTTTGATGACAATAATGAATTATGTGAATGCATCATAACAACAGATATATGGGACAGCAGGAGAAAGCTCACATATAAAATGATGACTATATATATGCTATTCTTTTGCTGAGGCTAATACCCATTCCTAAGATATATAGATCTATCCTTACGACCAGTTATAGAAATATAGGTCCAGTTGAGCTTTGGAAACTTACCCTAGTATGGTTTCCAAAGTTCTCTCACTAGAATCAGATAAAATGACAGTTATTGGCAGCACACTATACAAACATGGCCAAGGGAAAGGAAAGAAAATTGATTTCCAGTTATATTCACTTGTGATATATATTGAGCAAGGGAAGGGAATTCTTTTTTAGTGACGATCCAACCTTTAAAAGGCCTAGAAGTTCCCTTCTTGAGAAAAGCATCCAAAATCCTGAAAGTTCCTTTGAAGTTATCCAAACCTTTGTGATCTGGATGTGAAGTTTGAAATCTCATGAGAATATACAACTTCATTTTTTTGTGGTTTCACCATGTGATTGCCTGAAAACAAATAGTGCCAAGACATGGAAAAATTAAAAGCATCTAACAAATTAAAGGCCAAATGGTGACTTGTATACTCACATCAATAAGTTATAGAATTATAGAGTCATCTCTTGGGAATAATTGAATTGGACTGAGAATACTGTTGTGATTAACTGTTCTTCTGTCACTGTAAAAAAAAAGATTTATACTGGACATAAATAAACTTTTCTATTTACTGTAATTTCCATTTTTATATGTATATGGTTAGGGTTTACTTGGTTATATAAACTGACTGATTTTTCTAAATCTGAGAGAAGCTTTGGGTGTAGTCTAACTAGAAATTAAAGAGAAGTGTCATATCACTATTTCTTTTTATTTAATTTGCGTTTGTTCTCTAAATTGTAATTTCCTCCCCAAAACAATCATGCATTTTCATTAGCATTTCAAGGATAAAACTACGTTTTGATCTCATGGTTACTGGTTTAAATCTGGATTTGATTCTATTCTGGATTCTAACTGCTCTGGGTTTAGTTTTTGAATGTGAATGAGTAAACTGACTCAAAGACCCTGAAGAGAGAAATTCTCCATAGTATTAATGCCTATGTATTAGGGCTGTGCAAAACAGTACTGTTTTGTTTTAACTTCTGTTTCTCCAGTTCAAAGGGACAGTGTTTCCTTTCATCATTTCGTTTCATTTCAAGGCACTGTCCCATTTCATTTAATTGAAACTGCTTTGCTGTTTTGACACGTTTCGACGTTTCACTCATAGGCTATAATGGGGAAGCATGAAACTGCCTGTAACTCTTATTTTTTGATGGATTTGGATGAAACAAACAGAAGTGGTAGCCCCCTCTGAGGGCATAAATCCTGCCAAGTTTCAAGGAGATCGGTACAGGGGTTTCTGGCCACCTCAAGGTGCTCACAAGCAAAACTCATGTCACTTGCCTACAGTGGCAGCCTCCTGTCATCCCACATGCAGATCTTGGGGCCTGAGCCCCTCACAGGAGTCTGGTAGTATTGGAAGGGCAGGCTGAGCTCCATGGGACTGGCAGAAGAATGCAGCCTTGGCTCTCCCTGCCTCCCGCCACTGGGAGCTCAGCCCAGTGGTGGGTGGCAGAGCAGAGCCCTGACTCTATCCCACCTCCTGCCATTGGTTTGCACTCCAACCAGCTCCACCAGCCCCATGGAGCTCAGCCTAGTGGTAGGAGGTGGGGAAGAGCCAGTGCTGCGCTCCATCTCCTGCTTCTGGGTGGAGCTCCATGGGGCTGCGGAGCCATTCAGAGCGCAGCCCTGGCTCTCCCCTGCCTCCTGCCACTGGGCTGCACTCCAACTGGCTCCACCAGTCCCACAGAGTTCAACCCAGTGGCAGGAGGCAGGGGAGAGCCAGGACTGCACTCCACCTCCTGCCTCTGGGCTGAGCTCTGTGGAGCTAGTGGAGCTGCATGAGGCTCAGTCTTTGCTCTCCCCTGCCTCCCACCACCAGACTGCTTTGAAACTCGAAATGTTCTGAGTGCCCTCATTTCATTACAAAGCTGTTTTGAAGCCTTTTGTTTCATTTCAATTTCTCTCTTTTGAGCTCAAAAGGCATAGAAACAGTCATGAAACAAAACACTTGTCCACATTTTGCACAGCCCTACTAAAGATCCCACTCTGTGCTCCCTTAAGTTAATGAGCATCTCAACTGATTTTGGTGCTGTAAGTTTTCTTCTAATTTCTCTTTACCATTATTTTAAACATCTGCTTGGCAGAGAAGCATTTGAAGGTTGTATTTTCTCGAGACAGACCATCAGTTTTTCCTTCAAGGATAGTGTTATTTTCCTGAAGGTTACTTGGAGGAACTACTCTGAGAATCATGAAAGGGGACTGCGCCATATATACTTTTCTCCCAAGGACTACTACAGGCCAGTGAGACACACTGAGAAGATATTTCACTGATACAAACTAAACATTTAGAAGGATATCAATTATTTTGGAACTAAATGTGCTGAATGATCTCTGTGGAAGGATAGTGAACACCATGCTGAATTTGGAATGAGATGTTGTAATATTGTGAGACTATCTGATATCTGGCCTTTTTTCCCAGGTTTCAGCATTAAGGCATTTAGAGGTAAAAAGCATTGTAAGGTTAGTTGGTCCATCTCCATACCATTGCAGTTTCACTCTGTTTTAAAGTATTTTTTCGGTAAGTTTGATAAGGTTAACTCCACAATTCCTTGTTATTTTATTGCATTTGTTTAATGCAATGCACACACACAAACTTGCATAGAAATATGGGTAAACCAACACATGATGATTTTCAGCATAATCTATTCAGACTAGTGTATTTAACAATTCTTCTCTTTGCCTCCTACATTCAGACTGTGCTATACATAGGCTCAACTTTCCTTTCAGATTATGCTTAGTTACAGCTCTCTAATTCTAGGTCAAATAATCAAAACATGAATCAGAGTATCCTGAGTTCTCCCTCTTACATCTCACAGCTCCCACACACAGTTAACATTGAGGGAAACAGGAGGGTTGCAGGGGGCAGATGTCCCAAAATAGCTGTCTAGTCACTAGAATTATAGGAAGGCTACAGGGAAGAGAGAAAATGGTTCATTTCCCAATTTAGAAAATGATACATCCTATTGTCTCAGAGGTCATCCTCAGGAACAGGGAGGCTCCTTGTTGCCTCAGAGTACTAGAGATACTCTGTTAACACCCAGGTCACACTATCACTATTAACGTTCACCTCTACACTGTGCTTTTCCACACTGGGATACTGACTTGTTCTTATATATGACTAGGTACATTTTTATACATGCATACATCACTGCAATGACTATAGTTGAATAAGTGATGAAATGCGTGTCAGTACTGAGAAAATGGTGGCGGCATGCTTTTGAACACCTTGGAGGTGCTTTAGTTTAAAAGCACACCGCTGCCATTTTCTGTGTACTGATGCACATTTCACCACTTACACAACTGCATGTGCAGTTTGCCTCAGCTTGCATGTGGAGCAGACTCAATTAATCAAGTCTCTCCAAAGTGTCAGCTATCTGGTGCATTGTTAGAAAAAAAGTATGTGTACAAATATGCCTGCCTGTGATCATGTCTGAAAACTTGGAATGTCCCACTCAGTAAGGGAAAGGGGGGGAATTTAGTCACCATGGATACCAGTCAGACAAATAATTTGTGAAAAGGAAAATAAATAGTAACCTGATAGTCTCCCCCCATACAAATAGTTTCAGATCAATAGAAGTAGTTTGGCTTTGTGCATAAGGATTACACAATCTTGTTTTAAGTGCATGACTCTCTGATCTTCCAGGAAGAATATTAAAGTTCACTGAAATGCACTAACCAACTAAAGCAAAATGAAATATCTGGATATCACCAAAAAATCTTCTACAGATATTTTTTTTATTTCTATGTGCATCAGCCATACGTGGGGGGGGGGGGTATGCGGGTGAACCCCCCTGAGGTTGGCACTGCACCCCTTGTGAAAAGCACTGCCAACGCAGCTGGCAGTGCTTGCGGATGGTCACTGCTCGCCCCCCGCCCCACTGACACCACCGGTGGCATCTGTAGGTGGTCCCCAATCACTGCTGACTGCTGCCAATGCTGCTGGCAGCATCTTTGGGTGGTCGCCAACCACTGGTTGGCACTCAGCACCCCTCACCTGCTGTCAATGACACTGGCGTGGCTACCTGTGGAAGCTCCCCACTCAGCCCGCCCCCACTGCCAACAGTGCTGCAGCTGTCTGCAGGAGCTCCCTGCTGCCATGCCCCTGCCATCAACACCACAGCTACCGCCTGTGGGCAATGACTTTGCCCCAGCCTCCAGGGGTGCATGTTGTTCATGTCTATATTTTGCACTATGTTAAAGTGAAGTGACCCCAATGTCATCAAACATTCTCCCTTTTTAGGATGCACATAGTGAAATCCTTATACTTGTTTGGATGAATGCATTACCCCATCTTGGTGTAATTAGTATTAGAATTGTTTTAGTTTTAATTAAAAAAAAAGTTTGTTTTTAGATATGAAAAAGAACACAGAGCATATAGAAGGACTGCAAAATTTAGCACTGAATTTAGGACTCTTCGTTCATATGAATGGTAATGTACAGTTCTAGCCCCCCTTTTGTTTTCCACCTTTGATCCTTTACATGCTATCAAAACTGCCTTTTTTCTCCCCCCAAAATGTTGTGATACTTGTGTCCATTTCAAAATACATATATAATAACTGTACCAATTCTACCCGTATTGTAATTCCTCTGATGTGGAATTTTATAATTTGTAAATACATAAATATCCATGCATATTTCTGTGTATATATACAGTGTAAATTGCATACTGAGAGAATGAGGGATACAATATTTGGCCATATGAGGGTGAATAATGAAATCTCTCCCTTGGGCTCCTCTGCCACGCCTTGATGAAGAATGATGGAAGAATAAGAAGTTAATTCCCCAACAAGAAAGGGTGTAGTAAACCACCCCAGAAGCAGGATAAAAGTAAATTGGTTTATTAGTGAATTCCCCACAGGTTGTGAATAACCCTAGCTGTTCTCCCAGCACACAGTCTTCCTTCCCCCTCCACTGCCATGCAACCCACTCCCCTGAGCCTGTCAGCTTGCCTCCAGTCTCACTATTTTTCCTTCCTTCACAGGTATCAGTGGATTCTTCCTCCATGGGACCTTCTGTCTGCCTGAGGATCAGTTTAGTAAGTATATCCTCTCTCTCTCTCACCTCTTTGCTTTGCCGGTCACTGTGGTTACCTTCACCCGGTCAGCCGGTCTTATCAGCAATCTGTTCCAGTGCTGTGTTTGCCACTCCTGGCTTTCCCTGCTGATTCTCCTCACGCCATGCCACAGGGGGCAAAGAAAAGCTCCCTGCCATAGACTTTAATAGCTGCTGGCTCTTAATCAGGCAACATTCTTTGGAGGGAGTGGAGTCTTGGTACTGCTGCTGGGAGGCCCACACCAACCACAACACCATGGCAAGGCAACATTCTTGTTGCTTGATTAAGAGCCAGTAGCCCAGGTGCGATCCCTGTCCCCAACTATGCCTACTATTTATCCTTGCCCTGTCCCTGACCCTGCTCTCCCTGACTCTTGCAACTTATTAGTGCCAAAGGAACAGGACTGTTCCTCGCCCTGTTACACAATATTATTGGATTATTATATTCAGTAGCTACCTGTTCTCTGCAGATTGTCACCTTGTAAGAAAAACATTACAATGGAAGGCTAACTAGGCTCTTCTGTTATAAACATCTGCTTATGTTAGTTAAACTCATCAACAGAAGTTTGGTACAATTAATGCACATGCAGCGTTAATGAAATATACAAAACAGTAATTGCAACTATAATTATAATATAATTAAATTGTAATTGTATAATTAAAACAAACTGCATACATTTTGCCTTTAAAAGAAGTCTGAATATATTTCTTTACATTAATTCTTTCATATCTATTTTTTTATAACTATATTTTTCTTCTAAAACTCATGAAGCATATTGCTTCCTGTAATATCAAAATGTTCTTTTCTCCTGCTCACCTGGCAACATTTGTCCTTTATTTTTCAAAGACATCCATGCCACTTATGGGTGTGGCCTAGCCAAACTGCATTAGTCAAGCAATCTTAGATTTGGTCAGGTTGTAAATAACAGTCCTCCAAGGAAAATCAGTACTGAAGGAAATGGTATTAAAAGATCCATTAAAAGAGTCTGTTCAGTCAAATGCACACAATTCTTTTAAAGGACATGGTGATACTTCATATTTCATAGATTTCATAGATTTCATAGACATTAGGGCTGGAAGGGACCTCGGGAGATCGTCGAGTCCAGCCCCCTGCCCAAAGGGCAGGAAGTCAGCTGGGGTCATAGGATCCCAGCAAGATAAGCATCACTGGGCATGTCTACACAAGGTGCTAAATACGCAGTAGACAAAGTGTGCTGCGCATTAGCATGGCAGGCAAAAGCCAAGCTGATGCATGCAGTAGAATTAGTATACTGCACATTAGGATATCAAAAAAGCATACAGTGGTACTACTGCCAGTGACAGTGCATTAAGTTACTACCTGTTTTTACTGGTACTAAACATAATGTTTCATAATTAAGACACATTAATGAATGTGTAGATGTGCCCACTGAGGAATATAACGAATAGAGATACTGTCTCTGTACTGGTTAGACCTCATATAGAGTACTGTCTAAAGTTTGGGGCTCCAAATTAAAAAAAAAAAGATGTGGAAAAGTTAGAGAAGCCTCAGAGGCCAATGACAAAAATGATAAACGGCTGGGAAAGCAAGTCATATAATGAGCTAGGCTTATTCAGCTTGAAGAAAAAGCAGTTAAGAGGGGGCCTAAGAATAGTCTTGAAATAAATAAAGGAGAGGGATAATACCTTCTCTCTTGCTGAAGAATTTAGGACAGAAAACAATAGCTTGAAGTTGCAGTAAAGAACATTTAGATGGGATATCCAAAAAAAAAAGAAAAAAAAATCTTCACTGTGAGAGTAGTGAGGCAGTGGAATAGACTGCCTAGGGAAGCTATGGACTCGCTATTGCTGGAGGTGTTGTAGAAGAGCTTGAACAGTCACTTGTTGGGGATGATGTAGATCAGTGCTTACCAACCTTTTCTTTACTGTGACCCCAAATATGACCCCACTTTTTCAGCATGGCCCTCACTCCCAACATGCAGCCTCCCACCCCTCCCCAGGTGTCCTGCTTACTCCCCACCCAACCCCCCCCGGCCCTGCCAGTGCCCCTCACTCCACATCCACAGCCGCCCACGCCTCAGCCCTGCTAGTGCCCCTCTCTCACAACTCATAGTCCCCTCCACCAGAGTGGGCCCCCAGATGCCAGAGCTATAGAACCAGAGCCAGGGACCACAGTTTTCTGCCTCCCCCCCACCCAGCAGCACTCAAGGCTCAGCTGCCACCTGAAGGAGGTGGAAGCTGCTGTGGCCAGAGCAGAATGCAGAGAGTGGCACAGCTAGAGTGAAGCCCATTGGGGGAAAGGATGCAGGCTGCCCATGATGGGATAGGGGCTCTCCACCCAGCAGGCCACACCTGGGTTCCTCCATGACCCAGCAGGGGGGATCTAGCATTGGAGGGAGTGGAGTCTTGGTACTGCTGCTGGGAGGCCCACACCAACCACAACACCATGGCAAGACAACGCCTGCCGACCCAGCAGCAGCAGTGGTGGTGGCACAGAGTTGTGCCTTCTGCTGTTGCCAGGCAGGCATAGGCAACCTTGCCATGTGGTGTGGCAGGCTCATTAGGGTGGAGAGCCCTGAGCCCTCAGTGAGCAGCCTGCATCCACCTCCAACCTCCACAAAAACTGGGGTGTATGTGCCCCTGTAACAGGGGTCTCGTTTCCGGAGCCTCTCTGGGCGTGCGGCTCCGACCTCCTGCATTGGGCCCACTGCCCGCCTATTCTCACCTGCCATGTCTTGATCTCATTCATAATGAAGGAATGATGTAACCTAGCGGGAAGCTGCCCATTTTTATATGCCCCAATGACAGGGGGCACTATCTGCCGCTCCTTTCCTCCCCTGCACCGCAGCCCAAGCCTCGCAGTTGTTGCTGACGTAATATTCCTCTGGAACATGGTATTAGGTCCCGGCCCTTTGCTTGCCTTTTTGGGCTCCTCAGTGCCCTCTCACTCTCAGGGCCCCTTACTGCCCCCCACACTGTTGGTTCCTTCCTACCCCAACTGTCGGCCTCTTCACCATCCCCTCGCCGGGGCTCTTCACTGCCCCTTAGCTCCGGGGCTCTTTACCGCCCCCTCAGTTCCGGGGTGGGCCGACGCGCCCTCTCAACGAACATCAAAAGAAAGAACTGTGCCTTCTCCGGCACCATTCACTGTGCCCGCTGGACAACAGGAACCCCCACACTGTTGGGGCACTCCCGTGAGGCCTCCTCACATCCCTACAGCCTCACCCAGTTTAACAATAACCAAATCATAAGCCAAACGGCTGATAACTAAATCATGAGACAAATGGCTGTGGCAAAACAACAAGGAGCCTCCTGGCTCATAACAGAAACTGCATGCCATGCTGGCTCTTAGTTCCTACCTCCCATAGGATTCTCTCTTCCCTGCATCATTGCAGTCAGTCAGAGTGCTCAGGCTGCAGCCCTCAACCTGGTCTGCTCAGCTCTCTCACAGAGCTCATGCTCCTGCGGCTGCCAGAAGGGGACTGCCCTCCTGCCCTTCCACCTGGGCTTAAGAAGGACCAAGGCCTGGCCCTTCCTGGCTCTAGGCTTCCCTGGTTACTAAGGCAACCCGCACCTGCACAGTCTTGGGGAAAGGCAGTTACGCTTCCCCCTTCCTGCCACCAGAGGTCTCTTCTGAGCCAATTCCACCCTCAGTTGCAGAGCACCTTAGGGCCCTGCGACAGCCCCCCTGATCCCTTCCCTGGGAGTGTACACAGCAGTGAGGGGCCATCCCCCAAATGAGGAGTGAGGAGCTCCCCAGGTGAGTTTCACTGTGGGGGCCTCAATCTGCCCCCTTCCATAGACTTACCTGGAAGGAGCTGCAGGAGCTGTTCTCCATGCAGCCTGGCTTCCATGTGCATGTGTGTGCCTCTGTATGTAGTGCCCTGTCCCTGATCACCCTCTTCCCATTCACCCCAGGTACACAAAACCCCTTGCAGGTTGGAACTCTTCCAGCCTTCAAGGGGAACCCACCATTCCTCTCTTTTTTTCTCCTTTAAAGGAGAAAATCTTTGATTGTCTTTGCAACCCCAATTTTCATCATTGCAACCTCAAATGGGATCCAAACCCCAAGGTTGGGAACTGCTGATCTGGGTGTACCTATGCCTAGATAGAATACCCATAGAAATATTATGAGTATTTCTTATGCTTCTGGGCTTTTCTAATTGCTGTATGGAGCTGGGAGAGAATCCAGCACCCCATCCCCTTTCCTGCTAGATATGTTGGGGCGGGTGCGGGGAGGGGGGTTGTTTTGGGTTTTTTTGTTTTTTCTTTTCATTAAGCCTCTCTTGGAGGCATTGGATATTGGCTGCATCCAAGTTTGAAGATTCTAACTGCAGTGTGTCAATACTCCTGCTTGGACTTAAAGCTGAAAGTTCCTTAGAAGAGTCTTTATCTTTCACTGAGGTTATGGACTGTTGAGATTCTTGCCCTCCTCTGCAGTGGAGGGTGTAGACCTCCACCTGGGATCTCTTGAGTGTATATTAACAACCTTTTACAGAAGCAGAACACTGGATGCCATAGTCCCTTTGCTCTACTTGTGGCAGTTTAGGGTGTTATGTATTGTGTTGTGTCAGGATTGACAGTATTTTTACTAAGAAGTTACATAGTGGATTTGTATAGGATGGTTTGGATAATGGTGATCCTGCCTCAGGCAGGCAGGTGGAGTTGATTACCTATGAAGGTCCCTTCTATCCCTACATCTCTATGGTTTCTATGAAGAGGGTCTCTTCTACCACCTCCTCACAGAAAAGACAGGTCACCAGCAGCACTGGGTTTAATACAAAGGTACCCAGGGCTGGGGCCCCATGCATCAGCTGGCACTGGAAGTTGCCATTTCTTTTGGCAATGGGTAGCTTGTACGGATATGCCAAGACAGTTGGGCTTGTTCTGGTGTTGCTGTCACTAGGTGTCACCTCCAAGTTGTGTCAGGATGGGTAGCAAGGATAAGGGAATCACACACTTTGACCGTCCATGTGTACAGTGCCTTCTCAGACAAGATATAAAGGCATATACCATGACTTTTCTCACTGGCCATGGGGGTGCCAGGCCCACCACTCTCAAAACCATGGATCCAGGTTTTCTCTTATTAAAAACCTTCAATTTTCAGATTAAAAAAAAAACCAAAATCTACATTTTTTCATGATAAAATGAAACACCACTCTATCTATCTGTCTATCTACCTATCTATTGAACTCTCTATCTATAGAGAGTTCTATATTAACAGATAGATAGATAGATAGATAGATAGATAGATAGATAGATAGTGGTGTTTCATTTTGATCATGAAAAAATATGGATTGTAGGTTACTTTTTTACCACAAAAAAATTAGGGATTTTTTTTTTTTTATCAGAGAAAACCAAGATCCCTACTCATCACTTTCCACAGCTAGAGAAATAGGCAGAATATTTTGCTTGTCAGAAATAACTAGTAAGCTGCCATCAGGGAGGGCTTGATGTGTGCAGAGGTGGTGCAAGTGATCTATGAGGAGGGCAGCTTTCACTTCAGCCAAGAGGAACAAAGCGAAACAGACATAGTGCAGGCCAAACCAGCTGGCCACAGCTTTGGCCCAGAACCAAACAGACTGAATTGAGTCAAGGAGGTGGGTTAGCTGGATGGTGTGCAACCAGACCAGAGAAGCAGTGATGTTTTCAGAGCAGAGGTTTGGTGCCCTCTGCTGCAAAGCTAAGTTGTGGACCAGGCACTCCTGCAGTAGCTCTGGGAATTGTAGGTGCCTGTTCTTGGATCTTGCCACCTTAAGCAAAGCTAGAGAAGCACCCTGGTCCCATCTGGATTGAGTGAGGCAATCAGAACAGACAGTGTCCTAAAGCTATCTGCAGCAGATCCCATTCTCTCCAGCTTTTAAAAGCTAGGCCTATCTTGTATTCTTCTTGTGTGGGCAGACTGAAAGGTGGAAGTTCTTGTTCCTGACCTTCCACATGCTTTCCTGATGCTTTTCCAATTCTGACTCCTGGCACTGACTCCAGCTTCTGATTCTCCTTCTTATATCAGCTGCCTTTGACTTTGGCTGTGGCTTCTTAATCCGGTTCTGATGTCAGACCCCTCCATACCCCAAGCTTCTTGGGAACTTATTAGGACTGCAACAGTGCTTTAAGTATCTAAACACTAGGCAAGACTGTCGACATTTCCATTTACAAAAAGATATGAGCTGGGAAGGCAGACTCATAGGAGCACTGACATTTGATCAGGGACTGGACATCAACCTCACTGCTCATAAAAAGAGTCACATTATTGGCATATGCTGTCACCTTGACTGAGGGCTATCAGCTGGGGCTGAGACTGCAGCCAATGGGAAGGCTAGGCCCTTCAGGTGGTGCCACAGAATCTGGATCAATGGCTCTATGATTAGGGCACAGAGCATTCTAGACAGAGGGCAGCCCTTCCAGATGCCCCTATGTGCTAGGAACAGGGCACCTAGTTCTCCATTCACCTTCAGGAGGCTAGAAAAGACCTGGTACAGGCATTGGATGGTTGAGGTGAAGACAAGCTTTCAGGCTTCCAGAGGCCAGAATTGAAATCATGACTGACCCAATCAAAGGCTCTTATTTGATCGAGGGAGAGCAGGCTGATGTTCAGGCCAAAAAGTCCCACAACTGTCAGTAGGTCACAAAGCAGAAACAGATTATCCTGGCTGGTTCTCCCAGGTACTTGGTAGCTCAGCTCAGGACTTGCAGCAGCAGCAGCTATGTCCATTTTGAGCCAGGTCACCAGGGATTTTCTCAGGATTTTGTAATTGGTACAGAGGAGTGATACTGGTTACCAGTTCTTAATATTACTAAGATCACCTTTCTTGGGTAATAGCATGAAGACTGATCACCAGCAGCTGTCCAATAGGATCCCATCTGCAAGACTGCCCTGGAAGGCATGCAGGAGATCCAGGCTGAGGAGGGGCCAAAAGGTCTTGTGCAATTTGATGAGTAATCAGCAAAGCCTGGTACCTTGTCCATGTTGAAACCCTCGATGGCAGTGGTCGGTTTCATCAAGGACAGCTCCTGTTCAAGCTCAGACATGGAGAGTTTGGGGCAGCGCCCATGCAGATGTTGAATGGCCTTTGGGCAGACAGGCTCAATGGCAAACAGCTCCATGTAGAAAGTAACAACATGTCCTCAGACCTTAGCAGGTTCTGTGAGCATGTGACCCAACAAGGTTGTAAGGTAGCCAATGATCTTTTGTTCTATGGACGTTTTTCCTAGGTTGAAAAAGAACTGGCAGAATTAAGTTTCTGAAAGACAGCTCAAATTCTAGCACCTGGGCCACACCTTTGACTAGTTCTCTTAAGTACTTTTTGTAAAGTTTGAGGCTCTTTTAAAACTGTGGTCATTACCAGCATCCCTCAGGGAACCTGCAAGCTCTGTAATGTATTTCTCGAGTTCTTGCACACTGCAGCAGCAGCAGTCTTGCATTGCCTGCTGTGTGTATTGTTGACAGAAAATCTTGATTCCCCCATTTCCCACTACTCTTTCCAGGAGGTGAAGTCATTTCTTGAGGCTACCCAGGTCTGCCACAGGTACATGAAGGAGTCTGACAAGTAGACACCCTGCAAGAAGCTAATGTTGAGATGCCGGTAGGGTACACAGCTGTGAGTTGGAGAGGGAAGAGAGACAGATAAATAGAAAGCAAAAATATAGGGACAACCACAAAAATGGGAAGGGTAAAAAATTTCCAAAACCCCTTTCTTGGAGTTGCAATGCTCCAAAGGGCATGTAATTAGTTGATCTAGTTTATCTCTGGTATTTGGGTGTAATTTAATTTCTCCTCTTTATCTGCTCAGTGGCCTGTCCATCTTCTCAAGTCAGCTACATTCCTGAGGGGACAACATGTCACATTAGACTCATAGCTCAGGGATTTTTGGTTACTTTTTGTTACAGTGAGGAATACATTTTAATAAAGAGATTGCTTTGATGACCATTTATTTTTCTATCCATTATCACTGAACCAAATGGCAATTGCTTACTAGAGTTGGTAAGGACATTTCCAACCAAATGAAAAATATTGGTTTGTCAAAAAAAAAAATTCTTTAATGAAGCTTTTTTGGGTAAAGTTATTTGTACCTATAATTAGTCCCTTTTTACAAGTAAAATATTCTGCCATTTTATATCCCTGACTTGAAGAGATCCAGGGTAAAAAAAACCTGCTTCAAGCAGAGCAAGGCTTTAAATTTGAGATCCATTTGCAAACCTCAAACTTTAATTCTTTCTCTTGTTCCATACCAAACATGAATGTACAAATCTCAAAAAACTTACTCTCATCCTCTGGTCAGCTCTAGTGCTTATCTAGCAAGGTAGTATTAGGAAACTATAAATATATATTTATATAGACAGAGAGAGACAGAGAGACAGAGCATCCCTATTTCTATATATATGCATATACAGAGAAAGACTATTTTTCCCATGTCTTAATGCAATTTAGAAGATGGAAATAGGAGGCAAAATCAACACCTTGGGATAATAGTGTGTTCTGCAAAATATTTGCAAGTATTCCATAGACCATCACCCTATTAGGGAAAATTAAAAAGATAGAGATTTATTACTTTAAAGCTCATCTGACAATAATACTAATGGGTGTGTGTGTGTGTGTGTGTGTGTGTAATATAATAGTTCTTGTTCTTACCCATATAATGGGCTGAAACTCATTTCACACAAACGGAGCAGAGCCAAACAAGGTTGTGGTATGAGGTTAAACTAGACCTTGTAAAAATGTCAGCGTTACGAACTTGGCAAAAAAATAGACTTCTATGGTGTGGTAAATCAAAAAAGCAACTAGGCCTTCTCACACCATAAAAAAAATAAATAGAGGCATCCTACAAAGTTAAAATAAGAATGCAAACCTTTAGGAGTAGGAGAATCCTACATAGCTTTCCAAGGTCTTTGCAGATTAAGTCTTCTACACTATAGAAGTGATTATTTGGAATCGAAGAACAATGATACTGGATATAATGACCTTGACTGGGATTTTTCTGCATTCAGTTATTAGCTACAAATGCTATATTTGATGCTGATCAATGAATCTCTTTAAGTGAAATGGAGAACTTTGTTAAGTCAATGGCAAAACTCCCTTTGACTTCATTGAGGACAGGATATCATCCTTTTGTTTCACTTCCCCATTTTTAGATGAATGTAATGAAGAAAATTCATTAGAGGTTGAGAGATGCTGACTTACTATTGTTATGCACTTCATAAAAGCCTCCCCATCAATTTTAAATATGTTTCAAATCTGATTGCATAACCATTATTTTTAATTGTCTTCTATCTATATTATGTCTTCATCTTTTGTGCAACTGTCCCAAACTTTCCTTTCTAACTCTGGCCTTACAAACTATTTATGAGGCCTATAAATCTTAAAATCCATCTCAGTGCAAATGCATCTTTTAAATATGTGTGTGGAGCCCTCAAGAATCATGCAACAGTAACCTAAGCATGAACTGTGTTGCTGAATTTTCCATCCTTCCCCTATGTTCACAATCTCTCATTATGTCTTGTCAACACAGAGCATAAACACTTTGGGGCATGAATGTTGTCTTGGATTTGTCCATGTAGTTTCAGGCACATGAATCCTACTGTGTAATCAACTGATAAAACAATACCAAACATCCTTTTGCAGCTTCAGTTCTCTTTTCCCTTCTCATTCCTTTATATCTGTATGAAAAAAAAAAAAACAATAGTGGATAATGGAATGGCTATCAACTCACAAGGAGAAAAAAAATAGAACAATAACAACAAAAATCACACAAAACACTTCATCTCTGAGGAACCAGAGTTTATGCCACTGGCATTTATGAACCATGGATCTTACGTGCCTATGAAAGACTGGTAATACTTTCCATGTATGCAGACATTCTAATTCAAGGTTACTTTTGAAACTGAAGTAGAAAATTCTGAAATAATCACACCTGTCTTTTATCTAGTTAAAAGAAGCTAATGATAATTGTTATTGTAATAGTAATCAACACTTAATACTCATCAGCTTTCAAAAGGAAAAAATATTTTTACTCCTTCTATACATGGGAAAACCAAGGCACAGAATGAAGGAAACCAAGGAAGAATTAAATTACTGTCTCTCTTGTGCTCAGCAAATGATTTACAAATGTACAAACCGAAGGGAGTACTCAATGAAAATAACTGATTTTACAAGAAAGCCGTTTTAGGGTGAAATGAGATGCAATTTGTAATCCTCATCCATGATCTGTATATGAAGCTTACAACCAGATCACACCAATAATTTTTAAATTTACATTAATCATTCTGGTATTATCCAACATTTTCCCTCAATAATTTATACAAAGTGTCTTCAAAGGAGCCTTTTTTAGTGTTATCAGTGCCCAGCCATTAATGAATAACAACCATGAAAGCAAATACTCATGTACACAGGATGTTGCTGACTGTTCAATAAAACCAACATTTGACACACAGTGGGTGCATCTACAGGTATGCTTTAATGCTCAGTAGACTATTTTACTGTGCATTAAAGTATCACATAAAAAACTGTGACATTACACTGGCACACAATAAAATAGTCTACTGTGCATTGAGCATCACTAAAAAACCATGCAAATGTGCTACCATTCATTAGTTCACCTTAACACACATCAATTTAGTACCTCACATTGAAAGTACTAAATTTCATGTGCAATAGAAAAAATGCAATAAAGCACATGTAGATGTGCCCAACATCTATGTAGATCAGTGGTGCTATAGATGAGTGGCACAAAACCAGTCTATCTCATGAGCCAAGATAGGGTTCTGGGCCCACCACCACCCCCTCCTATCCTTACATATTGGCATTAGGCCCCAGGGGCCTGCCACCACTCCCTAACATTCAATGTTCTCTCTAGGGCGTCCATGAGTCCACTTTAGTCCAAGAGTGCTCCGCTTTGGTCCATTCCCAAACTGGTCCCACCTCCCCTTTTTAGCACATTGAACAAATTATTCTCACAACATGATTTGGGAGAAAAGTGTTAGGGTAACACTATGTGGATTTTTGGGGAGCATTGAACCTGCAGCTGGAACAAGGCTTTAATTTGTGTCTCAGCAAAGCTGCTGACCACAAGACAGAATGGTTTATATTAAAAGTGATTTTGTGAATGCTTAAGCAAGTAGTTTTAACCATATAATAATATTGTTGTGAGATATATATATACATATAAGAGTTTGCTTATGTTAAGCAACCATCTTAATAGTGTTAACCATTTTTTTCTGGAAAAAGAAGCAATTAAGTCTGTGTGCTGTGAACCAGCTACAGCAAGGAACAAGATAAGATACAGGGGCCCAAAAAGGGTGGGGATGGTACAACCTGAGACAGAAAAACAGATTGGAATGTGAAAGATAACACGTAACTGAGATGAACATGTGCAAAAGGGTAAATGGTGTTTGGTAAAGAAATCTCCAGTGTCCGGCCATTGACAGAAAGAAAGGAGTTCTTGGCTTTAGACATGTACTCATAGTAAAAAGGAATGTAAATGAATGAAATGTGTAGGTGATTCCATGCTAATGAAGCAAGCAGTAAACAGAGGTGGAGCTTGAGATGGGAGGAGAAATGGGTGGAGTGAATTTTAATGAGTATAAACCAAATTGTATGACTGTGGGAAAAAAACTATTGTTCAGGGTTGCTACCTGTGTTCATAGATTGGGTATCTGTGAGGGAGCTCAGCCGAAGCTGTCTCCAACTTGAATAAAGCTGTTGTGAGCAAAGTGTGCTACTGTTTGTTCCATGCCTGCTCTGGCTAAAGTCTAAGAGGACCCACGAGCAATTGGACCATAGTCTCCCTAGTCGTTGGGTGCCGCATGGAGTTGGGGTCTAAAAAAAGAGTCTTCAAATACTAAACTATATATATATTTTGATAGTTTATGTATAGTTTAAGAGAGATAGATATATAGTTTAAGAGAGCTCTGATCTAAGCAGCTCTCTTCCACCTGTGTAGTTTTAAGTATATTTTTTGTGAGTGCCTCTCTTGTTTGCAATAGTTGTTCTCCAATAGCTACAAAGTGTACAGTAAAAAAATTAAAATATAAAACCCTACCAAAACAGAAAAGTGTATGTATATGATTCTCCAAAACAGAATGGATTGCATGTGACAGAAAAAAGAATATAATTTAATATACTCTGTAAAGCTCTCAGGTACTGTGAAATACTGAAAGTATATAAGAACAAAATAGAATAAATGGAATAGTACATCGCTATATACAGTCCAGTTGTCTGGGACATTTACAACATTGCCTCTGTGCATCCACAGCCTTTGAAAGTGGCATGAAGCCATGTGCATCCTGCTGCTGGGTGGACCAGGCAGTGAGAAGGCACATAGTGTCGGGGCTGGGACAAAGCTCACCCGAAGGGCCTGGGGACTGGAGCAGTTCCACAGAGCCAGTGGAGCCCTCCCAGTGCCAGGGTCTGCCCCAGCCCCAGCCCCAGTCCCAGCCCCAGCCCCTGTCCTCACCCCCACCTGGTCTTGAGCAGGAGCCACTTCCTGCCCCATACTGCCCCCCCTCCCTGCAGGGATGCCAGCACAGTGAGGAGTGGAGTGCAGCCAAGCAACAACTTGTCACCAGTAAGTGTCCCGCACTGGTCCCAGTGCCTCCGCTGTGCTTCAGGTTTCCAGGAAGCTGCAGCCCAGCTCCTCTCCGGACAGGTGTGCAGCATTAAAAAGTTAAGGCACGACAAGATTTTTTTTTTTAATGAATGGCTGCGCACCTGCACAACGTAGAACAAACTTTGCTAGCAGACCCACAACAAGGGGGTTGGGCCCTCAGTCCTAGCAATAGTATCACCTAGTCATGCACACTGGGATTAGTAGTCCAATTCAATGTGGGGGGCCCAGGGCTCCCCATTGGTTTAGAAATTTGGAAGCAGAGAAGTGATGTTACCTTCCCCCCGCACCAAATTTATGTAATTTTGGGGAGCCCACAGGCCAGAAGACATGGTGATATC
>NW_017728906.1:144432764-144446908 GCF_001723895.1 Crocodylus porosus
CAGCCCCCGCAGCCAAGAGCCAGGGGCTCCGTCTGCATGGAGCCCAGAACCATGGGCTCCGTCTGGGTGGCCGTCTCTGAGGTGCCCAATGGGGAGGCCGCAGAGCCCGAGGGGACCCTCAGGGTGCAGCGCATGCCCATCCCTGTCATGCCTCTGGTAAGCTGGCTATAGCTGTGGCTGACTACTCTGGGGGGGCCGCAGGCAGGGTCTCATGCCCTCCCATGCCCTCTCCCACATGAACTCTGCGCTAACTCGAGTACCTGTTTATGCAGCCTGTTCACGTGGCTCCGGTCGCATGGCTCCCCTGGGGGGCTGGGCCAAGTAGAGGCCTGGGTGGGGGCTTGACCCGGCTCAGCTCCAGGCAGCCGCCTTGTCCCAGGGAGCGAGGAGTTAACCCCTTCCCACCACGAGCCCGCTTACCTCTGGCTGTGCTGGAGGTCGGCAGGGGGCTCTGCGGCTGCTGAGGGGGTGCAGGGGTGCAGTGGCTTCACCCACGCATCTCTCTCCGCTCTGGAGCCTAACTGAGCTTTTTTTCCCTTTTTGGTGGGACCTTTTAAACTGCGCACATGCACAGTGGGCCTGCTGTCGGGGAATGCTGGTTTCTCAGGCCAGGGGAGCCCTGCCCGGGATCTGGGGGGCCCTGCCCTACAGGAGGGGGACTGGTGAGTACCTCACTCCTTCTCTTCTCTCTCCCTGGTGGCTGGGCCAAGTAGGGGCCTGGGCAGGGGCTTGACCCGGCCCGGATCCAGGCAGCCGCCTCGTCCTAGGGAGTGAGGAGTTAACCCCTTCCCACCACGAGCCCGCTTACCTCCGGCTGTGGTGGGGGTCAGCAGGGGGCTTTGCTGCTGCTGAGAGGGTGTCTGGGGGGCTTCGGGGGAGCGGGGGCACAGCGGGCTTCACCAGTGTGTCTCTCACCGCTCTGGAGCCTAACTGATCATTGCTAAACCAAAATATTTTGTGGTGCATTCATTTTTAAGCAATAAATAAATACCAATCCAGTCACAATGGGAGACAAACTCTGAACAATTCCAATTTTAAAATAGTGGTAAGGCAATTAACAAAAGAAAAGTTATTATAAAAAATTATAAATTCCTATACCTTTTGAATAGAAATGATAAAGCAAAAACAAGGAAAAAGTGCAATATGAAATGGACTATTAGGATGCTTTTACATGTAGCCCAGGTAACTGCAATTGAAGGAGATTTTTAGCTGGCAGGTGTGCTGTGGGCAGGGAACCTCAGACCACTCTGTTTCCTTCTATTCCTATAGAACCAGGCCAGGACAGTCAGGGGACTCAACTATGTACAAATTTATTTACTTTAACTTATCACAAGGGCAAGGAACATGGATGTAAACATATAACACGTAACATGTAACATATGAAAGATAGCTAAACCAGTAACATAAAAAATACCCTCTGGGTAAATGACATAAAACCTTATACCAGTGCTCCAGATACAGGTAAGTCACAGGTAAGTATCTGATCTGAAACAGATAAACCCCAAAGATAAACTCAATCCCAAGGGGAAACCCCAATGCCCTTGAGCTTTTCCCAAGCCCTACAAAGAAGCTGGTAACTTTAGGGAGACCCTCCCTGTGGGACTTCCCGTTTCAGAAGCCCTTAACTGACTGGGGGACAGGTACTCCCCTCCCCTGTGGGAATCCTTTTCTCTGCAACTCACAACTCCCAGGCCTGTAGGGTGGTCATCCTCTGCGCCAGTCTGCTCTCTTGCCTGCAGTGGGCTTCGGGGGGTCACTGTTCCCACTATGCAGGGCTTCTGGGGCCTCTGGCTTGGCCCTGTCTGCCGGCTCAGTAGCCCAATCACGATCTGGCTCTCTGGACTCGACCTTTTGCTATAGGTCAGAGGCCTGGGCTGCACCAGGCTCGGTCCACTCCCAGACCCTCTGTGCAGCACTTCTTGCACTAAGCTGCCAGCCTTATTCCAGGGGTTGAGGACCTGAATTGCCCAAGCGCTCCAGAGGTCCTACTCTATGCACCATCCTGTGCACCGTGTCTCTGGCTGCATGCCATAGTTTGCTGACCTGAGCTGCCTCACGCAGCTCCCAGGGTCTGGATGCCATGTACCATACTGCACACCAAGAGCCTAGCTGCTGGAGCCATCTGCTATTACCCACGGATGGAAGTCTTCACGGGAGATTCTGGGCTACTGCTTTGCCCTGCTGAGCAGCTCTCCTCAGCTCTTCTAAGCCCTGCTTTTCTCTGTCCTGGATGTGTTCTCCTGATGCTGGGCATGCAGCTCCTTTTATATGCTCCAGGGCTTCGCTCCTCAAGTCTTCCAGACCTGAGTGTTGCCGTCTTCAATCAGGTCCGGGGTGGAGGGAGGAACTCCTTTCCCCCTCCCCTCAGGAAAGGGGCATGACTGAACTCCTGTTGCTGCCTCCTGATTGGAGGATGAGCTCCATCAATCAAAACAGCAAGATTTTGAGCCTGGGACTCAACCCAAGTTCCAAAAGGCAAACCTGCTACATACAAATAACGGAGATTTAGTTCTCCCTAAATTGACATAGTAGGTTTTTAATTGTGTTGTTTGAAAACCCACCATTTCAATTTAGGGATTTCTGTCACATCACATAACATCACAGTATGTCATAACCCCACCTGTCAGCTTCGCCCCCCTCCGCCCCCCAGCTTCTGCTGTGGAAAGACTCCAAGAAAAGTGGTGAGGGGCCTGATCCCTTTTTCCCACCAGAGCCTACCTGCCTTTTTGATGGCAGGGGGTGGGGGGCAAGCTGCCAGCACATTGAGTGGTCCCTGAGCTGCAGGGGACCCTGGTCCTTCCCTCCATGGTGATGGTGCCCCCTTGGCAACACTCACCCACTAACAGCCCACCTGGGTGGTCCTATGGGGCTCTGACTCCACAAAGTGAAGCACCAGGCCTGTGCTGCTTAGGCAGGCAAGCAGGTTCTAAGAGAAAACAAAAACAAAAAACTATCAGGCTCCTTGCTGCTTTTTTTCCCTTTTTTTTTCCCCCCTCAGTGGAGTCTACTTGCATGAGCTGCCTTTGTGCTGCACAGCCCTGAGCTGCATGGAGCCTGGTGCTTCCCTTCATGGTGGCAGCATGCCCCCCTAGGACTGCTCAGGCAGGATGCTAGCAGGCACCCACCAGGACATGCTGGAGCACACAGTGCTCTGGCATGCATGGCCCTCTGGTAGTGGTGGGGTTTCATGCTCTGGGATTTCCCCAGTGCATCAAGGAACTGAATGGGACCTACATCCTCATCACCTGCCCACCCCATGGTGACCACCACCTACTATAGCCAGAGGGACTTTCATTCGGTTGTGCTCCAGACAATCATTTACCACTGCAGTGTCTTCACAAACATGAGTGCTGGCTTGGTGGGCACAAATTCACTTTGAGTTCACTGAAAACAATCTCCCCTGAGTCATCATTGCAGCCTGCATGCTGCATAACATCTGTGAGGATGGGAGGAGCTTTTTTATGAGGACTGCGCAGAGGAAGCACAGTGGGAAGAGGACACCTGGCAGTAGGAGCACCAGCTGCAGCAGCACAAACAGCTGTGGACCTCCCTTGCTGAGGCCACAGGTGAGCTGCATGCTAGTTCTAAGGGGCCAGGGCACTGGGTGTGAGAGGCACTGGCTGACCACCTCCTGCACTCCCTGCTTTAGCCTTCCTGGACAGTTCCCAATGGACCCCCCCAACCCACTGCCTAACCCCAGAAAATGCTTGCTGAAGACACATTTCTGAAGAACAACAGTTTGTATTCCCTTTACATTAAAGAGACACCACCTCCCTCCATTCCAAACAAATGGAACCCCTCACTTCCACCCCAACAAACAGACCCTCTTCCCCCTCCCTCCCAGTAACAGAGCTGCTCCACCACCCACCCCATTCATCAAAGTTAAAACACTCTCTATCCCATGCAAACTATTTACAATGTGGTTTGTGCCCCCTCCTGGCATGTGTGGCTGTGGGGTTGGAGTGCCTAGGGGGCAGAGCCTAGGCAGGGTAGCTGGGTGGTGGGGGGCCCAGAACAGGGGCTTCTGGCTGGTGGAAGTGGTGCCTAGGCCCAAGGGGGGGCCTTCTGCTGTGTGGTGCGTGGCTTCCCAGGGGCAGTCAGGGCTAGGTTAGTGGTCAGGCAGTGGGTGACATGAAGACAACCACCAAGGTCTGGATGGTGTCCAGCTCCCAGCAGTCATAACCCATGACCTACACTGCCCTGCCCAGGACTGCAGTGTTCTCCTGCAGGGCTTCCACCTGCTTTTGCACCAGGATCAGGAGCTGTGCCTGGAACTCCTGGTCCACCTCATCCTGTACCTCCTTGTACCAGTCCCTCACCTCCTCATGCTGGTCCCACATGTCCTAGCAGGCCATAACTTCTATCCACCACCTGTCCTGGTGGGCTATGTCCTCAACCAGTGAGTCCTCTGCATCCACCATGTGGTCATCCAATGCTGTCATCAGCTGGTCCAACAGGAGGGTGCAATCTTGAGTTGTTCTTCTGGGGAGCTGGCATATCTGCACGGCCCTGGCCATGGGTGGTGGCAATCCTGAGCCCACTTCCCAGTTGCCAACTGCAACCTCCGTGCATGTGCAGCTGCAGAATCTGCAGAGCCATGAGAAAGAAGCTGTTTGTCACAGTTTACAACATTTATTAGAAAGGATTCTCTGCATCAGGGGCTCAGATCAGGGGTCGGGTGCACACAGGTACACATGGACCATGATAAGTAAAGCAGATAGGCCATGGCCTAGGTGTCTGAGAGCTGAGACCCCCATTCCTTCTCATTCTTCATGGGCATGTGGGGCACTGAGTACTGGCTGCAGGCAGCCTGCCTCACCCACCCCATTCCCAGGACAGGGCGGAACAAGGCACACTCCTGGCAGTACCTGCTGCCATGGATCCAGACCTTGCTTCTCCCACTTTTCTCCTGCAGGTCAGCTGCTCTCCTAAGCTTCTGTCAAGCCCATGGAACCCAGGCTCAGGGTCACAACTGGATGACTGGAACAAGTCAAGGAGCTGCCCATGCCTCTGCCCTTCCCACAGGGAGCCTCTCCAGGAGGGCACCCCAGAAACAGCCCCCCCTACACTGGTGTTGCAACCTGAGTGTTCCCCCGCTGCACTGTACCAGGCTCTGCATGAGAAGTTGTTCACACAGACCAGGGGGTGCCCAACCCACTATGCTCCAATGCTGCTGATTGCCATGATGCCCCAGACATATGTGCACAACTGGCATAAGACTCTGAGTTTTGATGGTGCAGCACACAAGCCCAGGCTTCCCCACAACCTTAACTGCCACCTGGAGGGTTACCGGTGGCTATGCTGCATGTCCCTGCTCACCACAACTAAAGAGGACATTGTTGCCAGCATCAACACATTCCTTGGCATGTGAGAGGTCTATGCCCACCTACCTGTGGGGGCAAGGGCTGCTTAATAAAGTTTTCCAGTTTCCCACCTCCCTGCATGGGAGGAGAATGGACCTTGGGGACCAGGGGTGTGCTGCCAGGCTGCCCTGTGGAGGCAAGGCAGGGGCAGGGCTGGGGGAAGGGCCATGGGCCAGGGTGGGTAGGGCCCTCCCTCTAGTGTGGAACTTACCATATGCCTGCGGTTGGCAGGGCCAGCGGCTCCACTCACACCTCCCGGCCTGTGGCTACAAGCAGACTCTTTGAATGGCAGGGTGGAACATAGCATATAGGCATCCAGGCAGTTCCCCCCACTCCCTGCAAGGGAGAAGCTGGCAGTGCTGGCAGCTGGTGGTGACATGGCTGGTTGTACCTCATTCCTGGAGCTGAAACTGTGGAGCTATCAGGGCAGACACTACCCTGGGCTCCCTAAGATGCTGGTGGATGCTACAGTCAGGGAACTTGGTGGGAGGGTTTGCTTGGGCACCACTCTTACCAATCTACTCTCACTATCTAAACAATATCTACTCCTCTGAAGGTATTGGCCTTCCAGGCCCTTACCTTCACACATACATACACAAGTAGAGAGAATTGACTTCGTAAGGTCCACACACACTCTGGCACATATATGATAATTGATAACACACTTAATAGGTGTGGTGACCCTTCTCGGGTCAGCATCTCCTGGACATCCACACCAACAGGTGATGGTGACTCACTGTGCCCCAGGTTCTGCCGCAGGTGTCAGTCTACGTAAAATTATTGTGCTACACATTGATCACACCTTTCCTCAGATACAATCATTTTAAATAGACTGACACCTGTCAGTCAGCTTACACTTTACACCAATCACCTCTCACATTACCTCACTCAGGTGTTGTAACATTCATCCTGCCATCTTAGCTCTTGTGGGGCAGAACTCTATAAGTAGGTCAATTCGAGCAGTAGGTCAAAAGTTCACCCACTGACCACTCTGGGGGACATTGTGGCTTTCAGCCTCAACAGGTGATGGTGATCCACTGTGCCTGTAAGGCCTTGACTTTTATGCAGCACTGTCACACCAATTGGTCATGCCTATGCTCCAGCATTTGGCCTGAAAGCCCCACCCCATGTGAATTGGCACTGCACCTCTGCCTTGTCCCACTGCTCCGTGAAGTTGACAGTGTCCTCCTCTGACCAACTGGGGCTTCAGGTGGTGGGCACTGGCCTCAGTAATGATGAGGCCATAGGGGCCCCTGTTCCAGCTTTCCAGGCTTCCATGCAGCTGTCCTTGTGGTGCCAGGCCTGGGCAGTTGCCTGCAGTGCCCAGTACAGGGACACAGTGTGGGACTGACAGATGTATGGCAAAGCTATGCCTCACAGCACCTGCTCGAGGCTCCAGGCAGGCTGCTGGAGGGTGGGCTGCAGGTAGCTGGACCTGGCCCCAGGGGCCAGGAACTGGCTGCAGCTAGGTCTGGATGCTGACAGGCCTGGCAGGAGCCTGGAGCAGCCTGCAGGTGCTGATGGTGCAGACCTGGCAGCTGTGCAGCACTGAAGTACCAGGCAATAGTGCTAAGGTGCAAACAGGCTGGCACAGCTGATCCGCAGTCTTCCCAGGGGGGACACAAGAGCCTAGAATGGCCTCAAGCTGCCTATGTGTGCCCCAGGGATGCAAATTCCTGCTGGCTTTTAATAGCCTGAGTCTGCCAAAGAGGTAGCCCAGCCATGGGGCAAGGGAGACTCCCAGGCCTGGAGTCTTAGGGCTAGCCTCAGGCTGCCCCCCTAGTGGCAGGGCTGACTGGAAGCAAATCTGCTCCTAATTGGCATCTATATGTCTTACTGTATAGTCACTACCCATAAATAATTTATTACTTGCATTTGTAGGTAGCAAATTTACTCGTGAGTAGTATCATTTACTGCTTAGTAAGCATGTGCACGTGCAAACATGTGCTTACTGCACAGTAAACTATGCTACTGCACAGTAAAGCATCTTGTTTAGATGTACCCACTGAGGACAGGATCAGTAGTAATTTTAAATTATGGCAAGAAAAATATATGGTTGATATTGGAAAAAAATATTTCTAGCTGTAATGATAGGTAAGCACTGAAACAAATTTTGTAAATGTGGTGTTTCCATTACTGGAAGTTTTTAAGAATTGGTTGGACAGTCACGTATTAGAATGCATTCATCTGTTTTGGGTCATGGGATGGATTCCTTGAGGCCCCTTTTCTCTTATTCTATTTTCTCTTATTCTATGATTCACACCTTTGCAATGAGAGTGGGAAGAGGATGAAAAATTCTTCTGAGGAGTCAGCAGAAGAACAAACATGAAGACAGATTTTATTCCATCTAATTAGGCATGTAAGTGAATGTAGGCATCTATATGCAATTCTATTCTAGTTTAAGTCCCTGAAAATCTGTTGATACAAAAGGTGTATGGTCCCTCCTCCCAGAGGCTGCGGAATGGGATGGGCCACCCAGGCCATGGCCCAAACAATGTTTAGCACAGCAATTCAAACACAGCCCCACTCCCTGCCTGCCTGCCCCCCTCCCCCCCCCCGACATGTACAGTGGCAGCCACAATGGCCGCAGCCCTGGCGGGAGGGAAGGGTCACAGTCCCCTGCAGCCAATGCATCAACGCACTGGAGTAGGGCCCACATGACCCATGGTCATGCCTCACAGATGTAACCACCCTATGGGTTACTGGCTCCTTGCTCTGTTTTTCCTCACACCAGCCTACCTCTGGGCTATTGGCACTTTGGCCGCCTCAGTCTCCAGCTGTAGCTTTCCTGGCCTTTGGTCCTTCTCCTTAAACCCTGGCCCCACTCCTAGCCCAGTTGATATCCATGGGCTCCCCAGCCCCACCAGTCTTCAGCTGTGGCCCTTCTTGGCCTTTGGACCTTCCTGAAACCTGGCCTTTCTCCTAGGCCAGTGAGACCTATAGATATCCTGGCTCTACCTGCTCCCCAGGCCATCTGGACCTGTTTTCCCTCTGGGCCTTCTCTCCCTGAGCCATCTGGGATCTCCTTACCTCTTAGCACCTTAGCCCCTTCCACAAACCACCAGAATTGCTTACCCCACCTCAGATGTTGACCAGGAGCCCTGCTCATCACAGTCCATCTCCCCATAGTTGGTTAGCTCCTGCTTTGGGCTAATATCCTGATAACCCAGTGCTTATGAGACTCCAAATTGCCCCCTGGCACACCTACAGGCAGCTTCCTAGGCAGCCTGCCTTCTCTTATAGTAGCAGGATCACCAAGCCTCCTGCTACAAGTTAATCACAGCCTGATCTTATGTAAGAGAGAATTTGCCCCACTACTCCATGGTGTTAGGAATTCTGTGCCAGAGCTATAGTTGATGTATTCCCCTTGGGTCATTAGAGCTGGGGATCTGGTCTCTTATTATTATGATATTCCAGTTTTTGATACTGAAATCCATAAAGGACACATTTTACTCCTAGTGTTATTTTTCCCTTACTCAAAATTGGTTTTGTTCGGTTATCTTCTCTGGAATGACCTTTGCTATGAAGGAGTTGAGGATTCTCTAGCATTTGCCACCAGTATTATTTGTATTGAAGTTTAAATATTAAGGGCTGTATAATCGGTTGTTTTGAGAGACTTGCTTAGGTACAAGAATTATTCAGTACAACTTTCAAAGCTCTATCTTTTATGCGTTTTATCTGTACTGTATAGCGTATATACATAGGTACAGTTATACTTATATAACTGTGTACGTTTATATATATATAACACTTGACTATTATATTTAATTTCAGGACACACACACATACATACATATATATGCATATATATCTACATATATATCTACATTGTATATATACACACACATACATATATACATAAATACATATATATGCATATGCGTATATATACACACATATACATAAATAAATAAACATGTGTGCGTGTGTTTAACTTTATATAAAACTACATGAGAATTAAATGAAATTGTGAGCTTCCTTAGTAGCACAAAGGAAATCAGGAACAAAGTTTATTGTGCCATTGCTCAAAGCTTAAATTTTAGGTAAGGATTACTTTTAACAGTTTCACTGTACAATCGCAATTCCCAAATGGACAGAAGTTAGCAGAATTCAGAAAGCAAAAATAGAAGTGTGACCATTTTAGCATGTAAAGGTTCAGTCTTGTCTATTCAGATTAGGTATTTGATTTGATTTTCATTGCATGGAATTAATAAATTAGTCATTTATCCTGAAGTCAAGATAAAAGTTAAGAAAAACAAAAAAGAATATATTTCTACTACCAATATTTTGAAGGTTCCTTAATGTCTACACTGGGTACTGCTTCATTGTCAGTGTAATCTACTGATAGCAAAGAATGTAGTAATATAGTCTAAATCTAAAAACCAAGCACAAAGTCAATAAGAATGATTTTGTTTTACTGTTTTTCAAGTGTTCTATAGTCTCAATATATCATGTATCAGTTATTTTCACAATGTAAGCAGCACCAGTGGCGGCACAAATTAGCTGATGGTTAACAGAATGAACAAATTAATAAGAAACATTGAATAATAAAAGTGTTTTTCATAGTGGATTTAAGAAAATTACTATCTTACTAAATACAAGCAAGATAAAATTGCTCAATCAGCATAGTGCTTCAATTACTTTCTCAACCTATCTCCATTACCTACAGAACCTTGCCATTTCACATTTTGACATGACATTTGTTTCTATGAGCATGTGTGCTTTATACTGTATCTCAGTGCAGATCTCATATCTCTGTATCTCACATCCAGAACTCATTAGGCTAACCTGCTAGCCTGTTACAAAACCATCTTTAATATCACAATTTCAGTCTTTCAACAAAAGAGAGTATTACGAATGATGAAGTTGGCCATCACCACTCCAGTAGGTCTCATTCTCTTGGGCTATTGCAGCAATTTCTGACTTGGTGAATCATGCTGTTGTCACTGTTCTGGCTGACATCTCAAGGATAGTGTCTATCAAAAGGACATCCCTAGAAAAGAGTGTCAGTGCTTGCTGACAACCTGAGAAAATCAGTCACAACACTGAACAGCAGCGATGATGATCTGCCTCTGCCTCTTCCTTCAAGTGATTTGTTGAAAGGCCAAAAGTATCCATTGAAGAAGCACTAACAAAATACTCAGTAAAATGTAAGCATAATTAAAGCATAGCTAAGATTATAAAGACAACTGGAAGGCACTGTAATACAGCAATTATAGGAACTGAGTGTGTCGTTGATTAGAATGGAAGATACTTCAGAAAGAGAAATTCCGTGATGTTCATTGGTGTAGTCTCCTAAAACATATGAGGTGAGGGTAAAAAAAATAACTGGTGGGAAATTAAGTCGCAAACCAGCTTGAGGAAAGAATAGCTAGAGCTGAGTAGTATAAAGGGCCATATGTCACTTCTTCTTGTATACCATCCATGAAACAGACTTGCATAAGGGCTCAGTCCTGCAAGGTACTTTGGACCTCATCCAGTAAAGCAATTAAGTGCTACTGCATGTTTCTGGCAAGGAAAAATAACTTTGCAAGTGATACAGTTTGGTAAAACCTGTAAAGTGTTGGGTTTTGTAGATTTGGTGTTCCTTTTTTAACCAAAAATTGAGATTATTTTTTATAATCAGAAAAAGCCAGAGTCCCTCTGGCACTCTTTGCCTGCTTAGGATCTGCCTCCCATACTAATTTATGATGAAACCACTCACTCAGCAAAGAACATGGAAGGTGACAAGTCCTTAGCCAGTAAAATTCACTTTGCTGAAATGATATTTTAGGATCATAGATGGAAAAAGACCTACTGGAACATCTGCTCCATTCTGTAGCCAGTGCAGGATTGTTGTTTACGCTATATCTCTTCTCATGAAATGAATAGTCAAGATTTAATGATCCAAGTGATGGGGCAATAGAATGGATAACAACTCTAAGAAAGCCACTGTAAAGTTCATAGTAATGTCTATGTATCCTATAAACAGCTTTCAAGGAAATGAATGGTATCTTTAAAAAAGAAATCAACACACAAAAGTAGGATAAGTGAAATGTGTATGTGCATACATATATATAACATGATGCACACAAGTCTAATGTATTAATTATGTAATTACATATGCTTAATATATGCATGTATCAAGATAGATATCTATGTATATAAAACAAGGACTGTAATCTGGAAATTTTGTAGAAAGTATTGCCTCTTTTAGAAAGAGCAAATTAAAAGGTCATTCACCTTTCTGAAAGGTTGATTGTTAATCCGATTGCAACAGTACAAACAGGGCCTTTAAATGCTGACTCAGAAAAACCCTATACCAAGAATAAAAGAGGCACAAGAAATATTTAAAGCAAGCAATTTTGTCGCTTGTTCTTCATCATCATACATCTAAACATTGATGTAATAACTTAGAAAATAAATTAAATGAATGTTATTAACTTTGTAGTATGTTTTACTTCTGCATTTAGTTTTTCTTTCCTCCTAGGCATTTGGCTTCATAACCTTATGCTATCTGCAATGACTATTAAATCTCAAACTACCTGCTGAGTTCTTACAGTTTTTCTAATTTGAGCTTTACTCTTGATGTGGACATAGCCATTCAGAGAAATTCCAAACTTGTCTGATGTGTTAATGTTGTATTTGTTGCTAATGTAAATGCTGGTCATAAGATAGAATGGTATATATATTGTTTAAATATTTGCTGCAGCCTAGTAAAGATTTTTAGTTTGACTCAGCCATGGGTATCTCTTGTTTATACTATTTTTAATATTTGAGATCTTCTACACTTTTAAACGGCATTGATCATTTTATCAGCAATTCCTATTGTTTAAAGAAAAAGTATCTTCTTGAGACATTACAGAAAAAAGCACACATTCCATATTCTTAGTCAACAGACTCCCAAATACCTTTCCAGCCTAAAGCACATGATGTCTTTCCAACAGCTCCTTGAGGATATCTAGTTATCAGTTCAAGCTCAATATAATAATCAGTTCAAGCTCTTAATTAGTCAAATGTAATCCTTTCTTCCCAATCCCTGTAACAATCTTTGTCTTGGACCTTTCTAGGTCCACACATCAATTTTGAGATTTCTTTTTGTACAACATATTTCTATACCTTTCCTATACACCCACACTGCTATCTCTCATCTCTTGTCTCATCTCATAGTTCATTACTGCTTCACCCTTTCCTCTGGCCTACCCCATTGACAGCTATGTAAAATGCTGCTGCAAAGATCATTTCAATTGCTTAAAATATCACCCTTATTTCTCCATCTTTACATTTGGCTCCTTCTTCTCTGCTGCACCAAATGCAAAGTTTTGTGTTTATTTCCAAAGCCCTTCGGAGCCTAATATAATCTTACAGTCAGTGTGAAAAACTTAGCTTTTGCTTCCATTCAAACCGTGATGCCAGCCCCTATCTTGTTTTCTACCATGTTTCTCCTCATGCTGGGGAGAATCTCCGCAAAGAGATTTATGGAAAATCTCTCCATAAATATCCACAAAGCTACCTAAGCAACAGGGCTTCTGGTTTTATCTGATAAAAACAAAAAACAAAAACCAACATTTTGGGGGTTAAAAAAGTAATCCAAAATCCAATTTTTTCTGTGATTAAAATGAAATGCCTCAAATACATAGATGTTAGAGCAGTTCAAAATTTCACTGGCTGTTTCATTTTGATACTGTTTCGACTCATTTTGAAAAAAGTGAAATCAAAACAAAATGAAGGGCTTTGACGCAGTCTTGAAACAAACTGAGGGCAGTCTAAATGTTTTGAAAGTTTTGAAAGATTTTGCGTTACAAAGCTGAGGCTGGGCTTCCCTGCAGGGAAACAGAAAGCAAGGAGAGGGGGGAAGGACACAGTGAGGGCTCACCTTAACACACACGCACAAAGTGAGGGCATGCCTTAACATGCATGCTGGAGAAGAAGCTCCTGCAGGAGAGGAAAGAAAGGCTCTGTCACAGTTTGGCTGCCTGAGATGCTGCTGGTGCTACCATGTAGTTTCATAGTTTCTAGGGTCGGAAGGGACCTCAGCAGATCACCAAGTCCGACCCCCTGCCATGGCAGGAAAGAGTACTAGGGTCAAACAACCCCAGGTACCCCAGGTGTACATCTAGCCTCCTCTTAAAGACCCCCAGGGTAGGAGCCAGCACCACTTCTCTTGGAAGTTGGTTCCAGACCCTAGCTGCCCTGAAGTAGCGCCTCCTGATATCTAACCTAAACCTGTCCTCTACCAACTTGTGACCGTTATGTCTAGTTACTCACACCTGGTAGTGCTCAGGGGAACAGGGACTCCCTCAGTGCCTCCCCTCTGACTAGTTTGTAACAGGCCACTAGATCCCCCCTCAGCCTTCCCTTGTGGAGGCTGAACAGGTTCAGGTCCCGTAGCCTCTCTTCGTAGGGCCTGCCTTGCTGCCTCCTGATCATGCGAGTGGCCCTCCTCTGGACCCTCTCCATGATGTCCACATCCCTCTTGAAGTGCAGCGCCCAGAATTGGACGCAGTACTCCAGCTGCGGCCTGACCAGTGTCGCACAGATGGGGAGGATCACCTCCTTGGACCTGCTTGCGATGCATCTGTGGATGGCCTTCCTTACTGCATCCCCGCACTGCTGGCCTATGTTCATCTTGGAATCAATGATGACTCCAAGATCCTTTCTGACTCTGTACTGACAAGAAGGGAGTTCCCCAACCTGTAGGTATGGTGCTGGTTGTTCCTCCCCAGGTGCATCAGTTTGCACTTGTCGGTGTTGAATCCCATCCTATTCTCATCTGCCCACCCCTGTAACCTGTCTAGGTCC
>NW_017728906.1:144447423-144464524 GCF_001723895.1 Crocodylus porosus
GTAAAGCCATGCCAGGGGTCCCACAATGACCTCAGCCAATTCCCTCAGGACTCTAGGGTGGAGATCATCTGGACCAGCTGATTTGAAAACATCCAGTCCTTCCAGAAGTTCCCTAACTAGTTCCTTACTAACCCTTCGCATAAGTGTGCCTTCCCTGGGACCTAAGGGGGGCACAGAAGGGGGTGACTGTTCTAGTCCCTGCTCAGGTAAATGGAGGCAAAGAACTCGTTAAATATGTTGGCTTTGTGGTGTGACGACCAAATTTTCTAGCGTGTTCTGCAGGGGCCCCACACTACCCGGAATCTTCTTTTTGCCCCCTGTGTATTTAAAAAAGGACTTCTTGTTGTCCTTAATCTGGGAAGCTAGTCCCAGTTCCACCTCTGCCTTGGCCTTCCCGACTGCCCCTCTACATCCCTGAGCAACTGCAGTATAGTCATCCCTGGTGAAGTCCCCTCCCTTCCATTGGGTGTACACCTCCCTTTTAGCTAAGAGACATCCCCGGATGCTTTTGGTGAGCTATGGGGGCTTATGTGCCCTCCTGCTTCCTTTGATCCATGTTGGGATTACCTCCCTTTGGGCTTGGAAGATCGTCTCCTTAAGGAGCAACCACTCTCCTTGGACACCTGTCTCCCTTCCCCTCTGGGACCTCAGTGCTTCCCTGACTATTCTCCTTAGCTCATTGAAGTCTGCCCTACTGAAATCTAGGGCTGCTGCCTTCTATAGGCCTTTGCCACGTTGCACTGGATGGTGAATTCCAGCAAGCGATGATCACTGTCACCCAAGTGATCAAGCACCCACAGCCCCTTCACAAAGTCATCACCCATGGCCAGCACCAGGTCCAACAAGACATCTCCCCTGGTGGGGCTGTGCATCTCCTGGGTTAGATGGAGGTCCTGCATTCTGGCTAGGAACTTATGTTCAGGTCCCCCATGATGACCACATCCTTTCAGCTAACTACCTCCATGAGCTGACTTAAGAATTGCTGGTCTAGCTCTTCCCCTTGGTTGGGAGGTCTGTAGTAGACCCCTACCATTAAGTCTCTTTTCCCTTGACTGCCTTGTATACTAACCCAAAGCACTTCAGAGTGGCCCTTCTCTGATTCTTTGCTAATTGATGAGGATGTGTATTCCTCCTTAATATAGAGAACCATGCCCCCACCTTTCCTTCCTATCCTGTCCCTCCTGTACAGCCTATAGCCCTTGACATTCACCGCCCAGTCATGCATTGGGTCCTACCATGTTTCAGTGATCCCCACTATGTCTGGGTTGGTGTGAGCTAGCTGGACAGTAAGTTCCTCCTACTTGTTTCCCATACTACGAGCATTTGTGTAGAGGCATTTGAGGCCTCCTGTGGATGTGTGCACTCACCCCCTATTTTCAGCATTACCGTGGCCCCTGTTGCTTACCTGTGTATATGTTCCACTCATTGGCCTAAGCTGGGCTGTACTTGTGGGTGTTGCTTGGTCTGGCAATCTGATATTTCCTCTGCCCTCATCTTCTGCTTCCCCCAACGTGCCTAGTTTAAAGCCTGCCAGCCTAGAAGAGAACACAGACTTACCTTTAGGGGAAAGGTGGAGCCCATCCCATCTAAGCATTTCTCTTGTTGTGATGTGCCGCTCATTGTCGAGGAAACCAGAGCTCGCCTCGAGACACCATTCCCGAAGCCTCCAGTTGGTCTCCACGATGCACGTTGCATGCCGTCTTCCACATCCTCTCACTGGTAGGATAGAAGAGAAAACCACCTGTGCACCTATCTCCTTCAGCACACATCCCAGAGCATGGTAGTCATCCATCAGATGATCAGGGATTTTCCTGGCTGCATCATTAGTATCCACATGGATTAGGACCATGGGGTAGTAATCGGTGGGCTGGATCATGGCTTGGATCATTCCCTTCACGTCCTGAATCTTTGCTTCAGGTAGGCAGTAGACCTTGCATGTTGAGGTTTCCTGGCAACAGATGGGGCCCTTTGAACCTCTCAGGATGGAGTTGCCTATGACAATCACTTGACACTTTTTCCTCCTGGCCTGCTTAGCTCCTTCAGTCTGCTCGGAACATGGAGAGCATGAAGTTGGTCACTAAGTTATTCTTTATATTACCTGTTGTTATTGAAAGTGGTGGACTGGACTGAGCCAGTAGGGGAGGAGGAGAACTCATTGGGGCACACTACCATGTCATATAGAGGCCACAGCACCGGTGAGGGAGTGCCTTAACACACACAAAGTCACACGTCACAAGTTTTGCTTGTCAGCGTCTTGAGGTGCATTTTCCCAGAAAACCCTGCACCTATCTCCTTGAAACCAGGCAGGCTTCATGTCCTCAGTAGGGGCTACCACATCTACAGTTTTCACCCTGCTGTGCCTTAACACACAGTGACATGAGTTTTGCTTGTCAGCACCTTGAGGTGCAGTTTTCCAGAAATCCCTGCACCTATCTCTTTGAACATTGTCAGGCTTTGTGGCCTCAGCGGGGGCTACGACCTCTGCTGTTTTTACTCCCCTGTGCCTTCAAACTTACAAGTGACATGAGTTTTGCTTCCACAATTTTGAGGTGCAATTCCCCAAAAACCTTTGCATCTATCTCCTTGAAGCTTGGCAGACATCGTGCCCTCTTAAGGAGCTACTATTCCTGCTCTTTTAATCCAAATCTGCCAAAAAATAGAAGAGTTATAGTCAATTTCATGCTTCCCCATTATAGCCTATGAGTGAAACAAAGCAGCGTTGAAACCGTCAAAACAGGAAAACAGTTTCAATGATGGAACGGTGCTTCAAAACTTAATGAAACTTGAAACGAATCACTGTCCCACTGAACTTTGGTGACTAGTGCCACTTAGTCAGGGAGGGTCACATGCCCCACCAGTCAGCGACTGGGAAAGTTCCCCCACGGCCAATTTCGCCAACTGGGGGGAGTCCAGCTGTGGCAAAACTCACCAACCAAGGGTGGGGATGGGGTTCCCCTGTGGCAAAACTCACTGACCAGGAAGTGGCTGTGGGACTCCCAAAGCAGTGCTCTTGGAAATGGCCATGGTGCTATATCCAGTGCTCCCACTCCCTGGACAGTGCTCACCGGGGGGCACCAGCATGGAGCACAGCCTGTCAGGGAGTGTACCAGTGCTCACTACACATTGCCATAGCCATTGAAATGGCAAAATGAAAGTTGAAACAAAACAGTGCTGTTTCGCACAGCCCTAATAGATGTATACATAATGGTGTTCCATTTTGATCACAGAAAATGTGGATTTTGGGTTACTTTTTATAATCCAAAAATTAGGGTTTTTTTTTTTTTTATCACAGGAAACCAGGATCGCTGCTAATTACCCACCTTTAATCCATCTTTAAAGCTCTCTGGCAGCAGTTAGTAAGTACTAGTGTGCTAAGAGAACTGCCTGTTATGCTGACCTGTACAGTCCCCATAATATCCTATACAATCTCCTGTTCTTAGACATCTGTCTCGAAGGAGAATATTAGGCCGGTTCCATAGGTTCCATTTCACCTATTAGGTGGGTAAGTGCTTGAGTATCTGAAAAACTGATAATGTAAAAGGCATCTTGGTTCTTTAATGAACTTTTTTATAATTCAGTTTTAGGGGCATGATAGCAGTGTGTTATAAAAGTAGATGCATTAATAATTGTCAGGGACTTCAGCAAAGTGGAACAGAATTTTACTTTGGTGCCTGAGTGTGGTATTCTTTCATTGCCTAACAGTTGTGCTTTGCTTTGCTTGCTTTCAAAATGGCCACTAACCGCTGTGGCCCATCCTCCTCCCTTCTGGGTTCCTTTTAGAGTTAACCCATTTTTAACTGGAATGGCTGAAGGCTACTTCCAGTGCTCCACTGCTGGGTCTTCTACCCCTCTGGACTGGAGTTTTGGTCTCTGGCCTCTACTGGAGTGGAGGAGTCCGCTTCTGCTGTGGGGGTGTACATATGCTGCAAAAAATGTCTTTTATGCTGCCTGGGTGAGTTCAGTCCTCATCATTTTCCTCAGCTGCCTTGCCTTGGTGCATGATGTGGTAGTAGATGTGTCTGTCAGGTGAGTTTTTTGCATTGTGATGCCCTTAGACACACTGACCATTTGGGTGGTAACCTCTAATGTCCCTCCATTTCTCTTAAACAATGAGCTCACTAACTGCCTGAGCCCTTATGGCATGGTAAGGGGATTGGTCTGTAGACTACTTGGCAGTAAGGTTTCTGAGCTCCAGCATGTCCTGTCTTTTAAAAGGCAGATGTTCATGCTTCTTCACAGGGTGGGTCAAGGTTTTTCACAGGGTGGGTCAAGGTCTGCCCCACTTCATGTCCCTCCTGATTGATGGGAAGCATTATGAGGTCTACCTCACTATTGGAAACATCTTGTGCTTTCACTGTGGCAGTAGGTCCCATCTGGCTGCCCAGTGCCTGAAGAAGCTGCCCACAGTGAAGCTACCTATGGTTGTGCCTAATGGTGTCTCATCTGCCTCTGGTGCAGAAGCCATGTTGGGTGATGGGTGTGGGCTTTCATCCCAGCCATTGTCCACTTTGTCAGTCAGTTGTCTCTGTGGAGATGGACCCAGTTCCACCTCTACCTTTGCCCACAGGGGAGGTTTTGGCTCCTCCTGCTGAGAAGGGCAAATCCCAGCAACAGAAGAAGTCTTCCAAGAAGGCATTGTCATTCCCTCAGAAAGTCCCCACCACTTCAGAGGGAGCTGGGTTTAGTGACCTGGACCTCCTCTTCTACCTGCCTCCTCAGCTTGTAGTGGTTGGGGGGGTTACCTGGGGGTAAGGGAGGTGGCAGAGGGGGCCCAACCCTCCCCTCACTTCTGAGCTACCTCAGCCTGATGAGGTTGACATGCAGGTTGGGCTCTCTGGGAACTGCAAGAGGCTCTGCGAGGAGAGAATCTAGCCTAGGAGTGTGCCCCCCACAAAGAGTTCAGGGACTGATTCCCGCCCCCCCCCCCGTACACCTCAGAGGTGCTGCTCCCACAGGAGCTGATTTTGAGAGTCCTGGTGAGGGGGTACACCCCACCCCATCCCCGCAGGACTTGGCAACTCTGTGTGCATGACATATACAGATCTTCCTCCCAGGGGTCAGATTTTGATTCTGCCACTGCGGACAAGTTGAAACAAGTTCTGCGTCAGGATGTGGCATCCCCTGATTCAGCTAAGGTTGCCCACAACATGGGGAAGGTCCCCACCTCAGTGACAGAGTCTATTCCTGCCTCTAAGAAACCTCCCTGTGTTGGTTACTGTATTGAGCACCTCATTGAGTTCCTTGACCAAACCAAGCATCACTGGAAAGTTGCACAGTGTATCCATAAATGGTTTCTGGAACCTGAGACAAATTAGGCTTTCTGCTAAGTCAGAAGCAATGGCCCTGCACTCCACCCCAGGGATGTAGCGTCACAGCTTTTGCCTAAGCAAACTCATGGGTGATGTTGGGTGTCTTTTCAGGAAGCTCCAGCTGGAGAGCTATAGGCCCATTTTTTTTCCTGTCCTGCATGCTTCCACCTCTCTGGTGTATCTCTCTGATCTTTTGGCTTTGCCTATCCCTTTTTTACACACCTTACACATGGCTGCTATGGCCTTTAGTTCTCTCAGTGTCAATGGCTGTAGAGATCCTATGAAATGGACAGCTGTCTTTGATTTTCTGTATTAGAAACAACTGGATGTTGTTTTCCTGCAGGAAACTCATACTGACACAGCCAATCAGGCTGACTGGCATGTTATCTGGAGAGGCTATATGTTCCTGAATTATGGCACCTCCCTCAGTGCAGGGGTCACAATCCTGTTGTCTCCACAGCTGATGCTGACTCGGCAGTAACTCAACAGGTCATCCCTGGCCGCCTTCTAACTATTTGCATCTCTCTGGCACAATGTCATCTCCTCTGAATTAATGTCTATGTGCCCACTGTTGGGTGGGAACAGGTTGTCTTTTTTAAAAGGACTGGTGACCTTCAGTGGCAGTAGCTGTATGGGATACCAGCCACTAGCCACATGGATCCAGCTGGTTCAGCAGTCTTCCCCTTTTGTCCATGGCAGGTAGCAGAGAATCTGTTCCATACCTTCCTCCTGTGCTACCCTCAGTGTTTTTTTCAAGATAGACCTCTTGGAAGCTACCTTTAGTTTTCTTTTCCATACCAGGCATCTGAGGGGGTTGTCATCTGCCTGGCCAAATTTATGCTTGACCATGCCAAAATGGTCATCCTCAAGAGCTGCAGGAACCAGATCACTGGGACTAGTTCTGATGATGCCCTGTGGCTCTTTCAGTTCTTGGTCTGGGCAGGCCTGTCACTGGAATTTGAACATGCAGTCTTCCAGCAGACAGCACCCACTTTCCAGACACACTAGACCATTCAGAGGGTGCTCTGCAGTGTGGAAGGTCGTTGCTTGGTCCTAACACTGTAATATTGCTCACCTCTTCCCAGTGTACTGGCAGGGGTTGATGTTGTACCAGATGTTTTTGTTTGTAGACTGTGAGGGCAGGCCTTGCAGGCCATAGTGTCAGTCTCTGTCTGTTGTACCTGGGTCCCTGTGTGGGCCATCATTTGTTATACTGCCACTCCTTTTTCCTTTGTGTTTATAAAAAGTCTTTCTTTCTTTCTTTTAATGGATTTCTAATGTAAAGTGAATAATGGTGAGTAAAAAGCAAACCCAAGATTTATCACTGTCTTCATTCATCACTGAGCTACAGAGGCTTCCACTTGCTTGCTCTCTTTTTGGCTCCATGGAAGGTGAAAGGTATTTCTTTTATTGAAGCAGTGGATAGGAATAAGTAAAATGCTATAAATGGGGAGAGGAGAGCATCATCAGCTATATCAATTTCACTGTTATGGCTTTCTGCTATAAAGGCACAAGCAAGTCAGTCCAATGAATTTTTAAAACCTGAACAAAAGAGGTTTAAAGCATCTTAGCTTCAGTTACACTGATATAGGAGTGGACAAATGTGGTAATAATAAAAATAATAATAATAATATCAGAGTACTTGTACCAAAGCATAATTTAATACTAGTATAACTATGTATTTTCACACATTGAGGGTGGCAGTCTATGCTTTCCTGATTATCTAAGTGGCCATTTTTTGTACTGACATATCCAGTGGTATTCTATTCCTAGTTACATAGCCCTATATATGTGGAGGACTGTGTGTGACCAGAGACCTTATCCATGCCCATTGTGGATATGCAGTGATCTTAGACATCTGAAAATGGATTTAGACAGAACCCATAACTTCCATACGAAATCTCAGTAGCAGAAATAAACTGTATGTGTATGCCCATCCTGCCCTCTTTTATCCCATAAATCAGTAGCTATTACAGTCACAGGGAAGTTGGAGGTTTGCACCAAGGCTTCTTTTACTTTATAGCACAGGTCAGGCAGTTTTGGTGCTCCCAGCCTTCTCCAGTGCTCCTGTTAAAGCTGTTGCTTTCAGGCTGAGTGTGTATGCTGTTGTCCACAAGTACAGAACTACATGTCTAGGAATAGAGTTCTTCTGGATACATAAGTATACAAAATACCCTGTAAATGGCCAAGAAATGGCCAGGAAAGAATATAATATCTCCCTGCATAGCTAAAAATTATAATCCTAATTCATTGTGGAAGTAAAAATTCCTTTGACACCAACGGGGTTATACCAGTACTTTGATGTGGTGTTTGATATATGTATATATGTATGTCTGTAGTTCCTGTGTAGTCATTTACTACTTGTTGATAATAATTTTTCTTTTTTTAAAAGGGTATTGTGAAAAAAAAATTAAAAAAAATAACTTTCCAACAAAGAAGTCCTTTTTGGTAGGAAAAAGAATTCCCAGCCCTTCTCAATAGTTCTAACTTAAGTGCAGCAAAATGTTCATAAATTTCATAGACATTAGGGGCTTGAAGGGAACTCGCAAGATCACTGAGTCCAGCCCCTCTGCCATAGGCAGGACATTTGTGGGAATCAAATGATCTCAGCATAAAAAGCACTCAAACACCTTTTAAATGAATCCAGAGTAGGTACTTACGCCACCACTGGGAGGGGAGTCTGTTCCAGACCCGGGACACTTGGACTGTGCAGAAGTTTTTCCTTATGTTCAATCTAAATTGGCCTTCTAGGAGTTTGTGGCCATTGGACCTTGTTATTCCTTGGGAACCCCTGGTGAACAAGTGTTCTCCCACATCCTGATGCACTCCCCTTATGTACTTAAAGGCTGCCACCAAGTCCCCCTTGAGTCTTCTTTTCTCCAGGCTGAAGAGTCCCATGTCCCTCAGCCTCTCCTTGTAAGGTTTGCTCTCTTTGCCTTTGATCATAGAGGTAGCTCTCCTCTCGACTCTCTTGAGATTATCCACATCCCTCCTGAACTGGGGGGGCCCAGAACTGAATGTAGTACTCCAGTTGTGGCCTGATCAAGGCCAAATAAAGTGAGAGGATGACATCCCTGGTTTTCCTAGAGATACGTCGATGGGTGCATGCCAGAGTTTGGTTAGCTTTGCCAGCCACAGCATTGCATTGGTGGCTTATGCTTATCTTGTGATCAATGAAGACCCTCAGGTTTCTTTTGAAGATTGTGCTAGTGAGCATAGCGCTGCTGAGTCTATAGGTATGATGCTGAGTCTATAGGTATGAGTCTATAGGTTGCTCCTCCCATGGTAGAGTACCCTGCACTTCTCTATGTTAAATGCCATGAGGTTTTGGTCCACCCACCTTGCAAAGGTGTCCAGGTCAATCTGTATGCCCAGTCTGTCTTCTAGTGTGTCCTCCTTCCCCCCATAATTTAGTTTTGTCCACAAACTTTACCAGTCCGTAACTGATGCCCAAATCCAGATCATTAATGAAGATGTTGAAGAGTACCAGCCTGAGAACTGATCCACAAGGAACTCCACTGATCACCTTGTGCCATGTTGATTCACTCCCATCAACTAGTATTCATTGGGTCTGACCTCAAAGCCAGTTCCCCAGCCATCAGACCATGAGAGGGTCAAGGACTCAGTTCCTAATCTTAACCATGAGGCCATCACTGGAGACCAAGTCAAAGGTTTTCTTGAAATCCAGGTATATAACATCAACCTCATCTCCCTTATTGAGGAAATGCATCACCTGGTCTTAGAAGGAGACGAGGTTGGTCAGGCAAGACCTTCCACAGTAATAAAACCATGTTGGCTGGCATTCAGAAGGTTGTCTTTCATTATCTTCTTGCTAGTGGATCCCTTGATGATTTTCTCTAGGATCCTTCCGGGGCGAACATCAGGCTGATTGGACTGGTGTTCACCCCGATTGTAGTTCCATGAATCTTCCTTCCTTGCTTTTTTGAAGACTGGGACCATGTTGACTCTTTTACAGTCTTCCAGCACCTCATCCTAGTGCCATGAGTTCTTGAATATCTTTGCCATAGGTTGTTCTATGATTTCTGTCAGCTCCTTCAAGACTCTCATGTACATTCCATCTGAACCTGCAGACTTATGGATGTCTAGCCTTTTAAGGTATTCTCTTACCTGATCAACATCAATTATGGGCCCATCTTCCACACCCTGGAAGTTTTGCGTTCTGTCTGACACTGTTACCCCCTTAGGTGGGTAGAAAATTGATGCAAAGTATTTAGTTAGGAGATTGGCCTTATCTTGGGCATCAGACATCATCTGCCCTGTTTTATCTCACAGGGGTCCAATGTTGCCTTTCTTCTTCTTCCAACTACCCACATATCTGAAGGACTTTTTGTTGTCCTTGATTCTGACAGCTAGTCTGAGTTCAGTTTCTGCCTTTCTACAAGTGCGGGCAAGTGTTGAGTAGTCCTTGGTAACAATTCCCATTTTCCATTTGGTGTAGGCTTTTTTTTTAAGTTTCAGAAGGTCCAACAGTTCCATATATAGCCAATGGTGCTTCCCTGCCCACTGACTGCATTTCCTGAGGGATGGGATGGACTTCTTTGTGCTTCTAAGATTGTGTTCTTAAAGAATAACCATTCCTCATGGACTTCCCTTCCCAAGCAGCCATGGTCTATTAGTGCCTCACTGACTAGACTCCTGAGTTTGTGAAAATCTGCCTTCCCAAAATTGAGGATTTCTGTTTTACTGAGGGATTTTCCCACCCTGAATTGGATGGAGAAAGTGATCATGGTTGCTGTCACCCAGCTTCCCCTTGATCCTCAGATTGCTCATCAGATCATCCCCCTTGGCCAGAACCAGATCCAGCAGTGTCTGTCCCCTAGTTGGCCCATAGACCTCCTGTATTAGGTAGAGTCATCAGCACAGGTGAGAAAGCTATGTGAATGGTCAGTTTTGGCCATGTGCTATTCCCAGAGGATGTCAGGGAAGTTGAAGTACCCCATGACAATCCTGAATCAGGAACGTGCAGCCTCAGCCAGTTCCCTATTGAATTCTTGATCCAATTCTTCTTGGTTGGGAGGTCTATAATAGATTCCTACAGGTATGTCAGCTTCCCCATGCTTTCCCCATATTTTAACCCAGAAAGTCTCAAGGAGCTCTTGGTTAGTGACCCCAGTTTGTAGGAAGGTATACTGCTTCTTGATGTTGTTCTGCTGGTTGCAGTGCAAGGTCTGTAATTAAGTCTTTCATGCCTAGAAGTCATTATTCCAAGATTAATGATAGAAAATAAAAAATAATGGAACATGCTTTTTGGCCTAAACTTTCTCCCACTGAAGACTCCTTAATACTCAAGCTATTTATATAGCCCTCCTGAGCATAGAACTGCAATGGCATTGCCTTCAGTAGAACTTTCCTGGATCTCTAATCTGTTCTGAATTGTTACCCCTTTTGAACCAAGTGACTAGCCAAAACCTGGAAGTTTTATAGGCTATTTCATTTAAGGAGAGAAATTAGTGATTGAGTCAAGTGTTTCTTTGATTTAATCATGTTTGCACATTCTTTGTAAACAAAACCCTGTTTCCTTGAACACAGGAAGCATCTAGCAACCAGAAATAGTTTCTCTGTATGTGCACTTCTTTCTCTTTCTCACACAAAGATAAAGTTACCTTTACTCAATACCCAGGGAAACCTCGACCTTGGATCTGCCTTTGGCTATAACTTCATAAAGTACTTTAATTGGGTTAGACACACCAATTTCAACAAAATTCAACCTGAACTGTAACAAAACTCCCAACTTTGTTTTCTAACCAGAGTACCCCAGGCAGGGTAAACTGCTTGACATCAGATGAAAAATATAGTTTCCAACTACAATTTCTTTTAAATTATACATATATGCTTTAGGTGAGTACTGGCATAAATGTATCAGGTAGTTTAAGGGAAAATGGACTAAAGGGTGAGAACAAAAGGAAGGAAAGCAGGAAGGAGGGACTTTGACTTTTTTAGCTACTTTATTCAGGGATTTGGGGTACAAAAATTTGGCCCCTCCAGGGTTCAGGTCCAATATACAAAAAAAAGACAAACAAATCACCATCAAACCAAAAGCATAACATTACACTGTGACAGACACTTTTGCAGTCTTACATGTCATGCCTAACATGCCATTATGCAGTCGGGACACAAGGTCATATAGACCAAAGCCCTCTATAAACAAACAATTCCTCCCCTGTTCTATCTAATCATACACATAACAAAACCTTCAACTTCCCACACAAAGAAAAACAGCAAAAAGTAGCCTGGTGAGGGTCCAGGGTGCAGATGAGCCTGGAGTTGTAGTCTGCCACTGAGCCTGCCTGGTTGCCCAGACCAGTCTTGACAGCAGAGTGCATATTGAAGAGGGCCATCCTCCACATGGTACAGCACCCCCTCAACAGCCCAGCATGCCCCAAAGGTGGGCACTGCCCTCCGGAGCACAGAATGCTCAAACTCCAGCAAGAGGTGCACCCACACCAGGAGGCCAAAAAGCTGCAGGACATCATCTGAGCTAGTGCCAGCAAGCCAGTTGTGCTAACTCTTAAGGATGACCATCTTGGCCTCACCCAGCAGAAAGTTGACCAGGCAGATGGTGCCCCGCTCCATGTCCCGGTACAGGTTGGAGCACATGTATGCTCTTCAAGAGGCTCCTGCCCACCACCTGCAGCAGCAGCTTGAGAGTAACAAAGAGTAGCCTCAGGAGAAGACAGCTGAGGAAGGCATGAAAGAGGTTCTCCTCAATGCACCCGGGGCAGAAAGGGCAGGCCATCAAGCTGGCCGGGTCAAAGTGGGACTCAAATGGGGAAAGGGCTAGGATGCCATACTTCAACCACCAGTTGCCAGTCTTCTTGGTAGTTAGTGGCTTATACAACATGCACCAAGCAGTTGCCATGGTGTATCAGGGTGGCCAGCTACCACCTGGGCATGGCAGATGTGAACCACCCAGGCATACAGGCTTCTACAGGGCATAGAAGCAAAGGGGAAACACACATCACTGTCAGGAGCCATGGGGAGAGTCAGTAGGATGCCAGACCCAATGGCCAGCTCATCTGCCATGGCCAGGGTGACCGGCAGCTGGGGGAAGGCCTCATTTGGGGCATCTGTAGCAATAGGCACCTGGCACTCCAAGGGATGGTCCACCAGGTCAGCTGTGGCCTCTGGCACATCGTGTCTTACATGCTAATTATGTGGTCAGAGTACTGGCCACACGGTCATCACTATAAATAAACAATTCATACCGTGCTCTATCCCATCATACATATAACAAAAACCTTCAACTTCCCACACAAAAAGAAAGCAAAAAAGCAGCCTGGTGAGGGCCCAGGATGCCACACGAGCTGGAAGTCGTAGTCCAACACTGAGCCAGCCCAGTTGCTCAGACTGGTCATAGCATCATAGTGTGTCTTTTGAGACAGCCGTCCTCCACATGGCACAGCGCTCCCTCAAGGGTCCAGCATATATCAAAGGTGGGCACCGCCTGCCGGAGCACAGCATGCTCAAACTCCAATGAGAGGTGCGTCTGCACCAGGAGGCAGAAAAGTTGCAGGGTATCATCTGAGATGGCCCTGGCAAGCCGGTTTCCATGGCTTTTGAGGACAGCCAACTTGGCCTGACCCAGTAAGAAGTTGGCCAAGCAGATGGGGTCCTTCTCAGCCACCCAGTATGGATAGGAGCACATGTAGGTGGTCTCCAAAAAGCTCCTGCCCAGCACCTGCAGCAATGGCTCGAGAGCAACAAAAAGTGGCTGCAGGTGGGAACAGTCAAGGAAGGCATGAAAGAGGGTCTTCTCAACACCCCCAGGGAAGAAGGGACAGGCTGTCGAGGTGGCTGCATCAAAGTGGGACACAAATGTGCCAGTGGTTAGGATGCCATGCAGCAACTGCCACTGTAGGTCAACAGTCTTCTTGGCATTTGGCTGATTATACAATGTGCACCACACTGGGTGGGCTGGTGAGGAATCTGGCAGCCCAAGGCACCGTCAACATGGTGTATCACGGCAGCCCACCAGCACCTGGGCATGGCGGACATGAACCACCCAGGCATATAAACTTCTATGCAACAGAAAAGCAAAAGGGCAACCTGTGTCACTTTTAAGAGGTGCCAGGGTGACTGGTAAAGGAGGAAAAACCTCACTTGGGGCATCCTCAGTGCAGGAGACCTGGCTTACCCAGAGATGGTCATCCAGGGTGGCTGCTGCCTCCAATGGGAGGGCAGCCAGAATGTCACACAGGAGATGGCCCACGCTGTGGATGGAGCATATACCCAGCTGGGTGGTCAAGGCCTTGGGTGAGAGCAAGGCCGACTGAGCAGGGTCAAGATGACTCAGGTGGACAACGTACACCTGAATGAGAATGGCGGTGAGACTGGCAGAAGTCAGACTCAGCACAGGGCACCTCAGCACTGGGTTGTGCACCGGGATTCTCCCAGCAACTGCGGGAACTGGAGGTGACAGGCCTGGGACTGGAGGTGGAAAGTGGCTTGCCAGGATCGTACCATGCTACGGTAAAAGGCTGGAAGCATGGCCCAGTTCAAAAGCGTGAGGTCCAGCAGGAAGAGCTCCCGGTCAAAGCTGAGGGCCCCCACCCTCTGCAGAAACCGGCATGCCAGGTGTTGCCAAGGTGGGTGCTTCTCACTGTACAGGAGTCGCTGGAGGGCCTGGAGGCGGAAAGAGACCACCCTGCTTGCCAGGTCAACCAAACTCTGGCTCCCCTCAGTCACAGGTAGGTAAAGGACAGGTCGTGGGAGCCAGTGGTGCCCATCCCAGAAGAAGTCAACCAGAAGGTGCTGGAGTCTCTCGAGCAGGTCCTCTGGTGGATTGAGTATGGCGCACTGATGCCACAGGCTCACCGCCACTAGGTTGTTCACAATGAGGACACGTCCATGGTAGGAGAGGCTGGGTAGGCACCAGTGCCACCTTTGTAGGCGGGCCTTCACTCCTTCCTCGAGGCCGTCCCAGTTGTGCAACATGAAGGTCGGTGGCCCCAGGAACATGCCCAGGATCTTAAGGCCCTTGCAGCACCAGCTGAGGCCCCTGGGCAAGGCCGGAGGGGTCGTGGCGATCCACTCTCCAAGCAGCAGGGTATCACTTTTGGCCCAGTTGATATGGGCCGAAGAGGCGTGTTTGTAGCCTCGCTGGCAGGCTGGCAGGGCCTCCACATCTTCCTGGCTGTTAAGGAACATGCGTATGCTGAGAGCCGCAGCGGAGAGGCAAGAGACAGGCTCACGGCTGGTGGCAAGGCCACACCGCTCAGGAGGAGCCGCAACGCATACAGCAGTGGCTCAATGGCCAGGGCATAGAGTATGCCTGACAGGGGGCAGCCCTGACGGATGCCTCTGCGCGCGGGGAACAGGGCACAGAGCACGCCGTTCACCTTGAGCAGGCTGGAAGATGACCCATCCTTCATAGAGGATGGGCCAGACTGTGTCTGGCCTGTGTCCCCAGAGCCAGCCACCTCAGCCAAAGACATGGTGGAGAGCAACTTGCAGGAGGTCTGAGCCCCGTTGTCCTATGGGGCCTCGGTGCCACAATCGCTGACCACCCCAGCCCCAATCAGGGAGGTCAGAGCAGGCAGGGCAGAAGTGGAAGCATCCACCTCTCCCCCCGGTGGTGTCTCTGCACTGGTGGGTGTGGGCATCATAGGTGGAATGAGTGGGGGGGAGGACTGGTGCCTAGCCCCAGTCCCTCCCCCGGATGACACTCCCACGCCAGGGACTTCAGCCCCCTCACATGGAACAGGGGCAGGAGGAGGTCGGGAAAGACTCCCAGCCTCACTGGATGGGGCCTGCATCCCGGAAGTGGATGGGCCATCCGTCGGCGTCACTGTAGTCACCGATGTTTTGGCCGATCCCCCCCATGGGCACTGAGCTGCTGGTGGGAAGAGCTCCCACACTGAAACCACGTGGCCTCCCCACAAGAAAAATAAATCACATACCTCCGCCCGTTAAACAAGAGGCTCAAGGACTGAGGCAGAGACCGTGAGCCCTCCCTAGAGAGCATGAACACCTGCCTTTGAAAGACAGGACATGCCTCAGTTTGGGGTTTTTACTCCCTATGGTCAACCGGCAAATGGGACTCATAAGCACCCCATAGGACTTGAGTACCCTGGTCAGGTCTCAATCGGTCACGTGCGGGGGCACATTAGAAATCACCACCCTCACCGCTAGGGTATCTTGGGGGGTGACAAAATAATGCACGCCCGCAATGTCCAGGCCCTCTACGCACACCCTATGGACTAGGGTGGAGTCGCTCAGGTAGATCATCGGGACCGTGTTGACACGACCTGCGTAACGGATGGTCTGCTGTCCCAAGATACTAGCCAGAGCATCCACACAGACCTCAACTGCAATGAAGGGAGGTGTGTGCACCCTCAACCCACAGGTAATGGGAAGATTCTGGAAGGCATCCTTATGCCAGTAGGAGCAGCCATTCCTGATAGGAGAGGGTTAATTCCCAACTCTAACTAAGCAAAGCAACAACAAAAAAAGTTTATAGTAACTAAAAAAGATAAGTGTCTGGGAAAGCAGCCACAAAACTCTAGATGGGAGGGGGAAAGGGAGTGGAGAAAAAAATAATAAATGGCTGGGGTTTGAAAAAGTGAAAAAAAAAGAGAAAAACAAAAGGGAGTGGGGAAAAGGGGTAATTTAGAGCACCCCACGGAAGGCAAGCTCATGGAAGATAACTCCTCGCTACAAACAAGCAGAAAAGAAAGAAAAGAGAGAAAGAGCAAGAAAGAGACAGTAAGAAAGAAGGCTGTGAAGACAAAGAGACCAGAAGTGCGGGGGGATGGGACAAGAGGAGAGAAAAGAGGGGAAAAAAGCTGCCAAACAGCAAGAAAGGAGAGAGAAAGCAAGATAAACAGAGGCTAGAGACCTTTAGACAGGTGGGAGTGGGAAAAGAAAAGAGATAGGAAGCCAGGGAGTCTTACGCTCGGGATCGCCCCACACAGCTCCAAGCGAGCCTGGTCCAGTGCGTCCAAAGCAGAAGGAAGGACTTTGACTTTTTAAATACTTTATTCAGGGGTTCAGGGATACAACAATGGTGGCCGCTTGCAAAGCGAAAGCACAAACAACTTACTACCAACCCAAAAACGAGACCGGACAAGTCTCTTTGTCCTCGGATCCAGAAACCAAATTGGGTAAGGGAGTTCGTTTTCCACACGGGAGCCATCCGCACCCATTTTAATGCCCACCAAAGTGCGTCCAACGCACACCAAATAACCAAAAGATCCGAGCCACAGACCGTCCGCAAAAGTGCGTCTCACGCACACCAAATCCCGGGCCAAAAGAATCCCCGGAACAACCAAACCACCAACACATCACACCGTGACACACCCCTTTGCTGCATTTCCCGTCATGTCTCAAATGCTACGCGGTCAGCGTGCCGGCCACACAATCCTAAACAATTCTGACCCTGCTCCATCCCATCATACACGTCACACAACCTTCAACTTCCACACAACAGAAAGCAAAAAAGCAGCCTGGCGAGGGCCCAGGACGCGGCAGAGCTGGAAGTCACAGTTCGACACCGAGCCAGCCCGGTCGCCCAGACCGGTCATGACATCAGAGCATGTATTTGAGACGGCCGTCCTCCACTCGGCACAGCGCGCCCTCAAGGGCCCAGCACGCCTCAAAGGCGGGCACCGCCCGCCGCAGCACAGCGTGCTCAAACTCCAGCAAGAGGCGCGCCTGCCCTAGGAGGCGGAAAAGCCGCAGGGCATCGTCTGAGCCGGTCCCGGCAAGCCGGTTCCGGCGGCTCTTGAGGACGGCCAACTTGGCCTGACCCAGCACGAAGTTGGCCAGGCAGA
>NW_017728906.1:144466843-144467714 GCF_001723895.1 Crocodylus porosus
CCAGTGCCACCTTTGCAGGCGGGCCTTCACTCCTTCCTCGAGGCCGTCCCAGTTGCGCGCCATGAAGGCCGGTGGCCCCAGGAACACGCCCAGGATCTTAAGGCCCTCACGGCGCCAGCTGAGGCCCCCAGGCAAGGCCGGGGGGGTCATGGCAATCCACTCTCCAAGCAGCAGGGTATCGCTCTTGGCCCAGTTGATACAGGGCGAAGAGGCGTGCTCATAGGCTCGCTGGCAGGCTGTCAGGGCCTCCATGTCCTCCTGGGTGTTGAGGAAGACGGTCACGTCGTCTGCGTATGCTGAGAGTCGCAGCAGAGGGGCAAGGGATGGTCCCACGGCTGGTGGCAAGGCCACACCGCTCAGGTGGCGCCGCAGTGCATGCAACAGTGGCTCAATGGCCAGGGCATAGAGCATGCCCGACAGGGGGCAGCCCTGATGGATGCCTCTGCGCGCGGGGAATGGGGCACAGAGCACACCGTTCACCTTGAGCAGGCTGGAAGTGTCTCGATACAAGACCCGGAGGGCGCCGACGAAAAGAGGCCCAAAGCCAAAGGCCTCCAGGGTCCGAAAGAGGTAGGCGTGGTCCACCCTGTCAAAGGCTTTCTCCTGGTCCAGGGAGAGAAGGCCAACGTCCAGGCCAAAGAGGTCGCTGGCTGTAAGTAGGTTGCGCAGCAGAAACAGGTTGTCTTGGATGGTTCTGCCCGGCACGCAGTAGCTCTGCTCAGGCCCAGTGACGGAGGCCATGACAGTACGGAGGCGGGTGGCCAGCGCCTTGGCCAGGATCTTGTAATCCGCACACAGCAGGGAGACCGGCCACCAGTTCTTAATGCAGCCAAGGTCTCCCTTCTTGGGCAGCAGCGTGAGCACTGCACGG
>NW_017728906.1:144467725-144477793 GCF_001723895.1 Crocodylus porosus
GGGGGAAAAAAAGCTGCAAAAAAGCAAGAAAAGAGAGAAAGCGAGATAAACAGAGGCTAGAGACCTTTAGGCAGGTGGGAGTGGGAAAAGAAAAGAGATAGGAAGCCGGGGAGTCTTACGCTCGGGATCGCCCCACGCAGCTCCAAGCGAGCCTGGTCCGGTGCGTCCAAAGCGGAAGGAAGAAAGGAAGGAAAGCTAATGAATGGGGAACAGGGGAGAAAGATCTTCTTTGCAAAAGTCGTTTAATTCCTTTGAGAATTTATTGAAAATATCTTAGAACAAGAAACTTCATGTTTCTCTCGTCTCTGGAGGAGATGCACCTTATTATATGGAAGATACTGTTTGAAATAAGACATTCCTTCCAGGTATGTTATGTAACTGCCTGATTTCCTATGGACATTCTGCACTTCTTTCCTTCATTAAAGTAAAAGCTCTCAAGTACCTTCAGAGCAGACAAGCTGTGTCATCCTTCAACATTGTCGCACCGATATCAGATAAGATAAGAACATGCAATGATGGAAACCTCTTGTAGCAAAAGACCAAGAAAAAGCATACATAGGTTAGATACAAGTCTTAAATGCTTATTGTTGGTGTAGTAGGCAGCATGGTGCTTTTCCTACTTAAGGGAAGAAAGACTACAGGATAAGCAGGCAAGGCGGAAGGCAATAAAGGGAGCCACACTACCCAGAAGGGGCTGGGCTTTCAGGATAGAAGCCAAGGGCTTGAACTGGACAGGCAATTTAGCCCTGGGGACCATAGAGGGAAGAGCTCCTAAATAACACCTGAGCTGGGGTAAGCAAGACCAGTAGTTTAGGGATTGAGACTGTAGGGACAGTGGAAGTCTCAACTGGCCCAAGAGCAGGGCCAGGGCTAGAGGGATAGGGTCAAATCTGAGAAGCAGGGTCACAGCCATAGACTGATGTCAGGGACCCACAGGCTGTAAGGGATGAGAACCAAGGTCAGAGACCTGTAGCTAAGGAGGGGTGAGAACAAGCAGGGTCAGGGGGCCCATTGCCCAGGAGGAGTAGAGTTAGTTGAAGGTAAAGAGGCATGAGCCCAGGAGGGGCTGAGAATGCAGGCCTAAGCCCAAGAGAGGTTGAGATTGTTTGAGGTACAGAGGCCTAAGCCCAGGAGGGTTGCAAGCTCCAACAGTGGTGGAGACTGTTCTGGATTTAGAGGTCTGCATGGAATGGAGTCGACTCAGGGGCTGAAGGCCTCAAAAAGCCCCATGGAGAAAAAACATGGAGCTGCATATGCACAGGCAGCGTGTACCACCAAAAAGGAGAGCTGCCCTGCTGCTCAGACAGCTGCCTCTAAAGCCCGGACAGCTCCCCCTGCCCTGCAAAGATTAGGATTAGTCAGGCAGCAGTGACCCCCTGCTGCCTAGTCTGACAGAGAGCAAATTGCACCAATGCACTGGAGCACATGTGTAGACTCTGGCCAAGAGCAAATTGCTCCTGGATCCAGGGTCCAGCACATTAGTCAATACACCATTTATCTAGCATCTTGGGCAGGAGTAGTCCTTAGTCTTGGCAAAGAAAGTCTGGATCTTCAGCTTGGCAAGATTGAGGACCACTCCTGTCCATGATGCTTTTCCTGCATTTTGCATTAATTACTCATGGGATTCTCCACTGGATATTAATTATGGCTCGATAGAGACTTGAGACTGTTAAATATGTAGTTTGCATGGTCAGAGCTAAATCTATGAAATTACTGAAGTTATTGGTATTCTCAGTGTTTTATATGTTCTCAAGTGTGGGACTGGAGAAAAATAAATTGTAGCCTATCCAAGTAACCCTGAAATTTCTTTTCTTGGGTTTGTCAGTCTTCATAACCAGCTTCTTAATCAGAAGCTGATTGTTGGTGCCTCTCATATTTCATTTGCTTCCTTTTGTGTAATTTCTATATCTAAATTGGTAACTGATAGCTCTGCTCTCATTTGTTCATGTTTACAATTTCTTCCAAAGCTGGAAGAAATGTGACAGGTCCATTGCTAAAATGGCCTGTGGTTTTGTTTCTTATCACTAGTATGTTGTCATACATTAGTAGCATACGTCAGGGCTAATACTTTAGGCTGAGAATCAGATGCCTAATCCCAGAGCCATGAGTAAGGACTGTCCAGAGCCTGAGTTAATATGATGAAGTTATGGTTAAGAATAGGCCAGGATAAGGAAGCCAATGTGGTGATCAGGAATCAAGCAAAGTTAAAGAGCCTGATATGGGAAACAGCAAGTCAAGCAACACTGAGAAATCATGCTAAGCTAAGGATGTCACTTGTAGGAGATGCAGTCAAAAATGGCCTATGGGCTAAAAGTAAAATGATAGGACAACTTGGAAGTATTGAGCTGGTTTTGAGTGTAAACGTGTAAAATATTAAAGCCAAATTCTTTTTCCAGAAATTTTCCTGCAGGTTATCTGGACGATTTCTGTTACTATGTTTAGATTTTTCTATTGTTGAACCTGTTCTTCAGCATCTGTATTCCAAAGCATTGTTGTTGTGATTAATTAGATTAGACTCTCCTGAGCTTTTGTCCAGAACTAGATGGTCTCTTCTGCAGCTAGAAGCTATGGGTTTGCTTCTACTCATCTTCCAGAGATTTCTTGAAAATTCTTGGTTTGGGATTAAAGTCTATATCATATAACATCTTTTACTCCTCTGAGACTACAAGACTGTCCTGTCCTAGTTCTTTCATGACTGTTTTCAGTTTTTTTAGATCCCACATATTTCTTGAGTATTCATATTCCTTTTCCGTGTAGGGTGCTAATGTTTCTAAAGGGGTAGATTCAGCTCTCATTCTAAGTCTACCTTCAGATGTTTGACAAAATACTGAATAATCTGGATTCTGTATTTCTATGTTAAATAACTCTGAACTCATGTGCATATAGTGAAAACACTCTAATATTTCCTAATACATAAATTACTAGTGGTAAGTTAACTAGCTTTTAATCCCTTAAGATATACTTTATTAATGAATTTTTGATTGTGAATACATCAGATAGAGATGAGTTGCTTTCACAGTAACAGTCACTCCTCTGTGCTCAGAATTTTCCAAGTCCAGATATCCATGAGTGATGGGTAAGAGTTAGTTATGAGGGAGTGTGAAGAATCCTCTACAATTCCCATAGTGTTTCTACCATCACTTCCTCAAATCAGTTTCAGCATGCAATTATAAATCATTTGGAGTTGCCCTTAGCGGAGCTAAGATAAATCAAAATAAATTTCCACTCTTTTCTTTCTTTACTCAGGTCCCATTTACTCAGTTGGATTCAGGTAATACCAGATTATAGTTGCTCTCTCTTTTTTTCTTTCTTTTCCCATTGAATAGCCCATAGGAAACAATATGGTTGCATCAATTTTCCCAATATAGGTGGCCACATGATACAAGTAATAGATTTATTGAAAATGGAATATTATGAAATTTCAGATGCTCAATATGTGGAATTTCTCTGAAGTTTATCTGCCAAATTTAGCAGCCTGCCAGTGAGAAATCCCTGAGTTTTCCCTTTTACTTACAGAGGAATCCAGGGAACACTATGTGCAAATAAACTGGGCCACAGGTTCACATCCTCTGGACTCAAATTTTACCGACAGAGGTAACTAAAGAGTTTTTATTCCCACAAGCCACATATTGTGGTACAGCTGATTAGCCTAACTCAGGGCTATGTACTATGCTGTGTGACATGTATCAGTAAAGAAAATTACCGTCAAACAAACATGGAGTTTTACTTTCAGAGAGGAAACATATTTAATATTAACAGCATTACATTATTCATGTAAGGATAAAAAATAATAACCAAATAAGAGCTGGATTCAGAAGTTAAGTTTGAATAATCTGAGAAATTTAAGCTAGAAACTTATTAAAGGTTATCTAAACTTGAGATTTCCACCTTCCTAATTTTACACACAAATCATTCTGGACTCAGTTCAGACTTTCCTGAACTACACATAATCATTTGCAGATTAGTTCATTTGAATCACCATAATGCTTTTTTTCTAAGAATGAGAAAATATTGTAACTTATTAAAATATACTATGGCAATAAATACTTCCACTTAATACCTGAAAAGACATGAAACCATCCACATCACAGAACAGAAACAATCCACATCACAGAGTAGAATCTCTGTTGACTGCACCTTATTTAGTCTATTTTATTTTCATATCTCAATAATGTAATCAAGATTTTTTTTATATAACTTAAAGATTAACTGACTATATGTTAATATAGGTCACTGCATATTGGAGTTACGATCTTCAGTTAGCCACACCATTCCTACTATACATCAATACAATTTTCTGTTCCTTAAGATAGTGTTAAATTTCAAAATACGAAAGTAAATTAAATTATATTCATGGGTTAGAAAAAAAACTTTGTCTTTCATAAGGAATTAAATGTAACATTACTTAGAAACGGTAAACTAAATTAAAGAAAAAAATAAAAGGAGGGATTTAAAGAGAATATAAAATAAATGTCCTGAATCAAGATATTTTGAATAAGTTCTAAGGCTTTAGAAAGTCAGCCTCCGAAAAGGAGCAAGAGGGACCAGGCACATTGAATTTCAAAGGTATTTTTTTTCCTAAGTTACTCAAAAAAGAGAGAAAAAAGTCCTGGCAAATGCTACTTTCACCTTGACATTGTATACTATCTTTAAAATTATCATGAATATGGAGAAGATTGGTAATATTCTTAGTACAATGCTATTTTTCCAGCTCTTTGTAATGCTAAGCATGATAGAGTAAAACAAAAAAAAGCAAACTCTTAACTTCCCTTAAAGGCATTCACACTATATAGCAAAACAACAAAAAAAAAAAGGCAAAGCAGCAGGACTGTAAGAAAAATTACTACTAAGTGATGCACCAAAACTTATCTTGATCTCTTGCCAAGAACAGTAGAGCCAAAGAGAATTTGTCAGAATCTCCAGACACATTGACTCTGAATAAAACACATACCTGAGATATCTGAAAAACTTGTCAAGTATTAGAACTGACGTCAAGTAATTGAGGGCTGGGAGAAAGTGTTAAACCACTGTAGCTAAATAACAAATTGTCAAAGAAAATCAGAGTAATAAAATCCTGTTGGCAATAATGGTTCATTACTGGTGTTGAATGAATGGAGGATCATTGTTTTAAGAGTAATCTCCAAAGTGGATCATACATGTCCAAGTCCCTGGCAAACATAAGTCCCATCAGCAAGGGCAGATTCTTCCCTTCTCACTTACCATAGTAGTTAAAACACTAACCTTGGAAATAGCCTTATTAAACATTTGTTTCTTGCCTTGTCTGCACATAATGTTATTGTTTCTATAATAATTGTGAACATTTACAAATGCTAGTTGCTAAGAACCTTGAAGGGTATTTAATTCATCATGAGACATCTCAAACTGTTACATGGATTAAGGGCTAAATGAGGTGCCCAAATCCACAACTGGAATCTAAAACTCCCTTCACTCACCTAAACTTAGAATACCTAAATTCACTGGTTCTAGGACTAGATATTGCCTTTGTCCCTAGAGAAATTGTGACTGTGTCAGTGAACACACATAAAATCATTAATTTTAAAAAACAAACAAACCTAGAGCTGGAAAGGACCTCAGGAAATCATCTAGTCCACCCCCCTGCTCAAAGCAAAACCATCCCTAACGATATCATCCCAGTCCAAAATTAATATTCAAATAATCTAAGGGTATTCTCTTGGGTAGTCCACTGAAATTCATGTGATTCTTATGAAGTAAGATACAATCTAAATGCCATCATAACAATTAATATCTATTTAGCCTGTTTAGCCTATTTACAATATGCACATGATCAGGTTATTATGTATAGTAAACCCATTTTTAAGCTCTTATGTGTGCCTTCAGCTAAGGGGCACAATGAAAGAACAATTATCTCATTTGTCATTGTGCTATTAATACCGCTTATTTGGGTATTGTGTTAACAATTTGGGGTTTTTTAAAGTTAACACTTAGCAAAAAGTTTTTATTTCTCACCATGAATATACTGAAATAAATTAAAAGAAATAGCTTAGAGTTTTCATTAGTATTACAATTCCCAAGTTCCATGGTTGTCTTACTAAAATAACAACTTTGGTTTTTGACACAGTGTCAGAACCCAGTGTGACAGATGGTGAACAAGTTTCTATGCTTGTTTAATAATGGTTTAATACAAGAAGAAATACCTAGAATATATTTTTAAGCTGATGCCTAAAATTAGGCTCCTAAATCTTATATGAATAAGTTTGCTGAGAACAGCCAATGACAGCAACAAATCTGGATTCAGACTTTATAGGCAAATTTTTCTGAAATATATAAAACAAATTCTCAAACTCCCACTGAAACGCCATACTCCTAATTCTGTGTCTGGATAAAATCTCCCTGGTTACATATTCATGTCTAGGTTTAAAAACACTGAGCACGGTGATATTTTCTAGATCATATCTGTCTCTAAGGCTTAAGGACCTAAGTGCCAGAAAAAGGTACCTACCACCACTTGGGATTAGTGGAATCCACTAATAAAACTCAGTTCAACAAAATTATGCATGCCATATTTTCTTTTATTCTCAGATATGGTACAAAGAGGCAGCAGCACTCTCTCTTATTATAGTAGCTAAATTGTGAGACCATTAACCTATGATATGGAAGAAATAAGTTCAGTTTCCTTCATGCCTGAGAGGAAATACACCGTTCTAACTATTACAACGACTTAACTAACAAGCTATAGATTGAAGAAATTTTATATGAGGGGTTTATCCACCCCTCCTTTTAAAGTTATTTTACTATGAATAAAATCCTTCAAGATTAACTGCTCCACAAAGTGACACAGAGTGGATATGACTCTCCATAGTATCTAGGGTAGTCACTTAGATTGAGAAGATACAGGGTCCAGGGCCTGGTTATATATTTTATATGAAACATACATGGGATAAGCCATACAGTCTTGCAGTAGAGACCCAAACTCTGGTCTTTCCTCTCCTATGTTAACTTTAGAACAACTAAATTTGGGAGTCATGCTCCAGATTTCTTTATTTCTTTTTTTTTGGTCCATTCATTCTTTAATATTTTATACAGTATGTATTTCAGTTTTGAAAAAGAGTCCAAGCTTGAGGGCACAAGCCTTGATAAGATGTCTAGTGACCAGGAAAAGGTTCTAGCCTGGACCTTTTCTCTCAACAGGTCTAAAGCATGCTTGTTGTACAATTCTCTTCATATTTTATCCAACAGCAATTAAATGCAAGGGGTAGTGACTTAGATTCAAAACAAGCTCTTCTTCTCATTTCTTTGGATCTCATTAATCAAGACTTTCTTTCCTGACAGTTGCCCAGTTTCAGCAGGAGATATCGATTATCTCTCCCTCACCTCACCCTAATCTATAGTTCATAGGTGGACTAACAGGGGGGATGCAGAGGCATCAAATGTGAGAACCAACATGGGATGCAGAGGTGGTAGCAGTCTTCCACTACTAGTCTTCTCCTTCCCACTCCAATAGAGATAGACATACCACACTGTAGGAGCAGCAAGCAGAGATTTTTTTAAAGTCCCCAAAGCAGGTAAGAATTTTCCTTCCTCCGTCCCTCTGTGTGCTCACAGCACCTCTCCTCCAATATACTAGTCTCACCATCTTTACATATTCTTTTGGGTATAGGAAGGGGAGAGCCATCTACTGCTGCCACCATCTCAACCATTCCTGCCCCACTACATCCAGAGTTGAGGGGAAAGGCTGCTCAGGGTGTGGTGGCCCAGTAGGGGGTGCTCCTGCGTTGAGCCACCCACCTCACTGCGCCCGACCACCTTCCAGGCTCCGAGTGCCTCCCTGGGGCACCTCACATCTAACCAACCCCCTTCTTGAAGCACACCCAATGGCCTGGGGTAAAAAGTACCACCACCCAGGGCTGGGCTTGATTCTGGTTCTGTGTGCCCTGGGTAACACAGGCCTAATAGCCCTCAAGGGTACTTGACTCATTCAAGCACTTGGGGGTGCTTCCCTCCATCAGAAGCACCAGTAGTGGCCCCCTTAGTGAACCAAACCAAGGGGAGCCCAAGGCATAATCTAGACCCACTCCCAATAAGTCTCCCATGCTAGGTACAAAGGAGAATGTTATTAGTTACAAGAGGTAAGGTTGGAATAGGGTACAGAGTAGAACAATATCAGAGAAATCCCATAGAGCAAACTGGCATGGCTGGGTAGCCTTTGATCATGCATCTGAGTTATTGCAAGCTATATATCTAAGTTAGCTCTCAGGTAGCTTACTCACAACTCCAGGTTGGCTGATCTCATACAGTGAGCTTCAAACTAGCCTTGCCGGGGAAGGGGGCCACAGGAAGACAAGGAGACGCCATCCAAGCAAGACAGGTGACAAAGGCAAGGAGTGCTAAGGTGAGGAATGGGGGCCCAGACAGTCTCCCTAATTGGGGGGTGGCACACAGACTCTTGCAAGGCCTTAAATGCCTATATACCAATGCTCACAGTATGGGGAATAAACAGGAGGAACTCACCCTCAGAATAGCTAGTTCAAACCCAGACATCATAGGGCTAACAGAAACATGGTGGGATTTGTCCCAGGACTGGGCAGTTAGCATTAGGGGCTATAGGCTTTACAGGCAGGATAGAGAAAGAAGGGAAGGTGGGGGTGTGGCATTCTATGTCAAGGAGCACTGCACATCCTCTGCCAGCAAAATGGGGTCAGAGGAAGGGCAGGCTGAAGTGCTCTGGGTTAAGATTCAAGGGGACCGTGGGGAGAGAGATTTGATGGTGGGGGTCTACTACAGACCCCCCAACCAAGGGGAGGAGCTGGCCCGGGAATTTTTGGGCCAGCTTGCAGAGGCACTTAAGGCAAGGGATGTAGTTGTCATGGGTGATTTTAATTACCTGGACATTTGCTGGGAGGAACAGTCAGCCAGGACGGACCATTCCAGGAGGTTCCTGGCTGAGATACAGGACCTCCACTTAATTCAAGAGGTGCACAGTCCCACCAGAGGAAATGCCCTGTTGGACCTGGTCCTGACCACAGGCGATGACCTGGTAAGGGGCCTCCAGGTTCTTGACCACCTGGGTGATAGCAATCATTGCTTGCTGGAATTCACCATCCAGCGTGGGGTGTCAAGGGCCTGCAGCAAGACGGTAGCCCTAGACTTTACGAGGACCAACTTCAACAAGTTGAGGAGACTAGTGGGTGAGGCGCTGGGGTCCTTGAGGGCAGGGGAACTCAGTGTCCAGGACAAGTGGTCATTCCTTAAGGAAACAATACTCAGGGCCCAAGGGGTGTCCACCCCAACAAGAAGCAAGGGGGACAACAGTGCTGGAAAGCCCCTCTAGCTCATCAAGGGTGTTTGGGAATGCCTGATTGCCAAAAAGGCAGCATACAACTGGTGGAAGGGGGGTGCTGTCTCCAAAGAGGAATATACCTTCTCTGCTCGGGCCTGTAGGGGGGCTGTCAGGAAAGCTAAGGCAAACATAGAGCTAGGACTAGCATCCAAGTTCAAGGATAATAAAAAAGTCTTTTTTCAAATATTTAGGGAGGATGAAGAAGGCACCGGGTAATGTGGGGCCCCTGCAAAATACGCTGGGCAATCTGGTGGTTGCGCCAGAGGAGAAAGTGGAACTCTTTAACCAATTCTTCACCTCCATTTTCTTGGGCAGGGACTGGGACTTCCCCACCGTGATGCAAGACTTGAGGGGAATGGCTCTAGACCTCAGGTTGGGGAGGACCAGGTTAGAGAGCTTCTGGAGGGGCTGGACATGTTCAAGTCAGTGTGTCCAGATGTTCTCCACCCTAGGGTGTTGAGGGAGCTAGGAGGGGTTATTGCAGGGCCCTTGGCATGGCTTTATGAGCGCTCATGGTGCTTGGGCCAGGTGCCAGGTGATTGGAAGATAGCTAACGTGGTCCCCATCTTCAGAAAAGGGAAGAAAGAGGACCCGGGCAACTATAGGCCTGTCAATCTTACCTCAATCCTAGGGAAACTCTTTGAGAAGTTCCTCAAGGAGCACATCTGTGATGGGCCGGCTTCAGGGATGATGCTCAAGGGCAACCAGCACGGTTTCATTAGGGACAGGTCATGTCAGACCAACCTGAT